>NC_047034.1:40030286-40343723 GCF_011762595.2 Tursiops truncatus
ATGTGACAAAATATGATAAAGAGCAGGTATATGGTAAAAAACCAGAGCAAAATATTGACATTTGAGGCTCGAGTCCAAATCCCCGTGGAACCTTGGCTTGGAACTGCCTCATTCTTCATCCCATCTCTACCAGGTGGCCTCCCTGTTCATGTGGCCATGAGTCTCCAGAGATAGAGCAACGGTGGAAACTTACTGGAATTCAGATTACAGATTACCATATAGTCCAACTCTATAGATCGCTGAAACTTAAATAAAACACTTTCTTTCTAAAATCTATTTCACAAATTTAACTGAGTTTTGAAAATCCCAGCTTAACTGCAGAGGAATAGAACTACTCTAATGAATTTTTCGAGTCTTAGTGAAAGGGGTCATAGAACCAGAATTTAAGAATTCAAAGATTTTATTTATTTATTTGTTTATTTTCAACTACTTTCTTGAGGTACCACTGACATGCAAAAAGCTGGACATATTTAATGCATACTACTTAATCAGTTTGGAGATAAGTATACACCTGTGATACCATCAAAGCTATTTTAAAGATCATCCAGTCTAACCCTCAATTTTGCTGATGACACAGGTCACCCAGACAACTAATGGAACAAGCTGGGACTGGAACCTAGGTCACCTAACTAGGTCACTCAGTGATTTTGTTTTATTTCACCAATGATTTGCAAACTTAATAGAAAAAAAAAATTACAGTACCGGAACACCTGTAACTTTGGGTGACCCAGAACCATTCCTGCTTGGTCTACCATCCCCTCCTCAGTCTACTCCTCTCTCAGTGGCCCCCAAAATGCCACAGGCTGAAAACTATTCCACTATACAGTGCTGTCTGTCCTTTTAAGTTCCTGCTTCCAAGCAGGGTATCACCTAGTGCCTCTGCTATAAACATTTTTAAAAAGTAGGGCATTAAGGCTAAAAGCCAGAAGAATCCATTCCTCATTGGTTTCAGATTACTGAACATTCTGTGCCTGACAGACTCCTAATATAAATGCCAGGTCTATTACTTGAGATTACCACAACACGGATTTAGAGACACTGGGTCTACTCAGGTTTAACTGCTAAAACGGCACTATTCATCTTCTTGCCACAAGGGATCTGAGATGCGTTAGCCCGGACATCCTACTTGTGGTGGAACCTTTGATGCCACAACAGTATTTAAGGAGAGAAACATCTTTAAAGAATGGATTTAGAGGACCACAAGTGACCTCAGGCTGTTCCAGGGCAAAAAGGTACCATTTTCCCTTTTAAAAGAATAGATGCGGATTTTGCAATTCCCCACTGGGAAAGCAGGACTGCCTCTGAGACCACTAGCCCCTTGGGCACACTTCAACACGTATGTTAGTTGCAGATTACTATCAAAGTACCAGTCTGGAGATGTGAAATCACATATCATGATTAGTAAACCGGTAAGAGGACTATCCCATCATGAATACTCTCTTCATTGCCAAACCGAATACTTTACAGCCTTTGTATTTTTTGACACTTTTGTGGCACCTGATAATGCTCTTCTTCCACGAAATTCCACTTAATGGCCCCTGCCCTCACTTCTGATTCTTCCCTGCTCCATCTTCTTTCCTAAGATTCTCTTCCTTTGTATGTTCCTTCAGTGTTGATGCTCTCCTTAGTCCGTTTGTCTTCTCAGTCTGTTTGTTCTTCACAGGCAGTTTTCTTCACTCCCAGAACTTTAAGAACCTATATGCTCACGACACCTCAACTTTACATGCATTCCAGCCTGTCTCCTTCTGACACCAAACCTGTTATCTAACTGCCAATGTTTAACATGTTTAAAAATGAAACCACCTTCTTCCACTATCCCTCTGTATTCTGTCTCAGTCAAGGATCAACCATTTGTGCACCTGGTCACCTAAGCTGGAAACCCAGAGGTCATGTCTCCATCCTCTCACATCTAATTTAAAGAAAACAAAAAACAAACAAAAAACCAAAACCAAGCCTTGAAAATATCACACCTAAATAATCTTTCTTATGTATCTGTTCTTCTCATTCTTGCTCCCACTTTATCAATTTGGCCCCTACCTTGGATTACTGCATAAGTCTTGTAACCACTCTTCTTTCCTTTAATTTCATGGCTTCCAGGCCATTACCTGTTCTGTTTCTACATAACAATAGTGTACAGTCTTAGCTTAACCACTTCTCTCCCACACCCATTTAAAATTCCTAAAGAGTGCCCCCATTGTCTATGGGACAAAGTCCAAACTCCTTAAGACTGTGTTAAAAGCCTTTTGTCATCTGGCCTCCACTGACCTCTCTAGTCCCGAGCCTGCACATTATGCTGCAGTAATAACACACTGTTCCCGGAAGACATCATGCTATTTCATGCCTCCGCTTTTTTAAAATAAATTTATTTATTTATTTATGGCTGTGTTGGATCTTCATGGCTGCTTTGGATCTTCGTTGCTGCACGCGGGCTTTCTCTAATTGCCGCGAGTGGGGATTACTCTTCGCTGCGGTACGCGGGCTTCTCATTGAAGTGGCTTCTCTTGTTGGGGAGCATGGGCTCTAGGTTTGTGGGCTTCAGTAGTTGTGGAACGTAGGCTCAGGAGTTGTAGCTCGCGGGCTCTAGAGCACAGGCCCAGTAGCTGTGGTGCACGGGCTTAGTTGCTCTGCAGCATGTGGGATCTTCCTGGACCAGGGCTCGAACCCATGTCCCCTGCTTTGGCAGGTGGATTCTTTTTTTTTTTGGCAGGTGGATTCTTAACCACTGTGCCACCAGGGAAGTCCTCATGCCTCTGCTTTTGAACATGTTGTTCCCTGCCTGAAATTCTCTACACCTCCTTATCTGCCTGAAAAACTCATATGCAAATACCTCTTCTCTCTGATGTGCACCCTCACCCCATTTCCCCTATCCTTTGACATGAATTACTTTCTCTTTTGTGCTACAACTCTACTTTGTGCAGACCTCTATTATTGCACATATATTGTATTGTATTTGTTTACAAAATCTTTCTTATCAGACTATGGACAACTTGAGGGAAGAGCCTCTTTGTAATTTTTCTATTCACAGGATTCAATAAATACTTGTTAAACTGAATTTTGGGTTCAGAAAGTATCAAATCTATAAAATACAATTTGGAAAGAGGGAAAAGGGAATCAACATTTATTAACCACTCCTTATATGCCAGGCCAGGCACTGTGCCAGGCATTAGGCATTATTCCATTTAAACTTCACAAAAACCCTATGAGGTAGATCTTTTTCCATATCATAGAAAAGGGTATTAGAAATTTGTCTAAAATCACGCCTGCTGAGTGGCAGAGGTAGAATCTGACCCTAGGGCTCTTTTCTCTGTATTGCGTACCTACTGGGCGGAAAATTCCCATTCTTTCCATGAGACGCAGTGGATTGAACTCTATCAAACTCAAGGTACTATCTGGCATCTATTTAATTTCCTAGGGTGGAGCTTAGAGGAAATACATGTAAATAATTTAATCAATGTCTCACATAAATATGTCTACTTCCTACAAAGATAATCTTTACAATCTTCCTTAGCAACCAATCTCAGTATCAAACAGCTACCTGTGTCATTTCAATTCAGCAAATATGTATTGACAATCTTACATGGAAAGCAGTGTGCAAATGAAAGTATCTAACCTTAAAATCTAATTTAACTCTTTAATGACACATCCTGTCAATTTCTTCTAGAACACCTGATAAATGGTGAGTTCAGAATGAGAACAGCAGGAGGCAGAAGAGAGCTACAGGAAATACCAGTATCCAATGTGTAGGCAGGGCAAGAGAAACTCTCCAAGGTGTAAAGTTCAAAGACAGTGCTATACACTGAATGTGCTGTCGTCTCTAAATTCACATGTTGAAGCCCTAACTCCCAATGTGTTGATATTTGGAGGAGGGCCTTTGGGAGGTCATTAAGTTTAGATGAGGACATGAGGGTGGGACCCCTGTGATGGGATCAGTGCCCTTATAAGAAGAGAAAGGAGAGAAGAGAGGCCCTCTCTCTCCAACACGTGAGGACACAGCGAGAAAGCAGCAGCTGGCAAGCCAGCGAGAGACCCCACACCACAAAACAAACTGGTTGGCACCCTGAGTCTGGACTTCCCAGCCTCTAGAATTGTAAGAAATGTCTGTTGTTTAAGCCACTATGTCTATTTTGTTATAGGAACCTGAACTCAATACAACACTGGAGAATGGCCAGACAGGGAGGAGGAAATCTGGGTGAGAGTGTCAGTCTGTCCTGTGACTGGGAAGTCAGGGGATAAACAGCAGATGTTCAACAGTGCCAAAGGTAGCAGATTCAGTAGGCTACGTGGACATGAGTATTAAAGGACAGCAGTAGCATTACCTGGCAGGAACTGATTTACTGATAGTCAGAAAATAAGCCCAGTTCTTTCTATTTTAATTGGCCAATAGTTTTCAACCCTGGTGGCATGACAGAATCACCTGGGAGCTTTTAAAAATACTAAGGTCTGGGCCTCGCAGAGATTCAAAGATAACTGGCCTGGGTGGGGCCTGGATATTGATGTGTTTTTTTTAAATAGCTTCCAAAGTGATCCTAATGTGTAGCCAAGGTTGAGAACAATTGCAACTTTAGTTAAATTGTTAAAAAAGGGAAAAAAAAGTTTTATCTGCATTCTGGTAGAGCAGAGTTGACATGTTAGTGTGACTATGTAGCAGCTACAGATGTGCTAAGTGCTTTCATGGATTATCTCATTTCATCCTCACAACAATACTATGATGTAGGTACTGTACTAACCCTGTTACAAAACAGGCACAGAGGGGAGCTTCCCTGTTGGCGCAGTGGTTGAGAGTCCGCCTGCCGATGCAGGGGACACGGGTTCGTGCCCCGGTCCGGGAGGATCTCACACGCCGCAGAGCAGCTGGGCCCATGGGCCACGGCCGCTGAGCCTGTGCTCCACAACGGGAGAGGCCACAACAGTGAGAGGCCCGCGTACCGCAAAAGAAAACAAACAAACAAACAAAAAACAGGCATAGAGGAAACAGTCACAGAGAGGTTAATGTGTTGAAGTCACACACAGTAAGTGCCAGAGACAGATAAAAACTCACTTCCACATAATAAAACTCAATAAAACAAAAGTGACTTGCCATATAAGAAACAGGGGTATATTTCCGATTGAGTGATTCCACCTCCTCCAAGACATGATTATATACAGACATCATTCTTCTCTCATATTCACTATCAGCATGGGCTGCTCCTGTAGATCCATATTCCTGGAAACTGAAGTCAAAAATTAATATCAATCAATCAACCAAGATAGTAACTAATTTTTTTTTTTTGCGGTATGCAGGCCTCTCACTGTTGTGGCCTCTCCCATTGCGGAGCACAGGCTCCAGACGTGCAGGCTCAGTGGCCTATGGCTCACGGGCCTAGCTGCTCCGCGGCCTGTGGGATCTTCCTGGACCAGGGCACGAACCCATGTCCCCTGCATCGGCAGGTGGACTCTCAACCACTGCGCCACCAGGGAAGCCCAACAGTAACTAATTTAATGACAAAATGTGTCAGGTACTTTCCACACTGTCTCATTTAATCTTTAAAATAATGAAGTAGGCACTGTTATTTCCATTTCACAGATGAGAAAACTGAGGCTTGCAGATGTTAAATAATTCGCCTTCAGTCACACAACTAGTAAGCGACAAGCTAGAATTCAAATCCAGACCTGACTTCAAATTATACAAGTCTTAATCACTTTGGTTGTTAGCTAGTATAAAAATGTTTAATTAAACCTTGTCCCTGCCATGAGGGGAAAGAGACATAAGGCATCTGAAAAGGTAAACTATCAATAAAGTCAGCAGACAAGTGCCAAATAACCAGTAAAGATATGCAAGTAATCAGAATATAGAGGGAGCTGAGGAATGCCACAGAAGAGATCGGTCTTGGACAAATCACTATGCAAGTAGCATGGATAAGATTTGAAGAGATGGAAAGTTCGGAGGGCATTCATAACTGGAGAAATGGCATGAATCTAAAGCAAGCAGGTGAAATGCACAAGAATGTTCAGCAGAGAACTAGCATATAGAGCATGCTGGAAGAAGTTTTACATAGATTTCTTTTTTTTCTACTGCCTCAAACCCAAAGACATTTCTGAAAGTATTTCTAAATGGGAAAAGGTGGCAAAGTCCTGCATTCTAACTAAACTTCA
Organism: Tursiops truncatus; assembly: GCF_011762595.2. Taxonomy (NCBI): domain Eukaryota; kingdom Metazoa; phylum Chordata; class Mammalia; order Artiodactyla; family Delphinidae; genus Tursiops; species Tursiops truncatus. The sequence continues at coordinate 40,036,419 of NC_047034.1, forward strand.
AGAGGGCTATTTGAAAATGCAATATAGGTAACTTAACTATGTTGGGTTAACACTATTCTTACTATTCCCTTATTATCCTTTTAACGGCTACTATGTGCAAGGTACTTCAGCTGGGTACTTTACATAGGTTTTCATTTAACCATTACAACCACTCTAAGAGACAGGCATTATTACTTACCTATAGTTTATGCATATGTGGCTCAGGGAGACGAAAGAACATGTCTATATTCATACTCACTCCTAGCTGTATGTACATGTGTATCTGCCTGGCTCCAAAGCTTTGTTCCCTACTCTGTACTATATCTTAAGTTCTATTAAGACAAGAACTGAACCTCATTTAGTGATAGACTTTAAGGAAGACTATACCACACAATAAAGCATAAAGATTTAAAAGTCTCTGACAAAGTGACCTGCAAATAAAAGGGTATAAAATCAGAATATACTGTTCCACCTTCCACAAAAGGAGTATTCCTTTATTTATTTTTAATAAACTTTATTGAGATATGTTACAAAATTGCAAAAATGTACCCTTCCTAGTCAATCCCTACTTGTGGCCCCCAGCAAGCAGATTAGCTTTCTATCACTGTAAATGAGATGTTTCCTAATACTGGATATAAATAATCATACTATATGTAATATTTTGTGTTTGGTTTCCTTTACAGCACAACATTTTTGAGTCATTAATGTGTTTTGTGTATTTCAACAGGTCATCCATCTATAGTGCTGAGTAATATTCCACTGTATGAACATACTACAATTTATCTACCCACTCACCTGTTGACACATTTGGCTCTTTCCAGATTTTGTTGTTACAAATAAAGCTGCTAAGAAAATCTGTGTACAGGTCTCTGTGGAAGTATGTTTTCATTTCTCCTAAGTAAGTAGAAATAGAACTGGTGGTCATATGGTAATTGCCAAACAGTTTTCCAAAGCGGCTGAATCATTTTGCAGTCCCCAAAATGTATGAATTCAAGCTCTTCCACATCTAATATTTGGTATTAAAGGGCTTTTTAACTTTAGCAATTCTAGTGGGTGTTAGTTGTATCTCACTGTGATTTTAATTTGTATTTTTCTGATACCTAATGATGTTAAGCATCTTTTCATGTGCTTATTGGAATTAACGTATCTTCTCTGTTGAAGTGTCTGTTCAAATCTCTTGTCAATTCTTAAAAATTGGGTTATCTTGAGTTGTATGGTTTTCTTAATATTCTGATAGAATATGTTTGAGAATATTTCACCCTGCAACCAATCTTCTCATTTTCTTAATGGCATCTTTCAAAGAGCAGAAGTTAAAATTTTTAAATCCAATTAAACAAATTTTTCTGTACAGTAACTGCTGTTTGTGTCCTGAAAATATCCTTGCTGATCACAAGGTCATGAAGATTTTCTCCCAAGTAGTATTCTAGAAAGTTTGGAATTTTACCTTTTACAGTTTGATCTGTGATACACTTGGAATTAATTTTTATGTATGGTGTGAGGTAAGGTCAAGATTCTTTCCCCCCTATACAGCGTGTTTCAGCACAATCTGTTGAAAAAACAGATTGTCATCTTTGTCAAAAATCAAGTAATACTCCTACGTAACTATTTTGGTCTCTCCATTCTACCCTCAAGCCAATATCACATTGTCTTAATTACTGGAGCTTTATACTAAGTCCTGAAATCTTTAGCAAGTCCTCGACTTCAGTTTTTTTCCTTTATTTTACAATATGGTGAATTACACTGATTGGTTTTCTAATATCAAACCTAGAATTTCCGGAATAAACCCTACTTGGTTTTAATGTATTATCCTTTAGAGTTTTGTTAGGTTCAATTTGTACATGTTTTGTTAAAGATTTTTAAGTCTATGCAGAATATTTGAATTTTTCCTGTTCACCTCAACTATCACATTTATTGGCACAAAGTTATTTATTCCTTTAATATGCTTTTAATATCTATGGGATTTGTGATGGTACTCTTATTTCATTTCTAATATTGGTAATTTATGTTCTCTTATTTCCTTGTGCAGAATAGCTAGTTTTATCAACTTTATCGATCTTTTCAAAGAGCCACCTTTTGGTTTCATTGACTTTCTCTACTGTTTATTTATAATTCACTGATTAGCATTCTCACCTTTACTATTTCTTTCCTTCTAATTACTTGGAGTTTAATTTGCTCTTTTTCTTGCTTTAATATGATAGAAACTAATGCTATTACTTTTAAACTTTCTTTTGTGTGTGTATGTATGCATTTAAAGTTATATATTTCCCTCTAAACTCTGTTTTAACTGCATCACACAAGTTTTGATATGTCGTGTTCTCATTTTCATTCAGTTTAACTTACTTTCTAATTTCCCTTGTGAATTTTTGACCGATTGGAATGTTTAGAAGTCTTGTTTAATTCCTAAACATTTAGGGATTTTCCAGAGATGATTTTCTAATTTAATTCTATCAGATAACATATTCTACGTAGTTTCAATGCTTTTACATTTACTAAGAATTGTTTTGTAGCTCAGCATATGGTTTACTTTGGTAATTTTTCCAAATGTGCTTGGAAAGAATGTGTATGCTGCTGTTGGTAGGGCATACAGGTCAATTAGGTCAAGTTGGCTGGTAGTGTTATTCAAGTCCTCTATATCCTAAGAAATCTTCTGCAAGTTGTTCTAGTAATTATTCAGAGGGGAGTGTTGAAAACTCCAACCATAATTGTGGATTTATTTCTCCTTTCAGTTGTCAGTTTTTGCTTCGTATATTTGGAAGATCTGTTACTAAGTATATAAATGTTTACAATTACGTCTTCTTGATGAATTGACCTCCTATTATGGTAAAATGTAGCTCTTTGTCAAGTCTTTGTCCTAAAGTCCACTTTGTATGATACTGTCACACCAGCTTTTAGGGTTCCTTTTCCATCCTTTTGTTTACTTTTAATATATTTGTATCTTTGTATTTAAAGTGGGTTCACACATATGGTCACCTTATCTTTGATAAAGGAGGCAGGAATATACAATGGAGAAAAGACAGCCTATTCAGTAAGTGGTGCTGGGAAAACTGGACAGCTACATATAAAAGAATGAAATTAGAACACTTCCTAACACCATACACAAAAATAAACTCAAAATGGATTAAAGACCTAAATGTAAGGCCAGACACTATAAAACTCTTAGAGGAAAACATAGGCAGAACACTCTATGACATAAATCACAGCAAGATCCTTTTTGGCCCACCCCCTAGAGTAATGGAAATTAAAAAAAAAATAAACAAATGAGACCTAATGAAACTTAAAAGCTTTTGCACAGCAAAGGAAACCATAAACAAGACAAAAAAGACAACCCTCAGAATGGGAGAAAATATTTGCAAATGAAGCAACTGACAAAGGGTTATCTCCAAAATATACAAGCAGCTCCCTCAGTTCAATATCAAAAAAACAAACAACCCAATCCAAAAATGGGCGGAAGACCTAAATAAACAATTCTCCAAAGAAGATACACAGATTGCCAATAAACACATGAAAGGATGCTCAACATCACTAATCATTAGAGAAATGCAAATCAAAACCACAAGGAGGACTACTGGGCATATACCCAGAGAAAACCATAATTCAAAAAGACACATGCACCCCAATGTTCATTGCAGCACTATTTACAATAGCCAGGTCATGGAAGCAACCTAAACGCCCATCAACAGACGAATGGATAAAGAAGTTGTGGTACATATATACAATGGAATATTACTCAGCCATAGAAAGGAACGAAATTGAGCCATCTGTTGAGACATGGATGGATCTAGAGACTGTCATACAAAGTAAAGTAAGTCAGAAAGAGAAAAACAAATATCGTATATTAACGCATGTATGTGGAACCTAGAAAAATGGTACAGATGAACCGGTTTGAAGGGCAGAAGTTGAGACACAGATGTAGAGAACAAACGTATGGACACCAAGGGAGGAAAACCCCGGGGGGTGGGGATGGTGGTGTGCTGAATTGGGCGATTGGGGTTGACATGTATACACTGATGTGTAGAAAATTGATGACTAATAAGAACCTGCTGTATAAATAAAAATAATAATAAAAAAAAGCAGATAATTAATACTTAAAAAAAAAAACCACAAGGAGGTATCACCTCACACCAGTCAGAATGGCCATCATCAAAAAATCTACAAACAATAAATGCTGGAGAGGGTAGGGAGAAAAGGGAACCCTCTTGCACTGTTGGTGGGAATGTAAATTGATACAGCCACTATGGAGAACAACATGGAGGTTCCTAAAAAACTAAAAATAGAACTACCATATGACCCAGCAATCCCACTACTGGGCATATACCCTGAAAAAACCATAATTCAAAAAGAGACATGTACTACAATGTTCATTGAAGCTCTATTTACAATAGCCAGGACATGGAAGCAACCTAAATGTCAACCGACAGATGAACGGATAAAGAAGATGTGGCACATATATACAATGGAATATTACTCAGCCATAAAAAGAAACGAAATTGAGCTATTTGTAGTGAGGTGGATGGACCCAGAGTCTGTCATACAGAGTGAAGTAAGTCAGAAAGAGAGAAACAAATACCGTATGCTAACACATATATATGGAATCTAAAAAAAAATGGTTCTGATGAACCTAGGGGCAGGACAGGAATAAAGATGCAGACAAAGAGAATGGACTTGAGGACATGGGGAGGGAGAAGGGTAAGCTGGGACGAAGTAAGAGAGTAGCATTGACATATACACACTACCAAATATAAAACAGATAGCTAGTGGGAAGCAGCTGTACAGTAGGGAGATCAGCTCAGTGCTTTGTGACCACCTAGAGGGGTGGGATAGGGAGGGTGGGAGGGAGACACAAGAGGAAGGGGATATGGGGATATATGTATACATATGGCTGATTCACTTTTTTAAACAGGAGAAACTAACACAACATTGTAAAGCAATTATACTCCATTAAAGATGTTAAAGAGATAAAAAATAAAATAAGCAGCCCACAAAACCTCATAATAAACCTATGAATTAAGATGAGATATAAATAAATAAATAAATGATAAAGTGGGTTACTTGTGGTAAGCTTATACTTTGGGTTTTGCTTTTTTAGCTGTCTGATAATCTCTTTACTTAGAGTAGGACTATCTATATTTTTTGTAATAACTGGTATGACTGGGTATAAATCTACCATTTTGTGATTTGGTTTCTTTTTTCATCTGTTCACTGTATTTTTTTCCCTCTCTTCCCCTGCCTTCTTTTGCATTAACTGAGGTTTTTTTTAAAGTATTCCATTTTACCTCCTCTATTGGCTTATTTATTTTCTAGTGGTTGCTCTAGAGTTTATTCATTTTCATCCTCCATTACCACAAGTTATCTTCAAATAATATACACTTGATGTAAAATGTAAGACTCTTACTACTGTATTAATTCCAACCCCCACCCCCGTCATTTGTCTCACGTCACACATTTTACTTCTACGTGTTATAAACTCCCAAATGCATTGTTATTTTTTTCTAAATGGGCAATATTTTTTTTAAAAAGTAAAAAATGAGGAAAGTCTTTTTTATTTACTCACATATTTACCATTCCTAGTGTTCTTCTTTGTAGATCTGAATTTACATCTCAAATAATTTTTCTTCAGCCTGAAGAACTTCCTTTAACATTTCTTATAGTACAGGTCTAGGTCTGCTGGTAACAAATTTTCTCAGATTTTGTCTGAAAATGTCTTTATTTAGCCTTAATTATTCAAGGGTATTTTTACTGAATATAGAATACTAGGTTACTTTTTTTTTCTTTCAGGACTTTAAAGATGTTGCTTCACCTGTCTTCTGGCTTGCATTATTTCTCATAAGAATTAGTAAAAAATTCTTATTTTTATTCCCTTCTATACAGTCTTTTTTCTTTGGCTGCTTTATATTTTTCTTTATTACTGGTTTTCAGCAATTTGATCATAATGTGTGCCTTGTGATTTTCTTTATGTTTATGCCACTCTGGGTTCGTTAAGCTTCTTGGAGTTGTGGGTTTATATTTTTAATTAAACATGAACATTTTTCAGCCACTTAAAATATTTTTCTGTCCCTTGTTCCCCTCCTTCTAAGATTTCCAGTTACTTGTATAGTAGTACAAATGACACTGTCTCACTGGCAATTTTAACTTTGTTCCGTTTTTCAGTCTTTTTTCTTTCACTGTCCAATTCGGATAATTTCTATTGCTATGTCTTTAAGTTCACTAATCTTTTCTTTTGCTGTATTTAACCTACTGTTAAACCCAACCTAATCAACCTTGAATTCTATGTTCATCAAAACTATCTTTCAAAAATAAAGGCAAAATCAAGATATTTCATTTTTATGCTCTAGAAGTTCCATTTTCTTTTTAAACCTTTAAATTTGTTCATTATCTTCTATCTTTAAAATTTTGAAAATACTAATAGTACTAAAATACTATTTTAAAGTCCAAGTCTGTTAATTCCATCATCTGTCATTTGTGAGTCTTTTTTCTAATTGGCTGAAGTTTCTCTTGGTTATTTGTCACATCTTCCAGCTTCTTCTCATGACCAGTAATTTTTGATTGGATGCTAAAATTGTGGACCTTATACATTTGAGTTTTTGGATTTTGTTGTCTTCAAAGAATGTTAAGATTTTGTTTTGGTGGACAGCCATTACTTGTCATAATCCTGACTCTTTGAAGGATTACTTAAGCTTTGTTAGGTCAGGTCTAGACTAGTCTTCACTTTAGGGCTAGTTTAGCTTGATTACTAAGGTGGTGTGACCCTTCTAGTGTCTCTTCTGAATGCCTTGAGTGTTCAATTAGGTTTCTACAGTTTGGCCGGTTGGAACTCAAACATTTCTCAGCTCTGCATAAGCTCTGGGAACTGTTCAGTTTACAGCTTCCTGGTAATTATTCCCTCTCTAGTAGCTGTTTTTTGCCTGGCCTTGTGGGATTTCACCTAATATATGTACAGCTTATCATTCAGCCAAAGATTCATAGCACTCTTCCTCTGGAAAGCTTCCTCCACCCCTGTACTTGGCCTGCAAATTCTAGCTTCCTTTGTTCTCTGAACCCTGATATCTATCTCTTCAACTAAGCAAGACCACCATGTTTTAATTTGGTTACTCCTGCCTGAAAGGCAGTCTAAAAAGTGCCTCCAGGCAGAGGAAAGCAAGGACTAGTGTAAAGTTTACCTTATTTATGTCCCTTCCCTGAAGGATTACATTCCTGGTCTCCCTGTTGTCCAATGTCTGGAAACAGTTAAACTTATATTTAAACTTGCATATTTTATCCAGGTTTCTAGTTGTTTACAATAGAAGGAAAAGTCCCATACGTGAATGGCTTCATGACCAGAAGCCATTCCATTATATTTTAGGCAGTAAAAATAAAGGTTAAGTGCAAAGCTAGAATAGAAAAATGTAATGGACAAGCATCTCAAAATATTTTTTCTTAATAATCCTAAAAGGTTGGTATGAGCAGATAATAACATTTATAATTATAAACATAAACCCCATCCTATCTCACACTTACTGATACTGGCTCAAGCACAATGTTAGCTGCTAGAGATACGAAGTTGGATAAGACAAGGTCTCTTCTCCCCAAAAACCTTCTAGGCTATGAAAGATACACACAGATTTTTGTAAAAACTATAGTGAATTTTATTAATGTCATGCTTCACTCTCTTGAGGCTCTTTTTAGCAGCAGGTCCTTCTTTATATGAAAGGCACAAAATATACAGTATCAAGAAGAGAAGTTTCAGAAGGAATCTACTCTTTGCAGTTGTACACCAGTACGACTGAAACCCAGAGAGCTCTCCTTCAAGGTGCAATCTTTCTTTTCCAATTTTTCATTTCTAGGAAGGGCAAAGGCTAGGGGAAAGTGGGTTTAGGGGATAAAACAGGATGGAGAAGAGTGAAGAAAGGTGGTAGGAAGTGGAGAGGTTGACAGTGAGAGCAGGATTTGAGAGCTGGCTAGATAACTCCCTTCACCCCATCCCTGCTGACCATGTGTTAAAAAAATCAATCAAGAAAAATACCAATTTCTCTTATGTCAACCAACAGTACAATGACATTTGTGTGCTATCAGGTAAGATGAGTAGGCATAATCAGAAATGGCGAGAGCCTGGAAGTATCAATTAACTGGCAAAGACTGAAAAATATGGAGGTTAGAGAACATTTTGAAATTTAAAAGGGAGAAGCTTAAAAAAACAAAACAAAAACACTGGAAGTCTAAGGGGAAAATGAACATAGATCAAAGAAGGATAAATGGAAAAATAAGTAAAAATTAGTATGTCATCGAAATATTAAAATGAATCAGACGAGTGAAAAAAAAAATAGCCAAGTGTTGTTTAAATATCTATTTAAAGTAGATAGCACTTTAAAACAGAAGGCAAGGATTTTGGTACTGCCTTGGAAAAAAATGGTGAGTCAATGCTTTAGGACAGAGAAATTTAAAATGCTCTGTTGATTATGTTCTCTTTGAGGAAGCTGATCTTAGAATCACAGGCCTTACTAGATTGGAAATATACAGTTGAAAATAAATGTTCTAAACCAGAATACTATAGTGGGAAAAAATAATGGACCATTCTTCAATAAAAATATTTTGAACAATTAATCAGTTAATTACAGAATGGAGAAGGATTTTAATAAAGCAAAAAGAGGAATATCTTTTTGTTTGGGAAACCAAAGAATAAAAATTTCAAGTTCAAGCTTAATTATACTATTAACTCAATTTTTTACACTAAAATTTAGTTATAATATACCAGAAGAAAATGTTCAAATTCAAAGAACTTCTTCCTAGTTATTTAGAAAACAGAACACAGGAGGTAAGTAAACAATGGAGACAGAAAATCTAGGTTTGTCATTAGCTATATGACCTTAGGCAAATGCTAGAGAAGTTCTTCCTCTATAAAACCTCTTCCAAAACACCGTTGTGATGATTAGGTAAGATAACATATTTGAAAGTGTTCTGTAATATAAACTATTTAAATACCTTGCTGATTCTGGATCCAAAATCAGGGCTTCTATTGCGTGAGATATCAGTAAACAGCTCTGCTGCTGTCTGCATTATGTTAAGGTTATACATGATAATAGAGAAATGTACTATAGACTTTATATTATTTGAATACTAAATAAGGCAAGATGAAAATTGTAAGGCCAGCAGGTCTGGGGAAGGGCCCAGGGAACCAGACGGAACCCCCGCCAAGGAGGCTGATACAACCAACCAGTCTTCCCGCTCCCTGAGGGGCAGAACCAACGGCTCTGAGGCTGATGCAACCGACACCCAACATTGCCACAACATCCAAAAGATAACCAAAAAGGGGCTGCTTCACACAGCAAGTGCCTCCCCTGCGTCCACCCCTATACATTTTGTTCGCGCCCACACCCAGGCGCAACTTCTCTGGCCCCTTTCTCTCGGACAAGTGAACCTCACCCGGGAGCATTCCCAAATAAAGCTTGTTTAAGCTCTCCTCCGGTTTTGGTGCCGTTCCTTACAAAAATCATATTCTTAGTGAAGGTAACCACATGTTATTGACTCAAATAGTCTGTGGCTCTATTTTTTTCTTTTTAAGGGATATATGTTGTCTGTGATAGTTCCAGGAAGAGTACTTCAGAGGTTAATGTTGGAAGGAGGAACCAAGCAACAGGCTCTGTGATTCAATCACAGAAACTTTTTTATCTATCTTGGATATAGGGGTTTCACTAATGAAAAGTTTAAAACAACCACCACAATAAGGGTCTGTAGAGCGGTTACCCTGGAGGTTCCTAGGCTGGGGGTCAAGGGATCTGTTAACTCTCCTGAAATGGTATGCAAATTTGGGGGGATATGTGCATATATGCATTTTTTTTAGGGGAGAGGGTCCATAGCATTCATCAGGTTTTCAATCACTAAACCAAAATGCCAGGAATTACTGATTTATAGGTCTGCAACTTAAAAGCAATTTATCTTTCTTCCTTTCAAAAAGGATCTGAAGCTGCTAATAAGAAAATACGGAGAACTTAAAGGGGGCTTAGGGAACATAAGTGATGACTGAAACGACTGAATACATCATTAATAAAGGTGATGGGAACTAGGGTTGTTAGCTGTGAATAAAAGATAGGTGAAGCAAGACAGAAAATGGTTCTCTGGTGGAAAAATATTTTGTGTTGTCCATTGTAGCTCAAGTGAGCACAAAGTATTCAACACTGCTTGGACCTGGGTTTTGGACGCTCTTCCCAGAGGTGGAAAAAGACCACCACTGAGTCACCACTTTTTAAAAAGCCTGGTTGAAGTAAAGAAGTTAAATTATACTGCTCATACTAGGTTTCAAAAGAGAAATTATTATTTATGGTAAATCTGTAGGCTTATCTAATGTATATGTATATTTTAGTTAAGCATATCTGAAATATTTACTCTACATTTAAAAGAATACTTCCAAAGAACAAGAAATATTGGGCAAGTTTAGGATACAGTTCTACATTCCTCAAAGTTGCGGAATCAGCATCAAAAGATGCCTGATAAAGATCCCCATAACGGGAAGCAAGGCTTCGGAATTCTTCCATGGACAGTTTCATCTATAAAGAAGGAAAAATATCAATTATGATAAATAAACAAATATGCTTTCGTGTTGTATAAACAATACAAAAGTCAAAACATAAGAAAACAATCCTCAAACAATAAAAATATATTTCAACTCATTTTCAATTCATTCATTTTTATAAACCCTATTAAAGAAAATTAACAAAGATGGCAAATGAAACTACAAATGTGTACAAGATTATAATTTACACATAATGTACAGAAACAAAAAACACTGCATTTTTAGCTTCTTCAAAGTTTCACTAAAATAAATAATATGGCTATAAACTTCCCAAAGTTTCTTTAAAATGTATGTCCTTTTTCTTTATATAAACATGTAGCAACTAGTGAGATATCATCAATCACTCTGTCATTTTAATAAGACTTCAGCCTGTTTTTTGCAAGACAGATGAGTTTAGAAGTATTTGATGTTGCCTCTGAGTCAAACCGCTGATTTTTAAGTTTCAGAATTTTTCATCTCACAACTAACCTCAAAAACCTCTAAAGCGTAAATAAAAACTGCACTGAAAATAAAGTTAAGACATACCTGATTGGAGATGCGACCGCACCGCTGGAGGTCATTCCCTAAGGTCATGGCAATTGTTGTGGCAATTGCAGGTGGCGGGCTTGTCTTGAGGCTACTACAAGTACAGATAAGTTGAGAGAAGGCTTGGAGAAGGTCAATCCTGAGCTTTACAAATTCACACTGAAAACTTAAAGGATTCAGTGGTGTACTGGCAGCCTGGGGAATAAAAACAAGCTATATTTAATACAAGGTAAGCATAAAAGGAAGATGCTGAAGGACAAAGTATTTGTCAGAGTCTGCAAAAGAGCAGTAGTTCTAATGATGATGGATAAACACCTACATTATTAGGGGAGGATGTAATATTAGAAAGAAAAACTTATTGTCATTAGCATCAACTCTGAAAAACTATGTTCCATCAACACTCAGGTTCCTTACTTCCTACATTTGCAAAGACCCCACAAGACATGGGTTAACTAGACTGTCATCTGTAAGATATCATATGAGGGATGCTTCACAGACATTACCATTCCCCCCAAATTCCCTTATCACCTTCCTACCTTTCTAACCTGAAATTCACATGCTGGAATCATTAAACAGAATTTTTAAAAGTTGGAAGGGGGAGGGCTTCCCTGGTGGCGCAGTGGTTGAGAGTCCGCCTGCCGATGCAGGGGACATGGGTTCGTGCCCCGGTCCGGGAAGATCCCACATGCTGCGGAGTGGCTAGGCCCGTAAGCCATGGCCACTGAGCCTGCGTGTCTGGAGCCTGTGCTCTGCAACGGGAGCGGCCACAACAGTGAGAGGCCCCCGTACCGCAAAAAAAAAAAAAAAAAAAAGTTGGAAGGGGTAGAAAAGAAAGGTGAGGGCAGGAGAAATATATTGTACCGTCACTGTTAAAAAAGCCTGTTGCTGGCGGAGGTGAGGCAAGAGCCAGCCAGACCACGTGGGGCCTTCAGACCACAGGCAAGGTTCCGGATTATATTTTAAATGCAGTGTTTGGCGCCCAGCCCCCTACTCTGTGCAGCACCCTCTTTGTGTACAGGCCCGCGGCAGCCCCCCCCCCCCCGCCCCCGCTTTCTTCCCCGCAGATGCGCACGTGCGTCCCCAGCGCGGCGGCTGTGCCCTGAGACCCGCCTGACCCCGGGCGCCCTTAGCCCTGGTCCGGGCTCCAGCCACCGCAGCACGCTCGCCTCTGGTCTCGCGCTCTGCCCTCAGGCACCTGTCCCCCGGTGATCCACGCAAGGCCCCGTTGGCAGGTGAAGTGGCCTCCCTTAGAGCGACACGGAAAGTGTGGTCCGTATTTCAAGGTGGACTTTCAAAGGCGGTGCTGCCTTGAGCCCGCGGGCCCCGCCGGTGACCAAGCGCTCCAAGACGTTAAGGGAAGGGCAGGCCTTCCCTAGTGCAGAGGCACGGGTGTTGGCCGACTGTCCATTTTTGCAGAAATCTTCGTCCTATGTGGGATCGCTGTCTGGAGAAGGGCTCCTGCTTTGTTCCGGGAAGAAGCTGACCCAGGACGGCAACACGTGGCTGGAAGGGCCATCTCCAGAAAAGAGGAAGAGCTGAAGTGCCGTCAGTGATCCCCTCCAGGCACCCAGAGCCTTAACTGAAATACCGGATCGTTCCCTAGATTTTTGCTACATTAAACTATATTGTCCAGTTAAAAAAAAAAAAAGAGTACGAAACACCGTGGTAGAGGACAACGATTCCTGGCTCTCCCCTGACTGCACAGCCTTTGGACAACTTTGCCAGTGAAAGAGCTTTGTTCCAACCACCTGCCCCAGTGCAGCTGTGTCGATGGCACGAAGCTTCGTTCCGCAGCTATTTCACAGCAGTCCCCTCTCCCTGGTCTCGTTGTGGGTCACACCATGATGGCTGCCCACCCCTCAGATGGACCACAGGTTCTGGAGTTGGCTGCTCCCGAGAAGAGCCGGGTGGCGACTTTTTTGAGCAGGACCAGAACAGACCTCCTCGGGTCACGCAGCTGCAAGTGGGACAGTGACCCAGCCGCTCGCTTGCAACCAGCGACTTTCCCAAACCAGCTGCTGCTTCAGCTTCGTGATCGGGCCAGTTTCTATATTGGGTAACGGTCAAGAGGCATGGTCTGTGATGTCATGTATGTAAAAATCTGTTTCTCGTTTAAGTTACAAAAGTAATGACAACACGAGCTTTTGCAGGGCCGAGCTCACTTTGTTCTGATCGCTGCCACCAGCGTAGGGGGTCCAGGGTGGTGGGTAGATGAAGCCCACCTCTGCCTGAAGCATCCAGCCAGGCTGTGCATCCACTTCCTGGTCTGAGAAATGGAACTAAGAAGCAGAATACAACTTCTCTTTATTGTTTGCTATGAAGAGTGATCTGATTTAAACATTACTCGGAGGCCCCTGCTTATTTTACCAACCACAACGTCCTCAACGTTCCTCCATGCCGTAGCAGGTGACAGGACTTCCTTCTCTTTTAAAGGTTGAATAATATTCCATAGTCTGGATAGACCACATCTTGTTCATCCATTCACCTTTCAGTGGACACTTGGGTTGTTTCCACCCCTTGGCTAGTGTGAGTAATGCTGCTCTGAACACGGATGTACAAATACCTGTCTGAGTTCCTGCTTTCAGTTCTTTTGGGTCTATACCCTCATGGGTGTGAGGCAGTATCAGTGATTTTTAAGACTCCTTTGCTTCCCAATTTCTTTAGCTGTCTTTCTCTCCCCTCCTACCTTATGAAATACTTAAGAGGTTAAATGTATAAGATAAAGAAATTCCTAAAAATGAGGAATTGGGAAGTTTAGACTTACATCTCCTAGAGGGATTGGAATGAGTCCCTTTTTATCACCCTGAATTCTCCCAGCCAGTGCCTGCCCTGTCCCACTTCGCAGCTGGCTTTGGGTTCATGAAAACATACACAATATTAGAAATTAAGACTAAAAGATTGTTTTTAAAAGATTTTTATTCATTCATTTAAACTTACAATAAGAAACCGACTCCATGTTACTCAACAATAAATAACATTTTATGAAAAATCATTATTTTCAAAAAATGATTAGTGAGAACAAGGGACTTGTTTCATATGTTTGCAGATCTCTTTAATGTCTAGCTTGATAAAAGGCAGCTGGATTCTCATAGCTGCTTCTGTGTTCAGTCTCTTGTAATATATTATTTTAGTTGATGTCTGTTAAGAAAATTTGATCTCACAGGGATGTGTAGCAGGAAAATGGAGAAGTGTTTATATAGGTTCTCCACCATTCACTGAATTGTGCAGTTATTCCAAATGTTGACCCATTTCACTAGACAATATTAAAAATCACAGTTGTGTGGAATGTAAATTGGAGCAGCCAGTATGGAAAACAGTAAGGAGACTCCTCAAAAAATTAAGACTAGAACTACCATATATGATCCAGCTATTCCATATCTGAGTATTTATCCAAGGAATACAAAAACACTAATTTGAAAAGATAGATGCACCTCAATGTTCATGGCAGCATAATTTACGATAGTCAAGATATGAAAACAACCTAGGTATCCATCAACAGATGAATGGATAAAGATGGTGATATATATATGTACCATTGTGTCCCCTTGAAAAGGCAAGGATCATCTTAGTATTATTAGAAAAGTAGTTTTTTTTTTAATATCAGTTATCTTTTAATTGAGGTGTAGTTGATTTGCACTGTTGTGTTAGTTGCAGGTGTACAGCAAAGTGATTCAGTTATACATATATATATTCTTTTTCAGATTTTTAAAAATTTACCGAAGTATAGTTGACTTACAAAAAAAATGCTAACTTAACAATAAATGGAGGTGTAATGAAATTAACTTTCTTCCCTGACATGACTCGCTTAAAACATGCTGATGCCGTTCTTAGATAGTATTTCACACTCTTCTTTTAGGAGGAGAGCCTGGTGTGTGACTTGAGGTTCTAGAATTAAGTTACAATATTATCCATCTGACCAAGTATTGACCTTAGTGTAGTTCTCTCTAGTTTTAAGTGTCAAATTATAGTTTTATTATTTGGTGGAATTCATATTTTACTCTAGGAAATAGTTTGCCACTTCCTGTATCCTTTATAAGAACATACACTTGCTCTAGTATCCCTCTCAAATTGCAAAAGTTACACCTATATAAAATTATATAAGCTAGAGGTAATAACTATAATCAATATATTGAATTCTGTGGTTTTCAAACTTTTGGGATGTTTTGTTCTAATCATGAAACAGCACAGATTAGGGATATTAAAGAGACTATTTCAATTGTTTTTAATTTCTTGGAGATTTGATTTGCTCTTATAGGAAGATAAGTTCCCCCTTTCTCTGCCCCTTAAGCTGCTACTTGCTATTTTTTATTTACTGCTTATCAATAACTTTAGAAGGGTCAGGGATACAAGTGGGTATATATGATATATATACAGTTATATACAGTGTAGACCATCTTACCAGACAAAAAAATCATTTGCAATATTGTCCTAACATGCATTATAAAACTGAAAGCGAAGCAAGATGTAGTTATAATGAAAAAGATTTACTGCTACTCTGAAGTTATTTCTGACTAACAAGAAATATTTGATGATATAAGATGGTAACTTTGAAAGTGACTGTGCATCTTACATCCTGTTATACTGAGGAAAACAATGTTAGATATAGTATGCATGTTCAAAAAGAACACAGAAAAGATAAACTTGTGATAAAGGTCAATCAAAGACTTTAAAAAGGTAATATCGTCCATGAGAGACAGAAAACATATAAAAATAAAATTTAGACTATAGTGCTATGAACAATGCCAATGAGAAATAAAAGGGATATTATTTACTCTTCTTTACATGGGGGCTAAAGCTTAAAACGGAAATGGGTTCCAAGGTCAGCAGGTAAAGCAAAAATTGTATACAGTCAAAATTATCCCTGAAAATTCCTCAAGAAGGAACTACTTCCAGTAAATTTAACACAGGTGAAGGAACAGCAAACTCAGAGAGCCCCGGGGTATAAGCTAATTGAGAAGAACTGTCCCCACTATTTAAACTGCTATTTTGTGTCCCCATTATTTAAATAGCTATTTTCCCTCATTCTTGTTCTTTCTTTCTTTTTTTTAAAAGTCTAAACATACAGAGGTAAATCTGTGTTAAACACACATTTAATGCTACTTCACTGAATTTCTGACTTGTGGTACATATTCTGTTTTCTACATGGAGCAGCTAAAAAAACCCAATGTGGCTGAAAGGAAAGCTACTTAATAAACTCAGTTAAAAATATTTATATATATTGTGGTAAAGAACATGTGACAACCAAGAGTGAACCACAGTGCAAACAATGGACCTTAAGCCCCTAGTAACCACCACCCTACTTTCTGTTTTTATGAATCTGACCACTTTCATTTAAGTGGAATCATATAATATTTGTCTTCCTGTAATTGGATTATTTCACTTAATACAAGCTCAGTTTTTGAAAGAATAAGCCAAGCTTAAAGCAATAGTAGACTAAACTGTTTAAAACCAGACCTCCTGCTAAGAACAAATGGAAAACTGAGTTAAATATTATGAACATCTATCTAAAAGCACCGAAGAGCTACTAAGGCAACAAGGAGCCAAAATCATGGAGAGATGGGCAATCCAAGAAGATAAGACTGACATCTGGTGATTACTTGCTAATTTGAAAGCTGCTCCTGGGACTCTGAGAAGCTGAGCAGAGCTTTCAGCAGTCTCATAAGACTAAGAGGGCTGTGGAAAACACTTCAGGCTTTTGGCTGTAACTTCAAAGGGCTATACCCTAGGAGTTAGGAAAACCAAAAATATACTGGCTCTTCCAAGGACTGAAGCTTAGCTCTGAATCAGTTCAATCCTTGGCTGGATTAGGGTAATCTGCCCTTAGCCTAACTGCCTGCCAAAAGCAAGGATGATATAATCATTGTAATTTTTCACACACACTGTCCAAAACTAACTAAAAAAATAACTGAGTATACAACAAAGACAAAATTCCTCAAACCAAAACGGGGATAAAAGGTCAAAGACACAAACCACAACAGATCCAGATAACAGACTATCATATATGAATTTCAAGATAACTACAATCAATATGTTAAAGAACTTAAATGACAAGATAGAGAGTCCTGGAGAAGAACTACAGAATATAAAATAACCAAATGGAAATTCTGGAACTGGAAAAACACAATAAATGAAATTAAGAACTTAATGAATGAGTCTGACATGCTGATTAGACACAATGTAAGTGAGAATTATGGAAATGGAAGATAGGTCAGAAGAAAATATTTAGAGTTAAGTATGGAGAGATAAAAAGGTGGAAAATGAAGAAAAGAATATAAGAGATATATGAGTCATGGTAAAAAGAATTAACATGGGTGCACTACGTCCCAAATGAGGAAGAAAGGGACAGAAGCATTGGCTGAAGAGATAATGGCCAAATGTTCCATAACTGATCAAAGTCATCAAGCCTTATATCCCAGAAGTACTATGAACCCCAAAAGGCATTTATACTGATAGTAGTATAAACTGGAAACCACCATAGGCAACTTTTTGGTAGTATTTATTAGAGCTGAACTTAGTATATCTATGACACAGCACTACCATCCAGAAGATAGGCACACCTATATCAAAAGATGTGCGTAAGAAAGTTCAAAGTCAAATTATTCTAAATAGCCCCAACCTGGAAATAACTCAAATGTTTCTCAAAAATAAAATGGATAAACAGATTGTTATAACAGTTATCCAAAAGAATATCACAATGAAATGAAAATGAACAAACTACTGCAATATGCAACAAAAAGCATGAATGCATCACACGAATATAAAGCTGAGCAGAGAAGCTAGAATCAAAAGCATAATACTGCATGAGTCCTTAAATAATAATGAAAAACAAGGCGAGACTCATCTATAGCTTTAGAAATCAAAAGTGCCTTCTACAGAGAAAGGTAAAGGTAGTGACTTGAAGGGAAAACATTTCTTAAAGTGATAAGAAGCCACAAATCAGAAGATAATATTTGCAACTCATATAACTTACAAAAGATTGGTATCTAGAACATCCAAAATAAAAAGGCAACCTAATGAACGGGAGAAAATATTTGCAAATCATGTATCTAGTAAGGGGTTAATACCTAAAATACATTTAAAAACTCATACAAGTCAATAGTAAAATAACAACAACAAATAATCCAATTAAAAAATGGGCAGAGATTTGAATAGGCATTTTTCCAAAGACATACAGATGGCCTATAGGCTCAACATCACTAATCATCAGGGAAATGCAAATCAAAACCACAAGCACAAAAGTCAACTCACACCTGTTATAATGGCTATTATCCAAAAAACAAGAAATAACAAGTGTTGGCAAGGATGTGGAAAAAAGGGAATCCTGGTGTACTGCTGGTAGAAATGTAAACTGGTGCAGCCACTATGGATAACAGTATGGAAGTCCCTCAAAAATTAAAAACAGAACTACCATATGGTTCTTCAATTCCACTTCTGGGTATTTATCTGAAGAAAACAATAATACTAACTCAAGAAGATATCTGCACCTCCATATTCACTGCAGCACTATTTACAATAGCCAAGATATGGAAACAATCTAAATGTCCACTGATACGTAAATAAAGAAAATGTGGTATATATACACAAAATGGAGTATTATTCAGCCATAAAAAAGAATAAAATCTTGCCATCTGTAACAACACAAATGGATCTAGATGGTATTATGCTAAGTGAAATAAGTCAGACAGAGAAAGACAATTACTGAATGATCTCACTTATATGTGGAATCTAAAAACAAAAACCAAGCTCATAGATACAGAGAACAGATAGATGGTTGCCAGAGGTGGGGGTAGGGAAGTGCATGAAATGGGTGAATGGGGTCAAAAAGTACAGCTATAAAATAAATGAGTTATGGGGATGTAATGCACAGCATGGTGACTATATTGTGAGGGAGAGGCAAAGATAGCAGAGTAGAAGGACCCTGAGCTCATCTCCCACAGGCACATCAAAATTACAGCTATTTACAGAGCAAATATCAATGAAAGTGACCCGAAGACTAGCAGAAAAGAACTTCTACAGCTAGAGATGTAAAGAAGGAACCACAGAGAGATGGGTAGGAGGGGTGGAAATATGGTATAGTCAAGATCCATACCCCAGGTTGGTGACCAACAAATGGGAGCCTAATTACAAACTGCAGAGGTTCTCCTCAAAAAGCAAGGGCTTTGAGTCCCAGCCGGGACTGGGCTTCCCAGCCGGGAGCCCCTAGAATGCTTGGCTTTGAAGGCCAGCAGGGCTTATTTTGGGGTGAGCCACAGGACTGTGGGAAATAGAGACTCCACTCTCAAAAGGCATACACAAAAGAAATCATAGAAGGAAAAGATCAGAGCAGAAATAAATGAAATAGAGACTAAAAAAACAATGGAAAAGATCAATGAAACTAATAGCTGGTTCTCTGAAAATATAAACAAAATTGACAAACCTTTCACCAGACTCATCAAGAAAAAAAAGAAAGGCCCAAATCAATAAAATAAGAAATGAAAAAGAAGTTACAACCCACACCATAGAAATATAAAGGATCATAAGATATTCCTATGAACAATTATACAACAATAAAAGGGACAACCTAGAAGAAATGGACAAATTCCTAGAAATGTACAATTGCCCAAGACTGAATCAGGAAAAAACAGAAAATAAGAACAGACCAATTACCAGTAATGCAACTGAATGGGTAATTTAAAAAACTGCTGACAAACAAAAGTCCAGCACCAGATAACTTCACAGGTGAATTTTACCAAACATTTTGAAGAGAATTAACACCTATCCTCCTCAAATTATTCCAAACTGCAGAGGAAGGAATGCTTCTGAATTCATTCTATGAGGCTGGCACCACCTGATACCAAAACCAGACAAAGATACCACAAAAAAAGAAAATTACAGGCCAATACCACTGATGAACACAGATGCAGAAATCCTCAATAAAATATCAGCAAACTGAATCCAACAATACATTAAGAGGATCATACACCATGATCAGGTGAGGTTTATGCCAGGGACGCAAGAATGGTTCAAAAATCAATGTTATACACCATATTAACAAACTGAAGAATAAAAACCATAAGATCACCTCAACAGATCCAGAAAAGGCTTTTTGACATAATTCAACATCCATTTATGATAAAAACCCTCCACAAAGTGGGTATAGAGGGAATATACCTAAGCATAATAAAGGTCATATATGACAAGCCCACAGCTTGTTTTCCACTCAATGGTGGAAAGCTGAAAGCATTTCCTCTAAGATCAGGAACAAGACAAGGATGCCCACTCTCACCACTTTTATCCAATATAGTACTAGAAGTCCTAGCCACAGCAATCAGGCAAGAAAAAGAAGTAAAAGGAATCCAAATTGCAGAGGAAGAAGTAAAAATGTCCCTGTTTGCCGATGATACGATATTATATATAGAAAATCCTAAAGACACTACCAAAAAACTACAGGAACTCATCAATGAATTCAATAAAGTTGCAGGATACAAGATTAATACACAGAAATCTGTTCTGTTTCTATACACTAAAAAACAAACTATCAGAAAAAGAAATTAAGAAAACAATACCATTTATAATCACATCAAAGAGAATTTAAAATACCTGGGAATAAATCTAAGGAGGGAAAAGACCTGTACTCAGAAAACTGTAAGACATTAATAAAGGAAACTGAAGATGACACCAAAAACTGCAAAGATATGCTATGCTCATAGCTTGGAAGAATTAATATTGTTAAAATGCCTATACTACCCAAGGCAATCTACAAATTCAATGCAATCCCTATCAAAATATCAAATGGCAGTTTTCACAGAACTAGAACACATAATTCTAAAATTCATATGGAAACCTTACAGGACCCCAAATAGCCAAAACAATCTTGAGAAAGAAGAACAAAGGTGGACGTATCACACTCCCTGATTTAAAACTCTACTACAAAACTACAGTAATCAAAACGGTATGGTTTTGGCACAAAAACAGACACACAGATGAATGGAACAGAATAGAGAGCCTTGAAATAAACCCACACGTATATGGTCAATTAATCTACAACAAAGGGGGCAATAATATACAATGAGGAAAACACAGCATCTTCAATAAGTAGTGTTAGGAAAACTGGACTGCTACATGCAAAAGAATCAAATTGGACTCCTTTTTCACATTACATACAAAAATAAACTCGAAATGGGCTAAAGACTTAAATGTAAGACCTGAAACCATAAAATTTCTAGAAGAAAACAGGAAGTACACTCTTTGACAGAATACTGTCTTATTGAGCTAAGTATCCTCTGTCTTACCTAGCAATATTTTTTTGGTTATGCCTCCTCAGGCAAGGGAAACAAAAGCAGAAATAAACAAATGGGACTACATCAAACTAAAAAAGCTTTTGCACAGCAAAGGAAACTATCAACAAAACAAAAAGGCTACCTACTGAATGGGATATTTGGAAACAATATACCTAACAAGGGGTTAATATACAAAATATACAGAGAACTCAAACAACTCAACATTAAAAAAAGCAAAAAATCCAATTAAAAATGGGCAGAGGACCTAAATAGACATTTTTCCAAGGAAGACACACAAACGGTCAAAAGGCACATGAAAGATGCTCATCCAGGGAAATGCAAATCAAAACCACAATGAGATATCACCTCACACCTGTCAGAATGGCTACCATCAAAAAGACCACAGGTAACAAGTGTTGGAGAGGATGTGGAGAAAAGGGAAACTTGTGCACTTCTGGTGGGAATATAAATTGGTGCAGTCACTATGGAAAACAGTATGAAAGTTCCTCAAAAAATTAAAAACAGAACTACCACAGGATCCAACAATTCCACTTCTGCATTTTTATCCAAAGAAAATAAAAACACTAATTAAAAAAGACATATGCATCCCTATGTTCACTGCAGTATTATTTACAATAACCAAGATACAGAAGCCACCTAAGTCCCCATCAAGAGAAAAATGGATAAAGGAGATGTGGCATATATATATATATATATATATATATATATATATATATATATATATATACACACATACACATATATATATGCACACACACGCACACACACACAATGGAATATTAGCCATAAAAAAGAATGAAATCTTGACATTTGTGACAACACTGATGGACCTAGAGGATATTAGGCTAAGTAAAATAAATCAGACAGACGAAGACAAATACTGTATGATTTAACTTATATGTGGAATCTAAAAAACAAAACAAATGAACAAACATAACTAAACAGAAAGAGAGTCACAGATAGAAGAGGTGGTTGCCAGAGGGGAAGAGGGTGGGGAGAGGAAACTGCTAAGGGAGATTAAGAGGTACAAACTATCAGTTACAAAATAAATGAACCACAGGTATGTAATGTACCATATGGGGAATATAGCCAATAATTATATAACATCTTTGTATGGTGACAGATGACAACTAGACTTATCATAGTATCATTTTGAAATATACACAAATACTGAATCGGTATGCTGCGCATTAGAAACTGAATTTCATAGGTCATTAAATGTAAATAAACAAATGAACAAACAAATTCATAGAAGAGTAGATCAAATTTGTGGCTACCAGAGGTGGAAGGTTGGGTGGGGGTTGGGAGGGAGAACTGAACGAAGGCAGTCAAACGGTACAGAATTCCAGTTATAAGTAAGTCCTAAGGATATAACGATATAAGGATATAAATACAACACAATAAAGATAACTAATACTGCTGTATGATATATATGAAAGTTGTTAAGAGAGTAAAATCCTGAGTTCTCACCACAAGAAGAAAAGTTGTTTTTTCTATCTCTTTAATGTTGTATTTATATGAGATGATGTTCACTAACCCTATTATGGTAATCATTTCATGACGTATGTATGTCAATCATTATGTTGTACACCTTAAATTTATACAGTGCTGTATGTCAATTATATCTCAGTAAAACTGGAAGAAAAATAAATTTTAAAAATATTATATTGAATATTTGAAAGTTGCTAAAAGAGTAGATCTTAAAAGTCTTCTTCACAAGAAAAAAAAATTTTCTAACTATGTATGTGACAGATGTTAACTGTCACCATACTTACTGTAGTGATTTCACAATATATACAAATATCAAGTCGTGTTTCACATCTGAAACTAATCTAATGTTATATATCAATCATACCTCAAATATATAGATATATAAAGTTTAATTGTATTAGTAATTTGGGAAACTCCAATCATAACTTCCAGAACATACCAAGTGAGGGGGAAAATGTAGATACACTACTGGAAGGATTGTAAATTTGTAAAACCACTATGGAAAAACTCCTGGTATTAGCTAGTCAATTGAAGATGTATATAGCTTATGCAATTCCACTCCAAGGTAGTATTTTAGATCAGTATCTCTTAATAGGGGCAGGAGTATCCTCAGCATTTCTGGAGATTAAGCGTCTCCAGCCACTGAGCATTAGGCCAACAGCAGTCCCTCCAACCCCTCTATCACTGGGCCAAACAGAAACATCCTCACACGTTTTTAAATTGGAGCAGGGGGCAGAAACATAGTTCTGACTGAGTACTGCCCTAGAGAAGGGTTTTCAATCTCAGTATACTAGTGACATTTTGGACCAAATAATTCTTTGTTGAGGGGAGTTGTCTTGTGCATTGCTGGATGTTCAGCAGCATCTTTGGCCTTTACCCACTAAATGCCACTAACACCTTGGTGAGTTGTGATAACCATAAATGTCTCCAGACATTGCCAAATGGAGCTAGAATCATCCCCAGTTGACAATCAGTATCCCAGAGAAACCTTTACATAGGTGCATCAAAATATGTCCAAGAATGTTCACAGCAGTAATGTTTTAATAACAAAAAACTGGAAAAATCAAAATTTCCATCAACATTAGAATGGGAAAATAAATTGACGTATAATCATATAATACATGGGTATACAGCAGTGAAACTGACCTAAAGCTTTATGCAACAAGATGGATGAATCTTAGGAATATAATTTAGATAACCAAAGCAAGTCAAAGAAAAATACATGATTCCTTTTTATATAAAATTCAAAAACAAGCAACAAAACAATACCTTAACAGTTAAAGAAAAGCATGTTAAAATTGTAAAGAAAGGCAAGGGAATGGTACATACAAGGTTCAGGATGGGGACTTCCCTGGTGGCGCAGTGGTTAGTGGTTAAGAGTCCGCCTGCCAATGCAGGACACACGGGTTCAAGCCCTGGACCGGGAAGATCCCACATGCTGCAGAGCAACTAAGCCTGTGCACCACAACTACTGAGCCCACGTGCCACAACTACTGAGCCCACGCGCCTAGAGCCTGTGCCCCACAACAAGAGAAGCCACGGCAATGAGAAGGCCGCACGCCGCAATGGAGACCAACACAGCCAAAAATAAATAAATAATCAAACAAACTTACAAAAAAAAAAGATTCAGTATTGTGGTTACCTTTGTGAGGTGGAAACTGGTATACAAACATGGAGGGGCACACATGAATTTTAAAGGAAATGGTAATGTCCCATTTCCTAAACTGAGTGCTAGGTATACTTGGATATTTGATATTTTTATATACCTCACACAATATATATGTAGATATCATACCCATTCAATATTTAATAAAATAAAAAATAAATTTAAAACCCACCATTGTAGGCAGATTGCTAAAATCGTTCCTCTAACTCATGCCACCACTCCCACCCCCGCCCCAGTCTCCACACCTTATATATCTCCCTTAAAGTGTGGGTAGAACCTGTAACTTGCTTCTATCTAATGGAATACAACAAAGGTAATAGATTTTGAGGATGTAATTTAGGTCCCTAATGAGCTGACTTTATATTAATCAAAAGGGAAATTATTCTGGGTAGATCTCGCCTCATCAGGTGAGTCCATTAAAAGAGGGTCTTGAAGGTAAGAGATTCTCCTGTAGGCCCTGAAGCTTCCACAAGTCTTACGGCTGTGAGGAAATAAATCCTGCCAAAAACTACACGAATTTAGAAGAGGACCCTGAGCCCAGGCCTCAGACAAGACTGGCCCTGGCTGACACCTTGATTGCAACTTTGTGACAACATGAGCAGAGGACCCAGTTAAGTCATGCCTGGACTTCTGACTCATAGAAACCGTAAAATAATAAATGGGTGTTGTTTTAAGCCACTAAATTTGTGGTAATTTGTTACACAGCATGGAAAACTAATACAAACACTTCTTACAATTTTTATTTCTAAGAAGCAAGATAACTATCATTAATCACTGCACTGGGAAATTAGGCACCCAAACATCGCCATAGCGGCCCCACAAGCACAGAATTTTTAACTTCTCTTTAGTTTGGTTGAAGAAGGTAAAAGGATAATCCTCATAGCTAACAACCTCAAATTAGAACATTCACGTGTCAGAGAGTAAAAGGGCAATTCATGCTCAAATCATCTTCGTTAAAAAGACAGAAAGCTACCGTCAAATCCATACTTGTCAAATCAACAGGTTTTCTAAAAACCTTAAAACAAAACAAAACCCTGATAGTATAGTACAATCAGAAATGTGAGAAGTTCCAAATGATTGTATGGATCATACTGCCTTCCCCTTCAGATTATGCTCAAGTGGAGAATCATTTCCTGATTTCCTTTTATCCTCAAAGCAGTGTCTGGCACATAGCAAGTGCTTACAGTGTTGAATAAAGGAACTCCATTTCAAAAGGTGATTTGAGGCCCAATAACCTGCCCTTGCCTGTGTTAATGGCAGAACGGAGACTAAGACAAGGGCCTTCTGTCACCTGGGTACTTTCTTCCTACGTCAGAATTCAGTCCTTAATCACTGCCAAGCCTCATTAAACACACATACACACAAATCATTAAAAGACTATTAAATATTCAACAGGATTTTTCATAATATTAATTCTATCTGCCTCATTGTTTTGTGAGCCTGTTTCACAGTTCTTACCATTTACTGTACTGCATGATTAACAATTTTCTGTTCCACATCAACTAGAAAATGAAATTACCCTACTGATCAGAGGCAATAACTGTACTTTTTCATTTTCTAAGGTATTTATTAGCCTGATATAGGTAACAACAATCTTTTCCTAAGATAATCAAGAGGAGAGAATCACTGCAGTCAGTGCTACCCCTTAAAATGGAGGGCAGCCATTCCTATATTCCTGTTTTAAAATGGCAGTTAATCAATAAATCATTCTTCAAAAGATATGTACCCACAGTAATCTGAATAGTCTGTCTCTTTTGTGACATCTGTTTATTCTTTGTTCTACTTTGAAACATTTCTCTTTGCATGGCCCACCATTAAAAATATTTTAGATTATGTGATAAATATAAAACAGGTAGGGCTTCCCTGGTGGCGCAAGTGGTTGACAGTCCGCCTGCCGATGCAGCGGACACGGGTTTGTGCCCCAGTCCGGGAGGATCCCACATGCCGTGGAGCGGCTGGGCTGGTGAGCCATGGCCGCTAAGCCTGCGCGTCCGGAGCCTGTGCTCCGCAACGGGAGAGACCACAACAGTGAGAGGTCCACGTACCGCAAAAAAAAAAAAAACAGGTAGCAAAAGTTTTATGGCCCCATCTAAATATATACAATTTTTAAAGTCACGTGACAATATTTTAAACATGTTTAATGCTGATTACATAAACTCTTTACTCTTAAGGGGAAAAAGTCCTTGCATTAATACAGAAAATGCACATTTTAGGGAACAGATTCTTAGGAATATAACTAGTTTCAAGGAAATGTTAAGGATCTGCTCTCTCTGCCACACCCTTTCTTTCTTGGGGAAAAAAAAAAAAGGGAATAGTAGCTGGCTGACTGTTAATTTGGAATAGGAGGATATCACAGTGGGATAAAAGGTGAGACATTAGCATCCCTCATAATTTCTTCTTTATTTACAAAGCAAGAAACTCTAGTTTCCTAGTGAGTAGTTGCCAGGTATGAGATGGGGTGGAGGGTTTATGTTTGACGGTAGCAGTCACCCAGGCTGTAGTCTTACTAACAGGAATCTGGAAAGGGAGGACCCTATCTCCACTTTATCCTTCCTGCATGGATTCAGCAATCCTCTTCACATGTGTACCTGATACTTGATAAAAACAAAATGATAAATGTTCACCAATCTATGAATGTTAAAAAGTGGGGGCGGGGTTAATGATCTACTTCCATGTCCTATTTATTACTGTAATACTGCCAAATACATATATATCAGCAGGTTTTTCAAGGTTAAAAGAGGATAAGCCCCAAAAGAAAAGAGAGACCATTGTCACACAAGTCATCATCACCAAAGGAGAATTAAGAGAACTTACTGTTAAGGAAGCAATCCCTTTGTGGTAGAATTTTAAAGACTCAGCAATGCAAGAAAGTGCTGAACTATAATTCTCCTCTTGCAACCCAGTGAGACACTGTTCTGCATGTGAGAACTCTTTCAAACTATTCAGCCAGAAGTAGAAATGTTCTGAGGCAACTTGAGTCAGCAAACTCTGATAAAGCTCTCTGGCCATGTCGTGATTACCCTAAGAAAAAAAAGGGGGGGGAGGATAATGAGGTTCTTACACTTGAATTAGTTGATGTAGCAGCTAAAAGAGAAACCCAAACCTTGGATAAGTTTTAACAATCATTCCTCACATTATAACTCTGTGAGACTCAGTCTAAGTATTTCTTCAGAGAAAACATGCTGAGCTGCTTTTATGTAACATAATGACTGAAATTCTTTACCAAAACAGTTCCAAAGAGAAAATGAATGGAAGTAACTATAACCCATGTCTAGAACTTTAGTTCAAAATATAGAAAGTATAAATATTTATTGTATGTCATTTTGTATGAGCTATTTAGTGGGGTGGGGAGAACTCCAGTTAAGTTCCATCAAGCGATTACCAAGAGGAGCACTGCGCCCTCTGGAAACGACTGAGGGAAGGGTAGCTGTGGGAGGATGTGAATGCCTTTTAATGCATGGGGGCGAGGGATGCTCACTGTCTTGCAGTGCTTGGATGCTTGGGACAGTTGGGTATAATAAAGAAATATCCTGTCAATAGTGCTTCTTCTCCCATTTGAGAAACACTGTAAAATGTGAACATGTGCTTCAATCACCTAGAATAATGCTTCTCAAATTTTGTTCTCTGGACTTATCCCCAAAGAATTTCTATACTATCCAAGCTCTATATTTCCTCTCAAACAAAAGTAAATAAAAATCGTTAGGATTTCCATATGGTTGAGAGGGAACAGAAGACTAAAACTTTCCCGTTTCCACATAAGAATGATAAAGTTGGAGAGGGAAAGGGAAGAACGACATGGTGTACTGAAAGGGGAGAATATAAACGTGGGTAGGAGGGAGCTGTGCTTACGGGAGCACAGGACAAAATGAAAGGGCTGCTAACAACCTACAGCCAGAAAGAGCTCATATTTTTGGAATTCCCATGGAACTTCCCCATAATAACATATATACCATTCTCTGTGCATATGTTAAAAATTAGGTCCTTTCCTCCATCATCTTTTAATCGCATGACTAAAACGTACTTCTACCTTCATCTTTAGTTTTGACTAGGAGTAACAATCACACAACCTAAGGTTCGTAATCTGCCATTTTCACCAACCCAGTTCACATAGAAGGATACTACGTACCATTCGGGATGCCTGTCTGGCAATTCGGTATACAGTCCATCCGTTGGAGACGCTTTCAAGCTGCTGCTTAATTACTGCCTTTACTTCAGGAGACAGTGCTTTCTGACTGGCTACAAAAATCACAGTGGCCAAGCTCACCTAACATCAAGCAAGAAGTAAGAAAGTCAAGAAAATCATTAACTCTATGCAATGTCAAAGATAACTTTACCCAAAAGCGTTAAAAACTAATTAGAGCCTATCAAAAAAGAACAAAATTTGTCTTCCTTTGACATTTATAAAATTTCCACTTTATTCCTTTGCTCAGAGCATTGTGTATAACAGCAAATAATTAGAAACAATGCCCATAAATATGGATAAACTATGATATAATCACACAATGAAATACTATAGAGCAGTGAAGTGGATAAACTAGAAATACACTTATCAGTATAGACGATTCATACAAAACAGGCAAAAATAGGCAAAATGCAAAAGATTACATGCAGTATGAGAACACAAAGTTAACAATATGCCAAAAATATTGCATATCACTTAGGATATATACTAAGGTAGTAAATATGTAACAACATGCATGGGAATGACAAACACCAAATTTGGGAGAGTGGTTACCTATCCTGATAGGAAGGAAGACGACACTATCAGAGAGATACACAGCGGGGTACAAGTCAAGTGTACTAGTAACACTTTTTTCTTAACCTAGGTGATGGATGCAAAAGCTTTCATCATATTATTCCTTATGTGTTTTTGAATATTATGTTTCATAATTTAAAGTTGCTTTAAAGTAGTACTAAGAAAAAAGCAATAAAAAACATTAATTGAAAATGCTGCTTCAATGAAAAATAAACTTGGCTAACTGCTTCTCAGTATTCCAAAGCTGATACACACAAGGATCCATACATACTGTGGTAACTGCCTGATTCCCACGACCACTGCCACTTAGTCATCTGGGTAACCTTTACTGATAGCAAATGATGAAATGGGGGCAATCTTTTACACAATGCCCCCTGCAGGATTAAACATAAAATGGGCTTGAGTAAGTAATTTCACTAAGTTTTTTTCCCAAGCCATAAAGCCAGATGACCACAAACAATATGGAGTGCTACTTTAAAGCTTACATATAATTTACGCATATTTAGAACGTAGTCTACTCTCAGCCCTGGAGAACTTTCAACTAAACATTATTATACAGCTTCCACACCTTCTGTTTTTTTTCTAAGCATGTACCTTTCCCAGCCCCCGGACTGTACTGAAACCTAAACTGGATCCTAAACAGCTAAAGAGGTCCTGGATTGGCAAAGAGGAATTGGGTTAATTTATGGTCATTGATATCACTAGGTCGTTAACTTACATTTTTGGAAGTACAATACACGGTTTGGTTCATTATTTATTTGTCTTGTATAAAAAAGAAAAAAACCTTCATTTTCATTTTGTCCTTTGTAATAAAACAAAAATATCAGATTGAAGGCTTTGGCTACACTAAGCTGATATGACAGGGCTTAGGAAGAAAGCAGTTTTACATGTGAACTAAATAGGGCTTTCTATACCAAAAGAGGAAATGGTAAAAAGCTCCAGGTCCCAGCCCTATTTTGACTTCAGCATGCTCTTGGTCTCAGCTAATTACTTTAACCTGTGGAATTCTGAAAGTAATTCCCACTAGACCAGATCCTATTCTTCCACAGCAGGTTCAAAAGGTGGCTCCTTACCAGAAGTTCTTGTTGCTTGTCTGTGGCTGATCGTCCGATCACCTTGTAGAGCTCCATGAGGTCACCGAGCATTCCATCGCCCAACACAGGCAGCTGCATGGCAATGGCGGCCAGGCAGTGGCACATCAGGATCCGGGCAGCGTCCTGAGCACTGTGCAACTGAGTCAACAAGGTCTCAACTACAGACTGGCTGAGATGGGGCCTACCCTTGGCCAACTTCACCATACAATTCAGAGCGATCTGCATATTGAATAGAAGATGGACCAGTTACATACTGAAGGTTCATATGAAGTGAAGCTTTAAAGAAAGTAACTCTCTACAAGTTACTAGGAAAAATCAAGGAAAAGGGTTTTTTGTAGGCATGACATTTTTCTTAATAAGAAACACATGACATTGAATCCCATATTAAGATCTGCAAGTGTGCCATGTTTAAAACTAAAATAATAAGACAGGATGGTACATTAAACGCTCATTTTAATCTAAGACTATTCAGTCTAAGACTTGAGATGAACATCATAAGGAATAATGCTGAAAAGGCCAAATAAATGCCAAACTGAATGTCATATTACTGCACTTTCATTACTTTTCAAGAACTGCTTCTAAAGTGTGGTTTGTAAACTTACCCATAATGGCATCTCCTAGGATGCTAATTAAAATATAGATTCTTGGGCCCTATCCATCCCAAACTTAATGAATTAACCTTTTTTTTTTCCTGGTGTTTGGGTTACCGAAAGTTTGCAGTTTAAAAAAGGTGCCCTAGGTGACTTCAGCACACTGAAGTGGGGAGGAGGCTTCTAATTTTCTCTTATTTCTCAACAGAAATCTAAATATCAGTTGGTCTCAGAGTTTCTATTCAGGCCGGTTAATCACATCCCTAATATCCCAGCCATCAAAACTAGAAACCCAGAAGTCCTCTAACTAACATAGCCAACAGGTTGCTAAACCTAGTCATTTCTACTTTTGTCAAGTCTCTAATACCCATCTATTTAGCTCCCTTTCATTCTCTCTACTACAACATAAATGTCTCCCTAATTCCAATCTCTTGAAAAGATGGGCCCATTAATCCATCCTTCACGCTACAACCATGTAGCTTTCAGTGTGTTAGGAAGGATAATCATGTCTTTAGGGTCTGACAGACCCAGAGTTTAAGGTCAGTTTGCCCTTGACTGACTCAGTGTGTGTGAACAAGTTATTTTATCTCTCTGAGGCTTAATTTCTTCATGACTATAAGAGGAATACAAATTTCACTAGTTAGGGTTATTGTAAACAGTGAAAGATGTATATACAAGCCTTCAACAAAGTTTGGTACATAATAGACATATTTAAATAACAATAATAGCTACAACAAAAGTTAGAGCATGGTCACTACTTCAAAATTTTAAGATCTCATTACCTACAGAATGAAGCCAAAGTTCCTCAGCCTGACATTTGATATCCCCCATGATCGAGCTACAAACTACCTTCTAATCTCCCTTTACCTCAACCAGCCACAGTGGGCTACTTATCATTCTTCCAACATAACAGGTACATTTCTGCTTTCCTGTCTTTCATAAAAGTGGTCCTTCAGGTTCAAATGATCCTTCCTCAATACTGAAATTCTACCCTGTCTTTCAAGGCTTAATTCATATGACATCTACTTGTTCAAGTCTTCCCTAATATCCTTAGTTGAAATTAATCACTCCCCACTCTGTCCTCTCAATTAGAATTGCACTTTTGTTTATATTACCAGAGAACCTGCGACATTCTGCTTGGTATTACGACCCCTTATATAAATATCAGTATCCTCTTATGGAGAGCTCCTCTAACAAAGGGACTTTTCTTGACCATCCATGTATGTCCCACTGTGCTGAGTCCAGTGTTTTACTGACACCTATGATTGGTGGGAAAGGTTTTGGTTTGCTTTCTTTCTTTCTTTTTAAACTTTTTAAATAAATGTATTGTGGTTCCAAAGGGATTCTGTGGACTTGCCAATCACATGTTGCCTACTTCCTTCACCACCCCTTGATTATCAGCTTTTATTTAATGGTACTAGTATCTTTACTGTACATCATTATGACTACATCATGCCTTTTCTTAACATGCTAAAATAAGTCATGACTTCCCTCAAGCCATACCTTAGACAAGTTATAGTTCTTACATTCTCCATTGTCTACTTAATAGCCTTTTACTTCTATTAATTCCACTTTTCTTAATTATTTTGTACCATCAAAAATTATATTTTATGTTTCAATCCAATAATAGTCTCATTTAAAAATTTTTTAACTATCTCTAAGATGATTCTATAATTAAGTGAAAGTGAAAAGCCCTTAAAACTAGGGCTTCTATACTCTAGAAATTAATACACGCTTACACATTTATGAGTTTGACTGCAGTAATTTCATCAGTTCTTTGTGATCTTATCAGTGTTACCTTAGATTATAAACTTCCAAAACTGCAGGAGCTCTGTCTATTTAACTTTACATTATCTAGGACCATCATATGTATCTATTACAACTTAATAAACACTTTCAACTGACAGCAAAATAGGCCAAAGCTCAAATTTTTACCTCGCCTATATTTTGGAATAGTAACAGTCAAAATGCTAGCTTTGAAAGTGAAGATCAAGGGCAAATATTTGTTTAAGCCAGGAGTTCACAAACTCTTGCACTTGGGCCAAATCCTGCCTGTTTTTGTAAATAAAATTTTACTGGAACACAGCCACACCATCACCCTTCCTTTTTTTTTTTTTTTTTTAAAAAAAAAAAAAAAACCATTGTCCATGGCTACTTTTTTTCTGCAATAGTGAACTGAGCAGTTGTGACAAAGAGTGCACTGTCTGCAAAACTTAAAATATTTACTATCTGAACCTTTACAAAGAGATTGCCAATCCACACTTTAGGCAATGAAGACAGGCATTATATTAAAATAACTGATGTTTTCACCTTTAAAGTGGCTTGAGCACCTGGGCTATCATCTTCACTACAAAGTACCAGAAGGGATTCCAGGCCAAAGACAGCATCTTGTTCCAGTGCCAAAAGGTCTATAGGAAAAACACTAATTTTTTTTAGCGGTCAAGTAGAGAAGATTAAATGCACACACACACACACTTAGAAGAAGAAAACATTAAGGAATCTAAAATATAGGAAATACTTCAATGCATAAAGCTAACCTTCCTGAAAAAGTACATGTGGCATTACTTCTAAAATGCAAAGGCTATCTTTAGACTTGTATATTTCCACTACCTTATTGAAGATTATAAAAATATATACATTGTATCAAGCCGAAAAGCTTCTGCACAGCCAAGAAAACCATTAACAAAATGAAAAGGCGAGCTGCTGAATGGGAGAAAATATTTGCAAATCATATATCTGATAAGCAGTTGTTAATATTTAAAATATATTTAAGAACTCATACAACTCAACAGCACAATAACTCAATCTGATTAAAAAATGGGCAGAGAATCTGAATAGAATTCTTTCCAAAGATGACATACAGATAGGCAACAGGTACAGGAAAAGATGTTCAACATCACTAATTATTAGGGAAATGCAAATCAAAATCACAATGAGGGATCACCTCACACCTTTTAAAATGGTTATTATAAAAAAGATAGGAAATAACAAGTGTTGGCAAGGATGTAAAGAAAAGGAAACACTTGTGCACTGTTGGTGGGAATATAAATTGGTGCAGCCGCAACAGAAAACAGTATGAAGGTTCCTCAAAAAATTAAAAATAGAACTATTATATGATCCAGCAATTCCACTTTTGAGTATGCATCTGAAGAAGACAAAAACATTAACCCAAAAAGATATGTGTACTCCTATGTTTACTGCAGCATTATTTACACTAGCCAAGATATAGAAACAACCTAAAAGTCCACTGATGTATGAATAAAGAAAATGTGGTATGTATGTGTGTGTGTGTGTGTGTGTGTATATATATATATATATATGTATATATATACATATATATATGTACATATATATGCACGTACATATGTACGTACATATATATGTACGTACATATATATGTATATATGTGTACATATATATGTACATATATGTATATATACATATATATACACATATATATATGTATATATATATATACACACACACACACACACACACAATGGAATATTATTTAGCCATTTTTTATAAAAGAAGGAAATCCTGTCATTTGTGACCATGGATGGACCTTGAGGGCATTATGCTAAGTGAAATAAATTAGACACAGAAAACCAAATACTGTATGATCTCACTTAAATGTGGAATCTAGAAAAAACAAACAAACACCAAGCTCATAGATACAGAGAACAGACTGGTGGTTGCCAGAGGTGGGGGGTAGGAGGTTGGGGGTGGGCAAAATGGGTGAAGGGGGTGGAAAGGTGCAAACTTCCAGTTATAAAATGAGTAAGTTATGAGAATGTAATGTAAACCATGGTGACTACAGTCAATAATACTCTACTGCATATCTGAAAGTTGTCAGGAGAGTAGATCCTAAAAGTTCTCATCACAAGAAAAAAAAACTTTACAATGACAATGTATGGTGACGAATGTTAACTAGATTTATTGTGGTGATCATTTCACAATATATACAAATATTGAATCATTAGGTTGTACACCTGAAACTAATATTTTTTAAAAAATACACACACATACAATAAACCAAGATCTAAAGCCACAAAGGTATAAATAAAGCCTAACTGAAACAGTGTCACCAGCTTAGCTAAGGAAAAAACTAGCAAACCATGTAGCATGTGTCAATCTTCCAAACAAGACATAAATTATGCAGGTCCATTTTCACCTAGGATGCAACTTTCTCATGCAAGTGGAACTACTTTTAGGAAATAATCAAGACCCCACTTAATCTTATAAATGTTTTAAGTCAGATCATAAAGAAATGAACCCTTTAGATGTCTCATGTAATAGCAGTACTATACCATCTTTTCACTACCTTTGGGCTACAATTTCTCTAAAGTTTCTAGAAAGTTCTGAATAAATTACTTAACCACATTTAGGTTAATGTATGTCAGCTTTGGGACTTCCCTGGTGACGCAGTGGTTAAGAATCTGCCTGCCAATGCAGGGACACAGGTTTGAGCCCTGGTCCGAGAAGATCCCACATGCCACGGAGCAACTAAGCCTGTGTGCCACAACTACTGAGCCTGTGCTCAGAGCCCATGAGCCACAACTACTGGGCTCACATGCCAGAACTACTGAAGCCTGCACGCCTAGAGCCTGTGCTCCACAAGAGAAGCCAACGCAATGAAAAGCTCGAGCACCACAACGACGAGTAGCCCCCACTCGCTGCAACTACAGAAAGCCTGCACACAGCAATGAAGACCCAATGCAGCCAAAAATAAATGAATGAATGAATAAATAAATAAATGAATATGTAAGCTTTGAGGACATACAGCAATTTGCTGTGTTAAATGGTAGAAAATACTTATTACTATGGAAAAAGTAAAACAAGATTAGTTATTCAAATAACTAATAGGGGCTTGGCAAACAATGTCTAGTGAAGGTCAGGTTGCTAGGAAAACAAAGGCACTAGTAACAAGCAATGCTGAAGCCTGGTGGGGATAAGAGGGACTGCTGATTCTTAACAAAGATCAAAATAAGCACTGAAACAGATGAAACATCCAAAATGCACTTCCTGTTTTTGAACACCAGCATGAACTTCTTTAAGTGTTTGGGTCAATAGACATTAGGAATACAATAAAATATATGCATTATTTTCTATGCACATCCTTCTTGATTGTGAAAATCATTTAATGCTATAGATACTTAGAGATAAACTCCATGAAAATTTAATTTGCATTGCTCTGTTAATTCATTTGCCCCCTAGGTGAAACTGTCTGTTATTTAAGCCACTCGATAACTTCATATGTTTTTTTTTTCCCTAAATTTTCTAGGTTTTTTTTTACAGGTGAACAAACTGATACCACTGGATAGTTATAAGCAAAGGTAAGCAATGGGAGGAAATGGGCAATGCTCCATAAAACCTTTCAATTCCGCAATCCCAATCCTAAAGTCCTCATTTCATTTTTTTAAATAAATTTATTTAGTTTTGGCTGTGTTGGGTCTTCACTGCTGCTCGCGGGCTTTCTCTAATTGTGGCGAGCGGGGGCTACTCTTCGTTGCAGTGCGTGGGCTTCTCATTGCGGTGGCTTCTCTTGTTGCGGAGCACGGGCTCTAGGCACGTGGGCTCAGCAGTTGTGGCTTGCGGGCTCTAGAGCACAGGCTCAGTAGTTGTGGCGCACGGCTTAGTTGCTCCGCGGTACGTGGGATCTTCCCGAACCAGGGCTCGAACCCATGTCCCCTGCATTGGCAGGCGGATTCTCAACTCTGCGCCACCAGGGAAGCCCCCTCATTTTTTTTTCCCCCCAAGGATTAAGCAGTCTTGAGGAAATCTGCCCGAAGAACATTCAGGAGGAGGCAACCAATAGATAAAAGCACACAGGCTAAAAATAATAAGGCATTAAAAAACCAAATACACACAGGATTCTGGTGAAACTCCAATCTAAAAGTTTATACATAATATCAGTCTTGATCAAACTTACCTTTTTCTTGACAAGAGACAGTAATATTAGTTAGGACTCTCACTCCATGAGCTGCAATGCCCCTGTTATTATGGTAACAGCACTCTTGGGCTAATTTGACTAAATCAGAGGATCTAGGGGAAGAACCCACATTTCCTAAACAAGAAGAGAAAAGTAGTACAGATTTAATTCATTTATAGAGTTCAAAAGCAGTTCATTTTATAGGTTCATTTTTATCATTTTCAAGAGAAAATCTCTAACAATAAATTTCAACAAAATTTTCTGCCTCTACCCCATGATCAATATACATCACCACTTCTTTTTCTCCTGTCAAGGTACCTAGAATAAGTATATGCTAATAGTTTTGTAATGATTAAAATCTAAAATCAATATACTTTCCCACAAAAATATTAATAAAAACTGACTAAAGAATACAGCAAAAGCCAAAACAACTATAGATTGTATCTTGGGCATTCAAATAGTCTCTCATTAAAATGGAGTCATTACAAGTCTTCTTGTCAAATAAAACCTTACATTCAAGAGGAGAGAAACAAAAAAGTTTTAAGTTTGCTGTTCCCACTTCAATTGCTGGCACAGTTATACTGCAAAAGGTTTATATAAGAATTTATTATTTTAGAGCTAGAAAGGACCTGGGGATCATCTGATTCAACAACCTATTTTTACAGAAGAAACTGAAGCCTAAAGATTTTAAGCATCTTGCCATGGAGGTCATAAGACCTGTTAGTTATGCATTGGCCTTGTGCTTTACATGTTAAGTTCTATCCTATAGTTGCAGTAACTTTTAAAAGTCACACCTGAAATTCTGTAACATAAGGTTTATGTCGTGAATGTTGTTATTTATAGTAGAGAAGCTCTCAGTTATAAGTGAGTGAGCTTCAGGAAGAATCAGGAGATTAAAGCTCATTCAACTTCTCAGCGGGGTCTCTCATTCCTGTCTTCCTTTCCCCTGCTGATTTTTCCATGATTCCTATCAACTGCAATCTTTTACACTAAGGGTGATCATACTTTGTGATGGTTGAAAAGGACACTATCATAAATAACAACAGGCATAAACCAAGACTATCTCAGGCAGTGTGGGACATATGGTCACCTTATTGATTTCCAGCTTGACATAAAAGTACTAGCTTAGGTAAAACCTCAGTGCTTTTTAAATAGGCAAAACATTTGAAAGATGAACCTATGAGTTCTCTTTACAAAACCATGGAAATTGTAATTTCCTCCATTCTTTTTCTTGCCCACGTGATACGGACAATGCAGACTCATCTGTAAATTTACAAACATGTTTTGGAACTTACTTTTTTCCTTTTTTTTCTCATCAAGATATTAAAGAAAACTTGGGGAAAAACCCAGAAAAACCCAAAGAAAAAAACAAAAATCATCCCCAAACCCACAACCAGCATGACCTTTTTATTAACTTTCGGGAATACTTTAAAACATCTTTTTCCCCCATGCACACCAATACAATTTAAATATTCATATATAATCAGAATAAGTAGATACTTCCAATTTCTACCTTTAAAATATAATATTTGTGAGCATTTTTCTATGTCAATTGTTTTTGGAATAAAATTATTATTTTCAATTTTTTTACTTAGAAACAATTTACTAAGATAAATTCACAGGGTTCAAAAGGTTCAACCAATAGCAGAAAAAGGTAGAAAGTTAGTAAGAGAAAAGTCTTCCTCATCCACTTAATGTTATATTTCTTGTGCATCATTCCAAGACTATAAAACAACAAAAAACTTTAGCCTTAAGTCTGTTATGTAAGCAAGCTCCTCACAGGGCATTAACAAACGCATTTTGGAGTTAAATCATATTAAACAGGCAACTAGGAAAGCATTATTGAACTGGGGTAAAGTTTTATTTTAATCATTTTCCAGAAGGATAACATATGCCTAAAAGGAAGCACATGACATTTGCTTTTAAAATTCACCACCGCTTGGCCTTTGAAATACACTTAAATCCAAAGGGCATTTTAAGTCAGAGACATACAAAAGCAAACCAGCTATTTTAAGCACCCTAAAAAATATTGTTTCATCCACATATAATGCAAAAAAGGGCAAATTGAGAAAAACTATAGCCTTGAGTTAAGATCAAAGATGCAAGATTTTATTATCTTAGGAATTAGTTAAGAAATCATTTTCAAAGAAATTCCTAACATATAACCATATGAAATTGAAACCTTTCCTGATTTAAAGCTTTACAGAGGAAACGACTTGAAATATCAACATGAATAAAGGATTAGCATGTTATCCATATATTATCTCCTTTCTTATCTTTACCTGAAGCTATGCTGAAGTAATGTTTGACGGCGATGGTCCCTGACAGCGTGGAAAGAACAGACAACATTCCAAGTTTCAAGCTGTCATAAGGAGTCTGGAGGGCACATTCACAGAGTGCCTGAAATGCAGAAGAGAAAGGAATACAGAAGTTAAAACATCAGTATACCTTAAAACTGTCTACTCGTTTTAAATTTTCTAGCTTTTTAGAAAAATTATATCTTTTTTTCCATGATAAAAAACTTCAAACTGCCACAGCCAAGAGGAACCTTAGGAGACACATTAGCTAAATATAATGTTGTATCCTACATGGGATCTGAACAAAAAAAAGACACTGGGTAAAAACTAAAGAAATCAGAACGGAGTATGAGCTTTGGTTAATAATAATAATGTACCAATATAGGTTCACTGAGTGTAACAAATGTACCATACTCATGTAAAATATCAATAATTGGGGAAACTGGATGTGGGTATGTGGGAGTCCTCTGTACTAGTCTCCATTTTTCTGTAGATCTATACCTGTTCTAAAAATAAAGTTTATTAAAAAAAAGGTCATCATGAATGACTTTATTAAGATCACTATGAATTATGCCCTATTTAGTCCTCACAAGCAGAACCTCCAATATATTTTGCTTACCTGACAGATATTAGTTCATATGTATATATGTGTGTGTGTGTGTGTATATATACATATATATTTATATATATATACATATATATACATATATATATATACATATATATATATATATTTTTTTTTAAATAGTAGAGAGTGTAGCATTCTATCTAGTTAATAAGTGAGTGAGCTATCTATCTATCCTCCTCCATTTCAGGTCATTTACTCTACTCTTGACTTAAGGTGATCTGAAGTATTACCAAAATCAAGATGCTAGTTTTTTTTTCACTGTAGTTAACCTTGAATATGTGTTCCTAGTACAGCGAGTCTTGGCTCATCCTGTATAGTTACTCTTAGGACTCTATAACATTACTGCATGTAGTGTAAATGGTCAAATAACTGTCCTGTTAAATTAAACCAACTCCCATTCTCTCACAAAGACAAAGTTTCAGAAAATGAGCAAAACTGAAAGACTAGGGGAACAATTAAAAATAAAATTTCAGGGACTTCCCTGGCGGTCTAGTGGTTAAGACTCTGCGCTTCCACTGCAGGGGGCGTGGGACTGATCCCTGGTTGGGGAACTAAGATCCGCAGGCTGCACGGCGTGGCCAAAAAAATAAGAAATTTTTAAAAAAAGAAAGAAAACATTCTTCAATAAAATAAAATTTCGGAAAGGGTTAAACAATAAATTTAATATGACCCCAATAAAAATATCAACAGAATCTTGGGGGGAGGGGAGAACTTAGATAACCTGTTTACAAATCAGAAAATATGCAGAAAATTCTGACAAAGTATAAGGACAAACAAAACAAGCCTTACCAAATATTAAAATGTAATCTATAGTAATAAGATAAGTTTTTCCTACTTGTGGACAGAAATCAAAAGAGAACTGGTCCCAGAAATAGATTCAAATACACACAGAATTTAATATATGATAATGGCATTTCAAATCAGAGACTATTCAATACACAGTTCAAGGGCAACTGGCCAGTCATCTGAATAAAATAAAACTTGATTCTTGTTTCCTTTTTATGGCAAATAAAAAACAAAACTGTAAAAAGCACTAAGATTTAACATGGGAAAAGAAAAAGTGAAAAGATAAGTGCCAAAATTGGGGAAAAAAATTTATATCATGTAAGATCAACAAAGGCCCAATAATCTTAATATATAAAAAGTTCTTAGTAATAAATAGGCAAGCAGCCCAAAAGAAAAATCAGTAGTTCACAGAATTTATATAAATGTTTTTAAAATATAAGATGTTTTAAACCTCACTGATAATTTGAAAAATTTAAATTAAAATGAGTTGCTTTCACCAATCTGATTGGCCAAGATTAAAGTTTAATAATACATAACACTGAAAACAGCATGGGGGAAATAGGCACTCACACACTGCTGATAGAAAGCTAAAAGGGTGTAAATCTCATTGATGGGTAATTGGCAAGATAAAAAATTTTATATATATACATCACTGAGCCCCCAAATTCCTCTTTTAGAAATTTATGTTCACAAAGGCAACTTTTTTTAACAAACTCGTCAATGGAGCAATGTAAATGGCAACAACAAAAATACTGGAAACAACTCTAACGTCCATCAGTGGGGGACTGGGAATAAAGAGACAGTACCACACAGCTGGTAAAAGAATGAAGTAGATTTATGTGCTAATATGAGATGTTCCCCAAGATGCATTCTTTTTTTTTTTAATTTATTGTATTTTTGGCTGCGTTGGGTCTTCATTGCTGTGTGCAGGCTCTTCTCTCGTTGCAGTGAGCGGGGGCCACTCTTCATTGCGGTGCGCGGGCTTCTCATTCTGGCAGCTTCTCTTGTTGTGGAGCATGGGCTCTAGGCGCATGAGCCTCAGCAGCTGTGGCACTCGGGTTCAGTAGTTGTGGCTTGCGGGCTCTAGAGCGCAGGCTCAGCAGTTGTGGCGCACGGGCCTAGTTGCTCCATGGCATGTGGGATCCTCCGGGACCAGGGCTCAAACCCGTGTCCCCTGCAATGGCAGGTGGGTTCTTAACCACTGCGCCACCAGGGAAGCCCCCCCCAGATGCATTCTTAAGTGACAAAAAGTTCTTAACATGCATAGAGTATATTTGCATTTGTACAGAAAAAAGATGGGACATACACATGCTTGTGTGTGGATGAAAAAATTCAGGAAAGATACCTAAGAAACTAGTAATAGTGATCACCTCTACAGAGGAGACCAGAGGGAAGAGATGGAAGACACTTATATTTTGCTCACTGCACACCTATGAACTCTGTTTAATTTTTATCACGTGCATGTATACTTTTTCAATTGAAAGAAAAACTTAGTTAATAACAAAAATAGCAGCAGCAGCAAACATTACTGTGGAAGGCATGGAAATGGACTTGAAACACAAAGTAGTTTTTGGTAATGGAAGGGAAGACAGTCTATGTGATACAAACAAGAAATAAGGCCAGAATATGAAGTGTTTATTTGCGGTAAGAGGAGATATATCCAAAAGGGATGAAGGCTAAGAGAGAGAAATATTGATTAGGGAAGATTAGGCCAGATTATAGAGGGCCTTGAATGTTAGGCAGAGTAATGTAAACAGGATGAGAAAGGAAAAAGGAAGCCACTGGAGAGGAATAACATCATCTAAAGTGTTGGGAAGATTATTCTGGCAATGGTAAACAGAACAAGTTAAAGAAAGTTGAGAGGTAAGGAGCCATCCTGTAGCTTATGGCAGTAATCCAAGCAGGTGGTGATTGGTGATGGCCTGAACTAGAACTCGGTGGCAGGAATGGAGAGTATAAATATGAGAGACATTTTGAAGGAGACTGTATATGAGGGAATGAACAAGAAGGATTCAATTATTATTATAAAATTTCAAAACTGATGACCAGAGAATGTTGGTTCCATTTACAAAGACTGAGAATTTATGCAGATAAACTAATTTTTGAGTAACAACAGAAAACAGGAAGAGATATGAAGTCCAAGAGGAAATATCCACCAGGCATTTGGAATCTGAGATGTCGCAGATTTTTAACTGGAACACTCTCATTAGAATTCTGGCTTTGCCGCTCACCATCGCTGTGATCTGCACCAATTACTGAAATCTTTGAGTCTCAACTTCTTTGTCTGTAAAATGGGGGTAAAGATTTATACAGAATTTATACATCCCTGGAAAAACATATAAAAAATTAGACACTGGTTACCACTGGGCAAAGGAGCTGAGTGGATGGCAGAAAAGTGGGAAATATTTTACTATATAGCCTTTTGTAGCATTTGAATTTTGACACATGAATATATTGGCAAAGAAAGGAAGTGAAGTTTAAAATAAAAGGCGGGCGGTGACATCTCTTGTCTGTAAGATTAAACAGCTACTGAGAGTCAAAGCACTTCACAACCTCTGCAAGTTACTATGCTGGAGAGCAACTGAGCTCAGGTAAGAGGACTAGATTGTTAGAGGACGCATGTGCTTATACTAAAGGAAGCCCTCAGATTGGCAGAGAAGAAATGGAAGAAAGAGCTTAGACTGAATTCAACTCAAAGGTTCAACTCTGAGGAAAAGGGGGAATGAAGAATCCAGAGAAGGTGCAGTTCAGAGAGTGGGAAGAGTGAGGACAGATAAGGACCGAAGAAGGGGAAGGCTGACAGTGTCCAATGTATCAAAAGGAAAGATGATAAAGGCAGAAAAAGGTTCTGGATTTAGCATTAAGAAGAACACTGGTGATCTTTTAAGTAACTAAGCAAAGTAATAAGGAAACAGACCTATAAACAAGTGTGTTAAAGAAAGAGTAGGGAATGAAGATGTAAAAGCA
Source organism: Tursiops truncatus (assembly GCF_011762595.2). Taxonomy (NCBI): domain Eukaryota; kingdom Metazoa; phylum Chordata; class Mammalia; order Artiodactyla; family Delphinidae; genus Tursiops; species Tursiops truncatus. Next base: position 40,079,953 of record NC_047034.1, read on the forward strand.
GATATAGATGCTATTTTTGAAGTTCAAAAGAAAGCTTTTTTACAAAAGAAAAAAAAAGTCATTGCCATTAGGTAATATTACAGTTTTAATTTATTTATTTAAATACATAGGCTACTTCCATTTATCCACTTTTTACTGCCTAAATTGTTCTGCCTTGTACTGTTAGTTTGTACTTGGGAATAAAATTATTAACCAAATAGCCCCATAGGTTATGTCCTGTATTTACACATATTCAAAATTATGTCTTATAAAGTGCCCTATGTATAACAGATATTTAGCCTTTTGGGATAATCAAGAAGGTTGCGACATGTTACATAAGATGATATTAATAATTTTAAAGAAGAAAAGATTTACCATTTAAAAAATTGAACAAAGTGTTAGAAAATCTATAAAATTATCTACAGTGTTATCTTCTCATTTCTGTCACTTTGCACAGTATTGGATATCTAAAATGCTCTCTGTAACTACATATTGGTTTAAAGGTCCATTAATTTAATGTAGTAAGCTTAACGGAGCACATCAAAGTTCCCCAGAAATAGCACATCAGTCATATTTCAACGATGAAATATGGTTCAAGTTTCTGTTTCAAGGATGTTACCTATTACAAAATTGTTCTTACCAGGACCATTTTTCAAAAAGGAAATATCTAACTCTTGAAATGGAGCCCCCTTTCTCACACACCACCACTGTTACCGTCACTGACTATTTGGTCTGAATTTCTCTCTCCAGGCTGGTTTAACTCACTGCTCAACTGAGGCTCTGTCCTGAATTACTGTTTTCTGGGTCAGCTCCTAAATGGGGGCTTCTCCTCTACTCTAGAATGGGACTGGCCACCAGGGATGTGTTCCAGAAAAGCATGGCAAAAAGTTGATAATCTTCAAAATAAAGAAAAATGTCATGTTAAAAGCACTCTGTGAAGGGGATTAAGAGGTACAAACTTTCAGTCATATAAGTCACGGCATATGATGTGCAGCATAAGAAACATGGTGAATAATACTGTAGTAACTCTGTATGAGGACAAATGGTTACTAGATTTATTGTGGTGATCATTTCATAATGTATTTAAATATTGAATCACTAAGTTATACACCTGAAACTAATATAATATTGTATGTCAACCATACTTCCATGAAAAATAAATAAACAAAAGTACTCTGCCAGAGACATAATACCTCTAAATTTTCTATGTCTCCATTGTACTAACTACAAAAAGAAAAAGATTATTAAAAGAGCTAATTCTCATGTTTAACTTGTCATTTCTCCTAGGATCAGGTAAGATATAATCAGAAATCTTCGGAGAGATCAAGTCAAAAATAAAATTACGCCTTTGAGAATACCCAGAACAAATAATCTTTTGCTGTGTAACAGACAGGTTGAATAAATCAACCTCTTCAGATAAGACAGTAACACCAGAATAGTGTAAACTATTAATACTGATCAACACAAATGGATATTATAGCAAGACATACAAAAAAAATCCAAAGAGAAATACAAACACATGAAAAAATATTTTTGTTCCTATGAAATTATTTGTTTTTGACTACCTTAACAATAATACGCTATACTTGGGCCTTGATTTAGGCCCTTCCTTCCTTCAGGTTTTTAAGACATTCGGAACGAACGTATTTCCTTTAAACCTGGAATATCTGATTACAGGTGGAAATTATAATACCTACCAACACACCCGTAAAAATAGCAATAGAATGCACACAATTTGCAACTGAAATACCAAAACTCAAAAATCAATCAGCAGTGATAAGACTGGCTGAGAGGAAGAAAGGAAAGAATGAAGAAAGAAAAGAAGGAGGGAGGAAAACCTTGAATAAAAATAATTACTCTTGGTGACAGAGTAAAATTTAAATTTGAAATCAACAAGCTATTACCTTGTAAAGGTTAAATCATTAGAACTGTTTTCTTCTGCTCTATTTCAATATTTTCAAAAATACACCCAGGCTTTGAAAAAATGATTATTTGACCACATCCATTTAATTAAAATCAATATGCTCAGATTTCAGGCACAGTGGGAAAAAATTCTTTGTGGGAAAGACAAATATTTAATAACATGTATTTTCGATTAAAAAGAACTAAAGAAAAAAGCCACAAGAAAGATAAAGATAAATCAGAACAAAAAACTTCAGGGAAGATGTGGTATATTGAAGAAATACTCGTAAGCTGTGAAATCAACAAAACAGTTAACACTTAAGTAACCATTAATGTGGTTGTGAAGTTCAATGCAAATATTATAAAAAAGATTTCACACGATAACTGCGTAGTATAAAAAAAGTAACTTGTAATTAAATTTCAGATTATTTTAACAACATACAGGGGGAGGAGGGAATGAAGGGGAGTAGAAAAGAGGAGAATTTAAGCCTGCTAAAATTTGCAATATTTCAACCACCATACTTTTCATTCTTAATAGAGATACACAAGTTCTTATATTAATATATAAAATATAGAGGTAGGTAAAGTAAGAATAATGCTTAATTACCATGCTAAAATCTTTTTAGTTCACTAGAGAATAAAGGAACAGTGAAAACTTGATCAAAATAACAAAGTAATGAAACAAAGGAAACAAAAAAGGACACATTGTAAACAGTCTAAAATAAGACTGTTTATAAAAGTACAAAAATTCAGTTACATCGATAAATGTAAATAAATTACACTACTAAAAAAGACTCAGATTAAGTCTAAAGAGGTAAATCTAATTATATGCTATTTATAAGAATCAAACCTAAATGACAGAGAAAGGTTGAGGATAACAAAATTGGCAAAGACCTGATAGATATGTGGAAAGAAAAATAAACAAGAGGCAATATTAATATTACATAAAGAACTTGAGGCCAAAATAGCTTTAAATAGGAGAGAGGATTCTTTTACACTAATAAAAGTTCTATCTGTGGAACAAGATAGCATTAAGATTTTTAAATTAAAATGGTTACATATAAATTGGCATGAGAAGCTAATGAATATCAAAACTTCACAGATCAAAAAGAGAAACTAATTTAAGATATAGTATACTTGAGTAGTATCAATAAGATTTCATACAGTTTAATACTGAAATATATATTAACACATATATATATTATATATTTATCTGTATTACTTAATATATATATTACATTATATAGAAAATATACCGTCTTTTCAAATTCTACGAACTGTTTACAAAAAATGATCCTACACTGCGCCACAAGGAAACCTTAAAATTAGGAATTAATAACAAAAGGTTAGCAACAACAAAAATTCCATCTACAAATATAAAAACCTTATCACGTCAAAAACAGAAACTTCCAGTTACAAGAAAAATAAGTACTAGGGATGTAATGCACAACATGATGACTGTAGTTAACACGCTGTATGACATATAGGAAAATTGTTACAGTAAATCTTAAGAGTTCTCATCATAAGCAAAAAAAATTTTTTTCTTGTTCTTCTTTTTATCTATATGAGATGATGGATGCTAACTAAACTTAGTGTTAATCATTTCATAATATCTGTAAGTCAAACCATTATGCTTAAACTTATGTATGTGATGTATGTCAGTTACATCTTAATAAATGGGATAAAAGAAGAATAAGAAAAAAGGGGATAAAAATATTATTTAAACTAATTCCATGGTCAAAGAGGAAATCAAAACTGCTCTCATGGAAACTAAAAGAACAAAATCATTTACAATACAGTCGCCCCTCAGTATCCGCAGGGGTTTCAGGACCCCCCACTCCTGGCTGCAGATACCAAAATCTACAGATGCTCAAATACTACTGGTGTAGTATTTGCATATAAATTGCATATGCACATCCTCCCACATACTTTAAATCATCTCTAGATTACTTATAATACCTAACACAATGTAAATGCTATGTAAATAATTGCTGGCAGGTGGCAAATTCAAGTTTTGCTTTTTGGGACTTCCTGGGATTTTTTTTGGAATACTTCTTTGAGTCATTGGTGGTTGGCTGAATCAGCAGATGTGATACAAAGGGATGATTCTGCAACCAAAAACCATGAAACACCTAGGAATATCTCACAGAATATGCGCAAAATTTGTATGCTGAAAACCACTGATGAGAAATTGAGGAAGATCTAAATAAATGGAGAGATATGCCATGTTCATAGATTAGAAAACTCAATACTATTAAGATGTCAATTCTTTCCAAATTGATCTATAGATGCAAATACCAATCAAAATCCTAGCAGACTTTTTTGTAGAAATTGACAAATTGGTTTGAAATTTTGTATGGAAAGGAAAAGGACCTAGAACATCCAAAATAAATATAAAGGTAGAGGACTCACACTACCTGATGCCAAGACTTACAGAATTCCAAGCTACAGAAATCAAAATTGTGTGCTATTGGCTTAAGAACAGATACACGGACCAAAGGAACAGAACAGAATCCAGAAATAGACCTATATAGATAAGGTCAACTCATTTTCAACAAAGATGCTAAGGTAATTCACAGAGAAAGGATAGTCTTTTTAACAAATGGTGCTGGAACACCTGGCTATCCAAACACACCTCCATTCTTACCTTGCACCATATACAACAGTCAACTCAAAATGGATTACATAGAGCTAAATATAAAAGTTAAAACTATAAAACTTCTAGAAGAAAATATATGAGAAAATCTTTGAGACTTTGGGTTAGATAAAGACTTTCTAGATAGGGGCTTCCCTGGTGGCACAGTGGTTGAGAGTCCACCTGCTGATGCAGGGGACACGGGTTCGTGCCCCGGTCCGGGAAGATCCCACATGCTGCAGAGCGGCTAGGCCCGTGGGCCATGGCCACTGAGCCTGTGTGTCCGGAGCCTCTTGCTCCGCAACGGGAGAGGCCACAACAGTGAGAGGCCCATGTACCGCAAAAAACAAAACAAAACAAAACAAAACTTCCTAGATAAAAAACAAAAATACAACCCCAAAAGGAAAAAAAAAATTGATAAACTATATTTCATCGAAACAAAAAAACTTCTGTTCTTCAAAAGATACTGTATTCAAGGCACATACTGGCAGAAAATATCTGCAAAATACACATCTGATAAAAGTATTTGTATCTGGAATATATAAGGAGCTCAGTAACAAGAAGAAAACCTAAAAAAAAAAAAGTAGCATAAAAGATTAGAGCAGGCATTTCACTAAAGAAGAGATCTGGATGACAAGCCTATACGATGCTGGTGGATACCACTACACAACTATTCAAAAGACTAAAATTACAAAGCCATACAATAAAAAGTGCTAGCAAGGATAAAGAACTACAACTCATGCATTGCCGCTGAGTATGTAAAATGGTACAGCCATTATAGAAAACAGTTTGGCAGTTTCTTACAAAGTTAAACATACATTTACCACACAACCCAACAATTCTACTCCTAGGTTTTTACCCAAGAAATGTCCTACAAAGATCTGTACAATAAAAGCTTTATTTATAATAGAAAAAAAAACACAAAAAACTGGAAACAATTCAAATGTCCATGAAGCTGTCAACGGATAAATAAACTATGGTCCATATACTGGGATACTACTCAGCAGTAAAATGGAACAAACTACTGCTTCATGTAACAACATGGATGAATTATGCTAAGCATTATGTTAAGCAAAAGAAGCCATACCCAAAAGGCTACATATTGTATGCTTCCATTTATATTTTGGAAAGGCAAAATTATAGGGATAGAAATCAGTTCAGTATTAGTCAGGGGTTAGGGGAAAGACTGACTAGAGGGGCCTGAAGGAACTCTGGAGTGATTTGAAAATGTTCTATATCACAATTGTGGTGGTAGTTACACAACTGTATACATCTATTAAAATTTGAACTGCATATCTAGAACTGTGTACCTAGAAAAGTTTCTATAAATAAATTATACCACAAAATCTGACGTAAAAAGTGCATTTCAGGGACTTCCTTGGTGGCACAGTGGTTAAGAATCCTCCTGCCAATGCAGGAGACATGGGTTCAAGCCCTGGCTGGGAAGATCCCATATGCCGCGGAGCAACTAAGCCCGTGTGCCACAACTACTGAGCCTGCGCTCTAGAGCCTGCGAGCCACAACTACTGAGCCCATGTGCTGCAACTACTGAAGCCCATGCACCTAGAGCCCGTGCTCCGCAACAAGAGAAGCCACCGCAATGAGAAGCCCCCGCACTGCAACGAAGAGTAGCCCCCGCTCGCCGCAACTAGAGAAAGTCCACGCACAGCGACGAAGACCCAACACAGCCAAAAAATAAATAAATTTATTTAAAAATAAAAGTGCATTTCAAATTAATGGCAATGGGAACACTGAAAGTTGTAATTTATGGAATGTGGCCAACCTGCACTAAGAGGAAAATTAATAGCCTTAAGTGCTTTCATTATTAAACAGAAGAATAAAAATAAATGTACCAACCACTTGAAAGGCACAAGAAAGCCATGCTTCTGGCAAGAAAAGGGGAACATAAACACAATAGTAAGAATAAAATAAAGATAAAATTTTAAACACGGAGATACTAAAAATTATAAAGGTTCTTTATACTGATACTCATGAATCTGCAAAATAAATTAAATGGAAAACAAATTATCAAAACTGATTCAAGAGGTAGAAAACTTTGATAGGGCAATAACCATGTAAGTAATTAGAAATATTCTCAAAACTCTATCCCTGGAAGAAGTTCCAGGTTCAGATGGACTTACGGCACTTTTAAAGCTATACCCTCAGAAGACAGAAAATTCTTATGTCATAGCTCTTAACCATTTCAGAGCATGGCAAGGGCAACTGTTTACACTGCATTTACATTTTATTTATAACTACTTACATAATATTTACATTGTATTAGGTATTGTAAGTAATCTAAAGATGATTTAAAGTATATAGGAGGATATACATAGGTTATATGCAAAAACTACTATTTTATACAAGGAACTTGAGCATCTGAGGATTTTGGTATTCAGCAGGGGGTACTGGAACCAAGCCCCCAAAGATGTCAAGGGACAACTGTATATCAATTAAAGGAAAAAAACATGCAACCACATGAATGAGTCTCATCAGTATAATGTTGAGCAAAAGAAGTAAAAACAAACAAAACTAAACAATATTTTTAGGGAGGCATATATATAGATGGTAAAACTATAAAGAGCAAAGAAATGATTATCACAAAGGTCAAAACAGTGGTTTCCATTGGGTGGGTATTAAGGCTCTGATCAGGGAGAACGATGTGAGAGAAGGAAGCAGGGTTCTGTGATTTTGCAGTGTTCTCTTTCTAGCTGGATGGTGGTTACATGGGTTTTGATTTACAATTATTATTTAAACTATTAAATATACATTGTACATACTTTTTTGTATGTGTGATTTATCTTAAAATAAGGAAAGAAATGAGATAGAATAATACAGTGCTCTCACTTGGTTTGGTTCCCTAAAATGACTGAGCACATTCTCTTCTTGGATAATATGTTTAGTAGAAAAAAACACAAGAGGACAGAGCTCTCTTAATTCTTAATTAAGTCCTCTTAAGAAGCTCTCTTAAGCATATTAAGTCTCTCTGAACCCTAATTTGCTCATCTATTAAGTGCAAATACTAATTACTGTCCTTATGTCTTGGGGTATTTGTGACTATCAATCATAATATACCAAAACATGTTTAGAAAATTGCAAACAAACAAAAAAACACAGCAGCTCAGTTTTCATAATCTGAAATTCAAAGGTTTTTGTTACACTGTAGCTATGATCATACCAAGAGATAATAAAATCCATGAAAGTAAGATTTATTTCTGACAATTTTCCATTTCACTTTAAGCAGCATTTTTTTATAAGTGGTGCATCTGTCATCAGTAATGGGCAAACAAATAGGGTTCCACTTTGAGAAAAAATAAATATAAAACATTAATTTAACCTAGGAAATGCTATAAAAGATGACACATTAAAAGTCTAGAGATTGAAATCTGTTCTTGTATTTACAAAAGAAAACTTAAAAAAAAACAAAAAAAACAAAAGAAAACTTAAGAATGTCTTTTCCTCTGTGTGAAAAGGAGAAATACAGTTCGCTAAGTTCCCCATCCAGTACCTTTCTCTAATAGTCAGCACCAAAACTGTTCTCCTTAAATTGAGTAAAGGAGACAAGAATAAAATAAACAATTTAAGTGGGCTTCTCAATTAGCCTTGGTGCTGCTATGGGACAATTAAAAAGAAACTGAGAGGCAAGTCTAATTCACTAAAACAAACCTAAACATTAAAGGATGTAAATTTTTCAATAACTAAGTAATATCTTTGAATGGTGACACAGCATAACTAGACTTATCATGGTGATCATTTTGAAATGTATAGAAAAAGATTACTATGTTGTATAACAGGAACTAACACAGTGTTGCAGCTCAGTTATACTTCAAAAGCAAGCACACAAACAAACAAACAAACAAACTCATAGAAAAAGAGATCAGATTTGTGGTTACCAGAGGCACGGGGTAGTTGGATGAAAGCAGCCAAAAGGCACAAACTTCCAGTTATAAGATAAATAAGTACCAGGAATGTAATGTATAGCATGATAAATATAATTAACACTGTTGTTAGGTTATGTATGAAAGTTGTTAAGAAAGTAAATCCTAAGAGTTCTTATCACACAAAAAAATATTTTTTAAATTCTTTAATTTTGTATCTATGAGATGATGGATGTTCACTAAACTTATTGTGTAATAATTTCATGATGTAAGTCGAATCATTATACTGTATACCTAAAACTTATACAATGCTCTGTCAATTTTATCTCAATAAAACTGGGAAAAAAAGAAAGAAGTTTTATATATTTACTTTGCCACTTCTAACTTCTGCCACCAATATCAACAATGCTCTTGGAAATTTTTTAGATTGAAACACTTAGAAAAAGACAAAGATAATATTGGGTTGGCCAAAAAGTGCCTTTGGTTTGTAAGTAAAACTAAAAGACACCTTTTTCATTTCCACCAAAAACTTTACTGAACAACATATTCACCCTTTTGTGCCACTACCTTCTGTCATTTTTTAGGCAACTTCATAATTCCATCTTCCCAAAACTTTTTATCTTTTTGAGCAAAGAACTGTTCCAGGTGCCTTTTACAGTCTTCCAGGAAATTGAAATTTTTTCCATGAAGAGAATTTTGTAAAGACCAAAATAAATGGAAATCCGAAGGTGCATTGTCTGGTGAATACGGCGGACGAATCAGAACTTCCCAGCCAAGCTGTAACAGTTTTCGCCTGGTCATCAAAGAAACATTCTGTCTTGCATTATCCTGATGAAAGATTAGTCTACTGACTAATTCTACACACTTTTCGTCGAGTGCTACTTTCAGTTGGTCTAATTGGGAGTAGTACTTGTTGCAATTAATCCTTTGGTTTTCCAGAAGATGCTCATAATAGAGGACTCCCTTCCAATCCCACCATATACACATCACCTTCTCTGGATGAAGACCGGCCTTTGGTGTGGTTGGTGGTGGTTCATTTCGCTTGCCTCACGATCTCTTCCGTTCCACATTATTGTACAGTATCCACTTTTCATCGCCTGTCACAATTTTTTTTTTAACATCTTTATTGTAGTGTAATTGCTTTACAATGTTGTGTTAGTTTCTGCTGTATGACAAAGTGAAATCAGCTATACGTATACACAATTTGTTTTAATAACAGAACGTTTTTGTTACGTTTAAGTAGAGAATTGCATGTGGAAATATAACTTATGTGGAACCCAAACATCAAAGCGATTAACATAACCAAGCTGGTGTAAATGATTTTCAATGCTTGACTGGATATTCTGAGTATGTCAGCTATCTTCTGTGGGGTATAATGTTGATTGTTCTCAATTAATATCTCGATTTGATGGCTATCAACTTCAACTGGGGTATCCAACCGTGGAGCAACGTCCAGTGAGAAATCTCCAGCACAAAACCTCACAAACCATTTTTGACATGTTCAGTTAGTGACAGCACCTTCTCCATACACTGCACAAATCTTTTTTTGCATGTTTACCTTTCTTGAAATAATAAAGCATAATAGGTCAAAAATGTTGCTTTTTTCTTCCATCCTCAATATTAAAATGGCTACACAAAAATTCACCAATTTTGGTAAGTCTTGTATTAAATGTATGCTGATATGACAGCTGTCACATACAATCTAACAAAATTGTTTCGAATGAAGTTAAACACAACTAAGTGCCACTAGAGCCATCTTACAGAAAAAACCAAACAAACCTTTTGGCCAACCCAATATAAAAATGTAAAGCAAAACAATATGCTCTATTACAATGCTATATTATTTTTCTATATAAAATATTAATGTTCAAAGTTCTGCATACCTGAATGTTTTCCCTACTCCAAGTATGTGGTGTTTTACTGGCAAGTAATTTCAGATCTTGAATAGCAAGTCTCTTTACTGCTTTCCTGGGGTCATTCTTCAAATACTGCAATAGAAGCTGAATCTACAAAAGAAATAAGTCACTCCATGAATGATACTGTCACTGAAATTATCATTAGGGATGCAGTGTAAGTTAGTGAAACTTACATTTGAGACAGGGCTCATTTCAAATTACAGCCCTGTCATTTATGCACTATGTGCCCATGTTTGGACCTCTTTCTCCTCTAGTATAGAAATATACTATCATTTAACTTGCAAGGTTCCAGCACAAGACCTGGCCTCAAACACTCAATTCTTCCCTTTTTTTTCCCCACCAACTCTATGCTCTGCCACGTACCCCCACCTCCCCCTCATTTCTCTCAAGGCTCCTAAGAATTAGCACTATGAACAGAGGAAAAAAGCAAGCAAAAGGAAATGAAACCTTCTCTGATCTTTATCAGAGAAAGGGATCTTAATGTTATCAAAACTTATGGGTTACTTATTTTTTATCGTATACTTAATATGCAAGTTTATTGAAAAGGCAGTTAAAGAAAATTGACATTACCTGCTTAGGCGTATCAACCAAGGATGAAGCTGCAAGCAGAGTAAAGGTGTGCAAAGAAACAATCACCATTTTGTTGGAAGGGTAGGATGTGACTAGCTGTTGTAAGAGCTCACGAGCACTGGATGCCAATATTGCATCATGGTGCATGTGCTGCAGGATAGGGATCAACTTCAGCTTCAAGTCGACTGGCGTGGCTAGACCTAGATACAGAAAGAATGCTTAGAGATTTCTGATCATCATCCTGGATAATAGTTCCCAGTTAAAAGGTCTGATTCAATTAGCAAAATGACCATTTAAAAACAAATAGTATATGAGTATTATGGTTATAACATTAAAGATAATTATATACTAGAGATAATCAACAAGTTCAATAGTTTTTTTTCAAAAGTATGTATCTTAACATTAAGTTGTGGGTGCTTATTAAACTACATGCTGATAGTAGAAAATGCCCTTAAAAGGCACAGTAGAAAGCAGTCATATTTGCTGCCTGTTTCTTCCCAAAGGATACTAAAAGATATACACATACATGTATACATATACACACGTATATGTACAAACTCAATGGTGATTATTTGATTATATTTACAATTTTAATTATTTCCTTCAATTCTAAGTCAAAATCAGGATGTGAACAGACTGTGTATGGAGCAGTTTTGAAACTCTCTGAACTTTGTGTAGCAATGCCTTTCTTTACAGTATACAAAGCTGGAACTCCATGAGGATTAATTCCAAAGCATCTTTTCCTGTCAACATTGGAGCTACATAAACAAAAAAGTCTTTTCTTCTACAGCACAGCTTTGAGGTGACAGTGAACAAAAAACTGTCATCATAATATACTACACATAGGTCAAAAGCTAATCTATCTCTGCTGATCACTGGTTTGGCCACTGTGAAGTAAGTGTTAGTGTGAATACATAAATATTTCAACATCCAACAGTGGCTTACATCAACTAAGTCCCTTACTATTTGGCCTCTCTTTGAGTTTAGCCAAAACAGAGAGTCCCAGGAGATGGGAGGGAGAATAAGGTCAGAGCATTTACTCCCTGGTTTTCTCTCTGCAGGATCATATCAGGCTTATGTTATTATTGTTTTGATCCTTAAGGTACTGAATGCATTTGAATGACCAGTCTATCTTTGAAACTCTTTCTCAATAGCTTCTGCTTTTTCACACTCTTCCTGGTTTTTGTCCTTTCTCAATCTCTTTGTATTCTCCTCTTTATCCACACTTTAACTTCTGGTATTCCTTGGGCTTGGTAATATATTATCTTCCTACCCTATGTACTTTCCCTGAGTGAGCTTATATAAACCCATGGCTTCTATTACCAGCTATATGCTTTTTTTTTTTTTTTTTTTTTGCGGTATGCGGGCCTCTCACCGCTGTGGCCTCTCCCGTTGCGGAGCACAGGCTCCGGACACGCAGGCTCAGCGGCCATAGCTCACAGGCCCAGCCGCTCCGCGGCATGTGGGATCTTCCAGGACCGGGGCACGAACCCGTGTCCCCTGCATCAGCAGGCGGACTCTCAACCACTGCGCCACCAGGGAAGACCCAGTGGCTTCTCTTGTTGCAGAGCACGGGCTCTAGGCATGCGGGCTTCAGTAGTTGTGGCTCGCGGGCTCTAGAGTGCAGGCTCAGTAGCTGTGGTGCATGGGCTTAGTTGCTCCGCAGCATGTGGGATTTTCCCAGACCAGGGCTTGAACCCGTGTCCCCTGCACTGGCAGGTGGATTCTTAACCACTGCATCACCAGGGAAGTCCCTACTTTAATTTTTTACAGATAAAACTTATGGAACAAAAATGAATCTTAAGTATGCATATTAATGGATTTCTACATATGAATATATCCATAGAGCCACCACTCAAGCTATACAGAATCCTCCAGCACCCTAGGAGGCTTACATCAACTCCCTTGCATTTGCCTTCTCTCTGGGTGGAGAGCCCCAGCAGAGGGGAAGAGAAGAATGCTCAGGACCGAGTATTTATTCCTTGGCTCCTTCTCTGCAGGGTCACATCAGGTCACATCATTCTGAAGGTCAGTTTTTCAAAGTGGCCCTCTTGATGTGACTCCAGGTTCTGGTAACCACTCCCTCTTCTGCACCATAGAGGGGTATAGGACTACATCATCCCCTATAGTTTACCTTGCCCACACCTTTGTAAATCGTTCCTTCATTAAACCCTACTAATTATCTCAGCTCAAATGTGACATCTGTTTCCTGCTGAGATCTTGTCTGATACAGCAGGCATTCAATAAAAACCTGCTCAATGAATGAGTGATGCTTCCTTCTAATGATAGCTTTCTGCAGGACAGCCCTTTTCTGGCAGCAGGGGAAAAAAGACAAAGGGATAAACAGAAACAGGACAAAGCTCAACCACTGTATCTTGGTCTTCAATTAAGTGATTTTATTGTGGCTCCATTTCCTTTTCCATAAAATAGAGGTAGTAGTATTACCTATCCAAGTCTGCCAAATCGCACAATTCAAAGAAATGCCATCTAGAAATACACAAAGAGAGTCATGTTCTCTAGAGCTGTGCAATGCTGTAACCCCAGAGCTTCCTTTTATGAATATTATGAGGGTAAATGGGGTAATACATGTGAAGCACAGTATGGAAGATGAGGTTAGAATACTAAGGCTTTGTACGCTACAGTGAGGAATTTGAATTTGAGTTTCGTTGCAGCTGGAAGATACTGGAGGGACATTAGCAGAGTGAAGAGAGTCCCAGAGCTCCTAACAGCACAGCTCTCCCCCAGGTCAGAATGTTTTCCACCTAAATATCTGCATTTCTCACTCAAATATCACTTTATCAGAAGTCTTCCTTGATCAACATATATAAAACAGTAACTTCCCCCCTTCTATCCTGCCATCTGCTCTGGGGACTCTCTATCCTTCTTACCGCACTTGTTCTCCGCAGCACCTGATATGTCATAAATTTACTTATCTGTTGCCACCACCAACCCTTCCACCATTAGAATGTAGGTTACAGGAGGGCAAGGGCTTTGTTTTGTGTACTACTGTATCCTAAGCACCTAGAATAGTTCTGGCATTTAGAAGACACTTAATAAACATTATTTGAATGAATAAACGAATGAATAGTGACTAGCACACAGTAAGTACTTAATAAATGTTAACAGCTAATATTAATATAAATCCCATTAAGTTACTTCATAATACCAAATGAAGCATACATACCTTGAATCATTTCACTGATTTTGTTACAGATTCCTACAGCAAAATCCCTTTGGAAAGAGAAAACAGCAAAATCTTTAAAACCAAATAATTAAATTTGCTTCAGTTTTCTGAGGACTTAAAAGAAACAGAACACAGTAAGCACAGGAGAAATGCAATACTCCAAATCGTAACTAATATTCCTAAGGTCAGGTGCCAGGGGTGGGGTAAGAAATGCAACTGAAACCAAAACTCCAAACAGCAGTGGGCTTATGCCAACACTGTTCCCACATGATTTTCAAGGAAAAATGCTCTGATTTATGAGCATTGTTGCAATTTGCATTACTAAATGACACTGTCTGAAAGACTCAAGGTCACTATCTCGGTCTACAATGTTTTAGGACACACTTTTAATTAAGAGAAGCTTTCAACACACAAGCGATCACTTACGTAAACAATAAAATATATACCAAATATTCTGAATTTTAGAAAAACAGAGTAAGTATGAAGTAGTAGAAACGCAGTAGGAAATATGGATAGAATCTTACTAAGAGCCAAATTATTTAAAAGTGGCCATTTTTTAGATTAAAGACCTAAATGTAAGACTGGATACTATAAAACTCCCAGAGGAAAACAGGCAGAATACTCTCTGACATAAATCTTTTTGGATCCATCTCCTAGAGTAATGGAAATAAAAACAAAAATAAACAAATGGGACCTAATTAAACTTAAAAGCTTTTGCACAGTAGAGGAAACCATATGCAAAGCAAAAAGACAACCTACAGAATGGGAGAAAATATTTGCAAACGATGCAACAAAGGATTAATCTCCAAAATACACAAACAGCTCAGTATCAAAGAAACAAACAACCCAATCAAAAAATGGGCAGAAGATCTAAATAGAAATTTCTCCAAAGAAGAAAGAAGACATACTGATGGCCAAAAGGCACATGAAACAATGCTCAACATTGCTAATTACTAGAGAAGCACAAATCCAAACTACAATGAGGTATCACCTTACACCAGTCAGAATGGCCATCATCAAAAAGTCTACAAATAATAAATGCTGGAGAGGGTGTGGAGAAAAGGGAACCCTCCTGCACTATTGGTGGGAAGGTAAATTGGTGCAGCTACTAGGGAGAACAGTATGGAGGCTCCTTAAAAAACTAAAAATAGAACTACCATATGATCCTGCAATCCCACTACTGGGCACATACCCTGAGAAAACCATAATTTGAAAAGATACATGCACCCCAATGTTCACTGCAGCACTATTTACAATAACCAAGACATGGAAACAACCTAAATGTCCATCAACAGATGAACAGATAAAGAAGAGGTGGTATACATATACAGTGGAACATTATTCAGCCATAAAAAAGAATGAAAGATGCCATTTGCAGCAACATGGATGGACCTAGGTTGTCATACTAAGTAAGCCAGACTGAAAAAGACAAATATGATATATCTTAAATGTGGAATCAAAAAAAATGATACAGATGAACTTACATACAAAACAGAAATAGACCCACAGACATGGAAAATAGACTTGTGCTTACCAAGGGGGAGGGGGAGGAGGGATAAATTAGGAGTTTGGGGTTAACATATACACACTACTATATATAAAATAGATAACACGTAGGACCTACTGTATAGCACAGGGAACTATACTCAATATTTTGTAATAACCTATATGGGAAAAGAATCTGAAAAATATATATATGCATAACAATCACTTTGCTATACACCTAAAACTAACACAACATTGTAAACAAACTATACTTCAATTAAAAAAATAAAATAAAAATTAAAAACAAAGTAGGCATTTTAAAAATATTATATATGTGTAAAGTATTTTCCAAGGTGTTGCTTTTGAGTCTGTTGCAATTGAAATATCACTGAATGTTGCAAAAGTTATTAATATGAATTTTTGGGATAAAACATTATATAACATGTAAGGAAATAAGATACAGATAATATGATCTAACTTGGCTCTTTTAGTCATGATAAATTATACACAGGGCATGGAATACTTCCCCTCTGCAGTTTAGATGTCTATATAAAACACTTTCTGCCATTAAGATATTATTTAATATTCTCTGACAAAATGGAAAGCACACATCAAGTACATAGTGGTTGTCTGCAGGAAAAATACCATGCAGTCATTTGAGTTTCTACATGAACTACCCATTTTTTTTTCATGAAATTCCACAATTATTCAGAGTTGGCTATTTGCAGATATTTTCTAAAAAGATGAATAAAGAAAGCTTGTAACTTTAAGGAAGGTAACTGGGAAAATTTTTTGCCAATCTCAGCTTCTAAGCAAAAATTAGCATTTCAGAAAACTTGTATCTGTCACCATGAGCTTGACAGCTTAATATTCACAGACCTTCCTGATGAGATCAGTGGTGATAGTAACAAATGTGATCCTTTGATATTTTACAATGAAAAGGGTCAACATTTGGAAGACCTGCATAACACAGTGAACCTATATTTTCCAGAAGACCAATATCTAAGTTATAAAACCATACACGGGTAAGAGAGGCCAATGGCTTTCAAAGTAACAGTACATATTCACTGGTGGCTTTAGAGTTCACAGGGCAATTAACCTTTAAGAACCAACACGTTTCTAGTTTTGGTATAGTATCAAAGAAAAACATCCATAATTACCTATAAAGCCTTTAAAAACACTCCTTTCTTTTCCAACTATATATCTGTGTGAGGCTGGATTTTTTTCACATATTTTAACCAAAATAACATTGCAACAGAATCAGTGAACACAGAATCAGATATGAGAATCCAGCCAGACATTAAAAAGATTTGTAAAAATGTAAAACAACACCACTCTTCCCACAAAATTGATTTTTGTTTTCGAAAATAATTATTTTCATAAAGATATTTTTATGTTAACATATTAAGAATTTGTTGCTTTTTTTTTTTTTTTTTTTTTTGCGGTACGCGGGCCTCTCACTGTTGTGGCCTCTCCCGTTGCGGAGCACAGGCTCTGGACGCGCAGGCTCAGCAGCCATGGCTCACGGGCCCAGCCGCTCCACGGCATGTGGGATCTTCCCAGACCGGGGCACGAACCCGTGTCCCCTGAGTCGGCAGGCGGACACTCAACCACTGTGCCACCAGGGAAGCCCCAGAATTTGTTACTTTTTAAATGAACTAATAAATATTTTAAAAATTTAGGCATTTTCATTCTAATACAGTAACTATCAGTTGATATAATAATCCATATAAACAAAAAAAGCTCTTTGAGGACTTCAATGTTTGAAGAGTATAAAGGGATTCTGATACCAAATAGTTGCAAAACTACTGCTCTGATATCAGCCTCACATTTGATAAGAAAAACTAAGTTGTAAATGTCTTTCAGGTATAAGGCAAAAGGTGTATTAGGTATGTATAGATGACCTGTTCACATTTGAGAGTGCTCCTGTACTTGTTATTCCTTCTGCTTGGAATATCCCTCCTCTAGATTGCTGCCTCTCCTTCAGCACCCAGTTTCAGCTCAAATGTCACCTACTCAGTGAGGCCTTCCCTGATCACTCTACCTAAGCAGCTCACTCAGGTCATCATCACAATGACAAAACTGTTCTATTTTTCCATAACATTAATGAGCAGCTAAAACTACTTTGTGTTTACATCACAACAGGTCATTCATCTTTTCCACTTCTGTATTCCTGGTGCTTGGAATAGAGTCTGGACATGATGGATATTCACTAAGTATTTCTTCACTAACTATATAATAACTTTTTTTTAAATAGTATCTTTTTTTTTTTTAATTTTTGGCTGCGTTGGGTCTTTGCTGCTGTGCTCGGGCTTTCTCTAGTTGCAGCGAGCGGGGTCCACTCTTTGTTGCAGCGCGCAGGCTCCTCACTGCAGGGGCTTCTCTTGCTGTGGAGCACATGCTGTAGGCGCATGGGCTTCAGTAGTCGTGGTGCGCGGACTCAGTAGTTGTGGCTCGTGGGCTCTAGAGCGCAGGCTCAGTAGTTGTGGTGCATGGACTCAGTTGCTCCACGGCATGTGGGATCTTCCCAGACCAGGGCTCGAACACGTGTCCCTTGCGTTGGCAGGTGGTCTCCCAACCACTGCACCACCAGGGAAGTCCCACTAACTATATAATAACTTTGATAACAACTCAAAGTTTAAAAGTCTGTTACACTCCTCTAGGGTCAATAAACTGCAAGTTAGAAGCCTGCAGTTTTCTTTCCTTTTTTTCTTTTTTTTTGGTCTAATAATATTTTTTTAAATTCTTAATGTCAGCATTAAGAATATGTTAAGAATATATAGTCTTGTATGGTGAAATAAATAGAATAATCCAATTCTCCAGCTTCTTCCCACCACCCCCCACCCCAAATTCCGATGTCACACCATTGGTCATACACTCCTGGAATGTTACCATCTACTGGTACCAAGGGGCTACTCCTTTTAGATGGTGAGTGCACCCTTCAGTTCACCACAGTCACCACGTGAAGTCACTTCTCTCATTGACAATGCCTCCCTGGTCCCTGAAGGCATTTGGGTTTGCAACTCCTGCTCTGGGGCTAGCTCTTAAAAATTATAACCTTTTTCAGAACAAGTCACATGTGGTTGTGGTAGCAGACAGGTGGAAACAGGATTAAATAAATTCTTAAGGTCTTTTTTGGCCAGTTTCTCTAATTTGTTTAAGATCCAAAATTGATGGAGATACTAACATAAAAATCCATCCGTATTGGTTGAGATATTTGATCTCAAGCCAGGTCATCACTTCTGGGGGAAGAGGTAAATGCTAATCTGAAAAAGACGTATTTGCTTATTCACACTGATACATCTAGATAGGTCCTTCAGACTTTCCTATTGCACTAATTTGGTATTTTTAAACATCACAAATCACAAGTATACCATATTAAAGGCTGGTATGTGAAAAACTGCTTCTACATAAACTATTAAATGTTTACTGGTCATCAGTAAGGAAAAAATGCCAACTTTCAAAAGCACAAATAGGAATTGTCTTTACTCAGATATTTCTCTTCCTCAATTATTGCCACACCTACCACTTTCGATCAGTGAATTAAAGACTATATGCTTTCTATTCTCTAATCTGCTTTTCCAATGAGTAATCCTGGAATTCTGAAGGCTTCATAAGAGCAGCTGAAGAGAAGAATGTGATGTATTAATAAAATATAAAGGAAGACTGTTGGTGATTAACTCTTTCAAGTCTTATCCAAATTTAGCAGAGGCTCTTAATGTAAATGCTACTTTTTATTAAAAAAAATCATAGTCATCTGATTATAAAACCAAAACTTGCTCCTAGCAGGATATACAGAAATTTGTAAAAAAGAAAACAAAAATAAGATAACCATCTTACCAACCAGAGACAATACTTCGATATATATCTTTCTAGTCTTTTTTCTATTCCATAAATATAAATACTTGTTTTTTAAATAAATCTATATCATATAACCTATTATGTAACCTATTTCCAAATATATTTCTAAAATATATGCGTTACAAAAGCTGATACAGTATTTCGTTGTACGGTCATATCTATCTTACTAGCACATTGGTTGGAATTTAAGTTGTTACTAATTTTTTTGGTTACGATAACCCTATAACTAGCATCCTTATAAGTAAATATCAGTACACATTGCTGACTCCTTAGGATAAGTTCTTATAAGTGGATTTTCTAGGTCAAAGGAATGTACATGTTTGAAGCAAAATACATATTACCAAAATGTCCTCCAGAAAGCAATGCTACTTCCCCATCAGTCACTAAAGGGAATAATATATATTTCTTAGAGAGGATAATCAAGCAAGTCAAACACAGTCATAAAACTATGGTCAACATTTCATCAAAAAAAATACACACACACACACACACACACACACACACACAGATATACTGTTTTGTAAGATAGTAGACTATGACATCCCAAAGAAATTAAAATTGGTTTCAACTCAAGTTACTGTCTCCGTCAAACTGTGCACAGTTCTACTGCCAAAAAGCTAAACTTGAGAAGACAGTAAGAAAGCAGCAATTTAGTATTAGGACTGTATGTCTGGGGAAGGCTGTTCAGTAGACAAAGCTTCTGCTCCCCAGTGAAGCCTTCCCCAACTACTCTAATCCCATGCTGATCCTGTCCTTCTGGAAACTCTAATTTCATTTACAGTTAATGCCAACATCTGTACTTAACTTTTCTGTTTTAAGGATTTAAGTCCTGTTTTCCCAACATGACGGAAACCCTCTTGGAAAATACACCTTGCAATTTACATTTTTCTGTATCCCTTAGTGTTTTACATACACAGATGAGTTATTCCTTCAAAACCTCTTCCTGCGAAGCGAAATTATAAAAGGCCTACGCTTACTTTGACTGTGCAGAGAAGTTAGCAGCAGCAAAAACAGCAGCTTCAACTTCTACGTTATCATGTGAATCCAGACTCTGACGAATACTATGATGAGCATTCTTCCTCTCAGGAATTATTGATGCCAGACTTCCCAACATCCTGCACAAACAGAGAAACCCAAGAAGAATGGAAATACAATAAGCTCAAGGTCAGAAAAGGAAGAAACAGGCAAAGCTAAATTACCAAAACTAAAGTTTACAGGTCATTCCATAAATCTCAGGTTAATAAAGTATCAATTTTAGAAATCAAGCAGTGACTCAAATTCTAAACACTTTTCCATACTTCAATATGTCAGAAAAACTAACATGGCTTATTTAACACAAGTAAAACTTTTAAGAATCACCTTGAAGTACATGCTGAGTACCAAAGACAGCCCAGAAAAAGAAACTTTTAAATTATTAAAGCATCAAAATATCAATTTTCCAATGTTGTATGAAGAAGTCCACTTTAGCAAAGCATTAAGAGTTCAATACTTTTGTTATTCAGCAGATCCGCAAAGTAAAAAGTAAGACTTCCCAGTCTTTTTTTCAACATCAGTGATTACTTGTATCATGATTTTCAAATCTCTCCTCAATATCAAGAGAAGAGAGGAGAATGCTCCCTGGGGCTCATATCAGAATTGAGGAAGGAAGAGTTTAGGAAAGTGAGTTTCAAACAATCCAAAAATTATGCATATAATTTCATAGATGATAGACCTAAAATGAGGATATTGGTTCAAGCTGGATATAAGGCTTACAAAATGAAATTCTAACAAAACTTAAAAAAAAATTTTTTTAATGCCAAGAAAGAAAAGGAAAGGCTGAAGAAACTAATATTGTTATATCTGGCATTCTCCAAGGAGGATATATTATCACATATAATATGATATAAATCATCATATACAAAATAAATATATATTTTGTATAATATAATATAATATATTTTTATCATATACAAAAACAATATATAATATAATATAAATTATCATATACAAAAACAAGCACATAACCAAGGATGAATACAGAAAACTGACATGAAACAGTAGAACAAGGTCAGGAAGGTAAAAGTTCAAAATAAGCTGTGGCTAAGCCACATTCACCTTAGAGTTATCAGATCAGAACATCCACCCATGAAGAGAAATATTTCAAACGTAAGTTACCAAAACAGTATCATAGATGGTTAGCTGCAAGGCATTTACAGATTAGGATGGTTACCATATTTTCTCAGTGACTGTTAGTAGAAAAAATAAAAATAAATTCTTAATATTCAAAATGATAAAAGTAAATAGATTGCCTTTTGGGGATATATAATCACAACTCAAACAATCTTGTGGTGACTCATTAGCATAACAGAGTATACCGGAGTGTGATGGCTCTTGCTACAGGATCATTACTATGAATCACAGAGAAAATCCTCTTCACAAATTCATCCACATTTAGAATCTTCTCCAAATGCTTCTCACTTTGTTGAGTAACTTTAAGAACACACAGCCTCAGGAAATTGTTTCTATGAAAAACCACAGATAAAATAAATTAGACCACTTTATAAAGTAATATTTAATTAGGAATCAAAGCAACACTAATGATATTAATAAATTTTAGCAACAGGCCAATGTTTTTCAATCTTAATATTCTCTGTCTTACCACTGAAAGAGTTAAAGTCTGTACAGTCATCCTGTGATATCCATGGTGGGGAGGGGGACTGGTTCCAGACTACCCCCTGCCATACCAAAACCCTTGGAGACTCGAATCCCTTATACAAAATGGCATAGTATTTGCACATCCTCCCACACACTTTTAAATCATCTCTAGATTATTTACAATACCTAATACAATACAAATGCTATATAAATCAATGTAAATACAATGTAAATAGTTGCCAATGTGTGGCAAACTCAAGTTTTGCTTTTTGGAACTTTCTGGAATTTTTTTTCCAAATATTTTTGACCCATGGTTGGTAGAACCCCTGGATGCAGAATGCTTAGCTGCAGAGGGCCAACTGTACATGAGATGCGTACTAAGCATAAGCAGTTAGCAAAGCCTGCAGTCCTATTGCAAGGCACCAAAACAGTAGTAACAGAAAGAGAAGCCCTGGACCCCAAACTCAATCTCCTCAGTCATATTATAACCAAGGAGATGGTCATCTTCCTCTCAAGCTAATTCTACAACATCATTTCTCCAAGTCTGATTTGGTGTGTGTATAAGCACACGAATGCATGGAGAAGGGTGGAAAGACGTGGGAGAGGGAACGGCAGAGGGAAAAAAACAGGTGTATATTCAGTGCTTGCTTACATGTTTCAGGCACTTCACAGTGACCCGTAATCTCATGTAACATGTCATTTCATGTTATAAAATAAACAGTTAAATCAGAAACTTCTCCAAACTATCTGCACAAAGCCACAGATATTTCTGAAATATACAATAATATATTAAGGTTGTCTTAATTTGGAATTATCCTGTCCCCCAAAGAAATAAGTACTCTCTGACTTATATCCTTCACTTTTGCTTAAAATGCCATTAAATTTCACACCAAAATTTGTTGCAAATTGCCACGTGCATCCATTAAAATGGTAATGAACCATGTGGAAGTCCTAAAAGCCAAAAAGAATACAGACCACAATATAAAATAAAGAAATATGAACAATGTGCTTTAGGACACCAAGGCCTTAAAAAGACTTACCCAACTCTGAAAACATCAGCTAACTTTAGGAAAGCAGAATTGATGAGAATGGGAAATGGATACTTCTGAAAGAGCCTGGGAAAGCGGACAACTGCTTCACACTGTTCACCAAGTTTGCCAGATCTTAGACCTATGAAGAGCATAAAAATGGAAGAACAGTTTACAAATTTGTGGCTACAATAAGGCAAAAATAGCAAATATCAACACAGTATTACAGAGTAAAATTATTTACACAGTAAAGTAATAATCATTCTTAACAATTAAGTAAAGTACAGTTGTAACTCATTACCTTTTCAAAAATAAAAATGGCATATGAAATAGTAATTTGGTAAAGTGTCATTTTTAGATATAGAATAATGAAAAAGAAACTATTTTTTAAAAAAGATTGAGTTGATAAAATATTTGGGGCCATAAGTAAACCTCAACAAATTTAAAAGGACTGAAATCATACTATGTACGTTCTCTGACCATAATGGAATTAAATTAAAAATCAGTAAGAGAAAAATATTTAAAAATTCCCAAACATTTGGAAATTAAGCAACACACTTATAAATAATCAATAAGATGAATCACTGAAAGAAGTGAAAGGGTGAAAGAAGAAATCAGAAGGGAAATTTAAAAAAAGAAAAGAGAAAAAGAAACTCAATCCTTAATTTGCACCATATACAAAAATTAACTCAAAATGAACCACAGACCTAAATGTAAGAGCTAAAATTATAAATTATATAGAAGAAAATACAGAGGAAATCTTTATAAGCTTAGGTTAAGCAAAGAATTCTTAGATAAAAAAAAAAGTGGAGTTTTTAGATTAAAAGCATCATAAAATTAAAAAGTGATAAGTTAAACTCTATCAAAATTAAAAACTTCTGCTCTTCGGCTTCCCTGGTGGCCCTAGTGGCACAGTGGTTAGGAACCCGCCTGCCAATGCAGGGGACACGGGTTCGAGCCCTGGTCCGGGAAGATCCCACATGCTGCGGAGCAACTAAGCCCGCGTGCCACAACTACTGAGCCTGAGCTCTAGAGCCCGCAAGCCACAACTACTGGGCCCGCGTGCCACAACTACGAAAGCCTGCGCACCTAGAGCCCATGCGCCACAACAAGAGAAGCCACCGCAATGAGAAGCCCGCACACCGCAATGAACAGTAGCCCCCACTTGCTGCAACTAAAGAAAGCCCGTGCGCAGCAACAAAGACCCAATGCAGCCAAAAATAGATAAATAAATAAATTTATTAAAACAAAAAACTTCTCTTCAAAATATACTGTTAAGAGAATAAAAAAACACGCCACATACTGGAAGAAAATATTTATAGAACATGTATCTGATAAAGGACTTTATCCATAGTTCTTATAGCTCACTTTTTTTTTTTTTTTTTTTTTTTTTTTTTGCAGTACGCGGCCTCTCACTGTTGTGGCCTCTCCCGTTGCAGAGCACAGGCTCCGGACGCGTAGGCTCAGCGGCCATGGCTCACGGGCCCAGCTGCTCCGCGGCATGTGGGATCTTCCCGGACCAGGGCATGAACCTGTGTCCTCTGCATCGGCAGGCAGACTCTCAAGCACTGCGCCACCAGGGAAGTCCAGTTCTTATATCTCAATAAAAAGAAAACTTAATTTTTTTTAATGGGCAAGATTTGAAGAGAAATTTCACTAAAGAGGAAATAAGGATGGCAAACATAAGCACATGAACAGATGCTCATCACTGCTAGTCATCCATGAAATGTAAATTAAAAACCACAGTAAGACACCACTACAGATCCATTAGAATGGCAAAGAAGACCGACAATACCAAGTGCTAAGAGGATATGGAGCAACTAAAACTCTCATACATTGCTGGTGGAAATGCAAAACTATACAGTTCTTTGGAAAACAGTTTGGTCATTTCTTATCAAGGTAAATATACACTTATTATACACTCAGCAATCTTACATCCAAATATTTACCTAAGTGAATTGAAAACATCCGTCCATACAAAGATCTGTATGCAAAGGTTCACAGCAGCTTGATGTGTAATAGCCCCAAACTGGAAACAACCCAACCCAGTCTATCAACTGGTGAATGAATAAACAAACTGTGGTCCATACAATGGACTCATACTCAGCAATAAAAAGAAACCGATTACTGATACAACAACATGGGTGGATCTCAAAATCATTATGCTAAGTGAAAGAAGTCAGTCCCAAAAGACTACTGTATATGACATTCTGGAAAAGGCAAAACTATGGGAATAGAAAGCAGAAAGTGGTTGCCAGAAGCTAAAGAAAGAGAACTGACCACAAAGGGGCACAGGGCAAGTTCTGGGGGTGAAAGAATTGTTCTAGGTAGTGGTTTCATGACTGCATACATTTGGTGGATTTTATTATATACAAATTATACCTCAATGAAATCTGATTTTTTTTTTCCCGATGGCTTACACAGCTTGTGCAATCTTATTTCCCCAAACAGGGGTTGAACCTGGGCGCTCAGCAGTGAAAGCGCTGGGTCCTAACCACTGGACCGTCAGGGAATTCCCTCAATGAATATGATTTTTTTAAAAATCCAACAAATAAAAGGAGTTAATATTCAATCCTTAAAAAAATTCATTAAGAATGAGTATCTTGATATGGAATTAACAGTATCACCTTCAAATATTTTTCTTTTAGTATTTTGCCATTTACAAAATGCTGATTATATCTGCACAAGAGTAAGTGCCCTAGAACATCTCTGTTCAGTAAAGTTTGTTCACTGTTAAAAAATGACAAAGGAAATGTTTGTCTGAGGTGTAAAACAAGGAATGTCACTTGCCATTCAGTTCTACAAAGATTAAGTCGCTGACCTACAGCACACCTGAAAGGAATTTAGGACAAAGAACAAGATGAGGCACTCTGCGCTTTAGGGAAAACAGGCAAAACAGGCCCTTAGATAGTTATGTTTCAGGAAAAAAAAAATTTTATGAACCCAGATTCTCGCATCTTCCCACACTTAGAAAAGCACTAAAATCATTAACTGAGATATCTGTTCCTTGTGACTAGCAGTAACCTTCTACCGAGACATATGTTGGATTGCACATACTCCTTAGCCAAAATCACATGTATACTGACCTCTCCCTCTGCCTCTTCAGAGCAGTTCCTCAGAGCTATCTGGAAGGCTGTCGCCAAGGCTATAGTCCTCAGTAAGACACTGAATAAAACTCAAATCACAGCTCTTATATTGTGTGGTTTTCCCCCAGTTGACAGAGGGCTCTTTACTGGTTGCCACTTTGTTCCAATACATAAGACAACCACAAAGTAAATCTGCACATGCAATTTCTACAACTTCCTAATGAGTTAAGTTCTATAGGTACACTCATGTTAGTTATTTGGTACTTGGAAAATATTTCCTCATAGGAAAAAATATAGCACTATCACTACTCATAGTACTCCATAATCTAATAACCACTTACAATAAAAGTTCCTCTGGGAAAATTAATTCAAAATTAACTCTAACTGAGATATTTAGAACATACCCCTTCTTTGTCTGCTCCCTTCTCCCTACACCCCTCACCCACCAACTTCCATACACACAAGAACTGCCACTAGAAGATCTAGGAGTCTTCTTCCCACTAAATGCACAGTACCAACAGAGACACTGTAGGTTACTGGCAATGGCTCCTGTATCCTTGAAAAAGGGGTCAAGGGACACACAGATAGGGCACTGAAGGACACAAGGGAAGGGGAGAAAAAGAAAGGCAAGTGTGAGGATGGAGGTGTGAGAACAGAGAAGGAAGAGATGTGTGCTTATGTACGTGTGCTGGGGGAAGGGAATGCTGGGAGAACCCACAGTAATTGGACTTGTTTCCTTCTCTTCTCTCTCTCAAGAGTTGAGTGATGCAAAGGATAGTAAAGTTCTGCTTGTAATAAATTAACCTTGGTTGGAATGAAAAAGGTAAAGTAGGAAGTGCTCTCCATACAGGGAGTCTCCTCAACAGAATATGATCCACTTTACCTTCCCTTTAAAAACAGAACCACAGACCAAATCACCGACTTAAACATGCTGATTTAAAATGTACCAAAGATAATTTTGCATCTGGTCAAAGAAAGGTTTTGATTTCTCTAGTGTGGTCAAATTTTATTTCTTTAAGATAAAGTAGACCCTCATTCCCATAACAGAGCCATCAGGGTACATGAGCTAAAGAATAGTAAATGTCTCGCTTATTTTCTGATATGAGTTTTATGAGAGAGGAAACGAGAAGCTAGGCTGGCTCAGAAGGTCAGAAGCTAGGGTACAAGAGAAGAGAGAAGTGCATTAAGGCCTGCAATGCAGCAACAATCCTAGGCTGGGGCAGTATGGTACCCAGCTTGCTTGTTCTAGGCCAATTCCAACTCCAGTATAAGCCAAGCACCTGAAAATAGCAGCTCAGCACAAGCAGATCTTATTCTTAGAGGGGTTTAAGAGGTTATTCACTGTACTTCTGTTGCTAGCTACAACAAATCTGAGGAAAAATACCCTGATCAGAAGACCAACGATCATAAGAATGCCACCGTAAGACCCACTGTGGAAGGATGTGATTGCTGTTTCTACATTTTACTTTTTATTCTCCCACCAAAGCAACAGAGATCTCTTCCTTTTCAGTGCCTGGAGTTAAACAGTGCTCAACTTAGTTGCAACATGCAGGTAGACTAGGAAGAACTAAAATAAGTTGTCCATAAATTGCTTATTCAGTCAAAATCCATTTGGCAGCAATGAAATTCATTATTCTAAACGTATTTCTCATTTAAAATGTGCAGAACATTTTGCTGCGCTAGTGGTTTATCAGGTCTGATTCTGCATCAGAAACATTTGTGAAATTTTTCAAAAATGTCTATGCTAGGGTTCCCCTCCAACCTACCAAATCTCTACAGTGGGGGCCCACGCATCTAGTTAGCTGTTTTGTGAAGGTAGGCGAGTAGATCCTCAAGCTATCCTCTGCCACTTAATCTTATTTGACTGAAAACTAGTAGGCTGCTGAATCTGGCCCTAAGAGTAACTTCATGATACAATGTTTTCAAAGGTTTTGAATTCATTGTCAAATATTAAAAATGAAATGAGATTCCACATAAAACCCAGGATTTCTGGGGTTTGGGTTTTTTTTTGAAAATTTAAAGATCTGAAATGTCACTAAAGAAGGTGGGAGAATCCTGACTAAAGAAACATTGTAGTATTGCAGGTCTGTGTTGAAGGCCAGTTTGGGTTTGTGTCATTTCTGATAAAAGCCACATGCCAAGTTGTATGACTTTCTCCAGCAATTTTTGGCTGCCTTTGGGCACACATGACTAAAATAGAACCTTGGATGAGAATTTAAAGTACTGGTAAGAAACTTAATGAAATTAATGAAATGAGGGACAATAAAATCTAAGCTGGATAAAGAAGTAAAAACACAAAGGGATTGAGAGGTAAGAGAAGTAGAGAGGTAAGTATACTGAGGTCTGAATGAAATAAAGAATGGTTAAAGTAGCAGTTAATCATGATGATGATGATGATGCATATTAAGTGCTTATTCTGTGCCAGATACTCTAGTAAGCATTTTACATGTATTAAGCTCTCACTATACTCACAGAAGTTAGGTATTTTTCAATAATTCCCATTTTAAAGATGAGGACACAGGTAAAGAATAGTTAAGCGACTTGCCTAAGAAGCAACAGCTAATAAATGGCAGAGATGGAATTCAAATCCTGGCAAACTGGTCCTAATTATTATGCTAAAATGCATTTCTAGCAAGCAACTAGAGGACAGAGGTTAAGATTAAAGAAGAGATACTTGAATGGGATTTCAGAGTGGTATAATTCTGAGGGATGACAAATTCCAAGGAATTGAAGAGAAATAACATAAATTATGGTAAACTTGGGATTTGTGATACATCAAGTTTTCAAAACAGCATACATTGCTAGGTAGCATGTATCAGTCAGAGTTCTTAGCTGCAAGCAACAGAAGCTAACTCTGATGATTAGGCAGGAAATGAGTTTTTATTGAGTGTTTATTAAAGTAATAAGCAGTTTCAAGGCAAAACTCCTAAGAACACCTAACTCCACACTGCCAAGCTGATTAGATGAGGTAAACTATTGTTGCTGGGAAGCACCAGATGCTAGAATTAGCTCTCCTATCATCTAGGAATGTAGTAGCCATTGCTGCTACTACTATACACTATGGACACTGCAGCCACTGCTGCTGCCAAGGAAACTGCAAGTACTCTTCAACTCTGCCTTCTTGCATCTCTAAACTAAATCACAGAGCCTGGAGGAGATTTGTCTGATTGGCAGAGCCTAGTTCACATCCTGCACTTTTTTTTTTGGCCGCACCGCTTGTGGGGATCTTAGTTCCCCAACCAAGGATTGAACCTGGGCCCTTGGCAGTGAGGGCGTGGAGTCCCAACCACTGGACTGCCAGGGAATTCTCTCCTGCACTCTTAAAAGGGAAACTAGGAAAGTGAGCTTTTGCTTCCACCTTGATGAGACAGTGCTGGTGGTGTGGGCCATTCCTCAAGCATAGAATGTTCACAAGATGCTAAGTGACCACCAATATGACTAATATCCACTACAAAGAACACTGCTAATACACACTACTACACAAGTACATTTTAGGAGAATTTGTTGTATACATTTGCTTTAGCTAAAGGGTGAGAATGATTCAAAATGGAACCATAATACCCTAACATCTTAAACCATAACATCTTAAAGTCTATTCATTAAAAATGAGGTGGGGAGGGGAGAAATACAAACACAAGTATGCACCACACATTATACCAAGGCAATCTCACAACAGCTTAGTAAACTCATCACGGTAACATCTCAGTAAATTATATATAAAAAGCAAGAATAAAAACAACTAATAGGATAGTCAATTCAACTGATAATGCATTAATAATAAAGCATCCTTCCCCCAAACTTCAGAATCTGTAAATATACATGGTGAGAATGTATGCAATATTGTGCAATATGCACAAATACTGATTTAGAATCATAAACAAATTATTTTTATGAATACCAACTTTCAGGAATATTTAATAACTTACTTTGTAAGTTACAAGATAATAGCTTTTAGCCATATGTAAAAATGAGTCTATGGATTTCAGTAAGAACTAAAGAAGGGCCTTGGATTTTTGGATCAGTTCATAGTCCATCAAAGGATCACCAGCCAGGCTTTAAGAATCAGTCCTTTATAACGCTGGTTTTTATGTGGCTTTGAGTTAAGAGTCTGACCTTAATTCTACATGATCTTACAGGTCCACTTCTCAATACTGCCACACTAAGTTTGGTCTGGTAGTACAGATTCTCAAGAGAAAGAATTTGATTGACCCAGTGTGGGTCACATGTCCACTTCTGAATCACTTATGGCCTGGAATTAGTCACTTGGTACAAACTTGGCTGCAGAGACCTCCCTCTTTAGTAGGAGATATGGAGATACTCACAGGGCTTCATATTTGTTTATCATAATACCAACTACATCTGTACCAATATGGACAGAGTAAAAGCAACCTGTGGTCTCTTCCAGAGTCTGAGAATTCAGATGTTTTGGAACATAGGTGAAGTGACAGCATCTAAGGGAAAACAGACAGTTGTCCTGATTTACATCAATTTCCTATTTCATAATTAACTTTTTCATTGAACATACCATCAAGTTTTCCATGCAACATTAAGTTCACCAACACCTCAGACAGCAACTCCACCCCCTACATTTCCTTCCTTCTCATTGCCCAGGTGCAAGAAAGGGAAACCACTCTCTTCCCCATTGCTCTTGGATCTCATCCCCCCCACAAGGCCAACCTTACAGAAAGCAGATAGGCTGAGTGACGTCATTTAAGGTAGATTCTCCTTTTCACCCAGGGTGAAGGAGATCTTGCATAAGTTTTCCTAAATCACTGGGACAACTTCCCATCAGCTGACTTAAAAATCTTTAGACTGACAGTGTAGAAGTTACATTAGTGAAAGTTACACTGAGTAAATTATGGGAGATATGTCCTTTGTAATGCCTATATTATAGAAATGATTGATTATGAAATGTGTCATATATACATAAGTTATACTTGATTTGACACTTTGCTGTCTTCACAGCTCAGGCAGCATGGTTATCAGCTTAAAACTTTTAAAAAGGGAAGGCAAAATGACCTCTACATAGGAGCTAAAGTGACCTTCAAAAATGTAAACCAATCCATGTCAGTCCTCTGCTTAAAAACTTTCAATGTTTTCCCAATGCACTTTGCATAAATCCAAACTTCTTGTCCTAACAAAGCCATATTTGATCTAGCCCTGTCTGCCTCATGTGAGCTTCTTAAAGCTGTTTTGTTCACTAATATAGCCCCAAGTCTGAGTGCCTAACACAGTGTAGATGATCAGTAAATATTTGTTGAATGACTTAATGGCTATTATATAAAGGATGATTTTTCTGTGTTACTAACTACATCCTAAATGAACAGAGTTAAGTCAGCTTTAAAAGAGCATCCATGGACTTCCCTGGTGGCGCAGTGGTTGAGTATCCGCCTGCCAATGCAGGGGACACGGGTTCGTGCCCCGGTCTGGGAAGATCCCACATGCCACGGAGCGGCTGGGCCCGCGAGCCATGGCCGCGGAGGCTGCGCGTCCAGAGCCTGTGCTCCGCAATGGGAGAGGCCACAACAGTGAGAGGACCGTGTACCGCCAAAAAAAAAAAAAAAGAGCGTCCATTTATTCCTAGACAGATCAGAAACAAGTTGCTTACTGCCATGCTTGCTCAAAACGCTCGGAACAAAGTGCAATGGTTATAAACATATAACAGGTTATAAATGGCACCATTTCCCAAGTGTATTTCTTGACACTAGTGCTACAGATACTTCTTTATAATGTAGTTCAAGTATCACATCTGTATATCTAACTGCCTACCCAACATCTCCAGCTGGATGTCTAAGAGACATCTCAAATTTAACAGTCTCAAACTGATCTGATTTTCATCCACTCAGTAGATGGCAATACATACTTCCAAGAGCTCAGACCAAAAACCTCTGCGTTTCTCCTGACTACTTAACTCTCACATTCTCATCCAATTCATTAGCTACTCTTGTTGGCTATACCTTCAAAATATATACAGAATCTCAGCACTTCACACAGCCTCACTGTAACCACCCTGGCCCAAGCCACTTTTCCCTGGATTGCTATTGATACAATTGCCTCCTCACTACAGTAGTCCCTCAGTATCTGTGGAGCATCCATGCATTCAAGTAACCCCACATCAAATTCTACCTGTAAAATACTCACCCAAGGCACTGCTGGGAGGATTTAACACCATCACTTAGTAGCTAGGACAGACACCTGGTTTACACTCAATAGCCACCTATATATTTCTTACAGATCTGAAATATTCCTATTTCAATTTTTAAGAAGGAAAAATTGTGTTATATTTTTTCTTACTACAACTTCAAGTTTTTCGGAATTAAACAATTCTAGATTTCTCATTTCTTCAAAGTCCCATCCCAATTCTGTTCCACACCACTGCTCTACTGTCATTATGGGATGAGTCCACCTGGACCACAGTGGTAGAAAATGTCTTTACAGAATTAGTAGGAATATTAGATATCCAGACCTGCAACTCTTAAGAGGGTAATAAGGAAGGAAATATCAGAATGGGGAGGGAAAGATTATGTAGTGTATAAAAAACACATTTAGGGGCTTCCCTGGTGGCGCAGTGGTTGAGAATCTGCCTGCTAATGCAGGGGACATGGGTTCGAACCCTGGTCTGGGAAGATCTCACATGCCGCGGAGCAACTAGGCCCGTGAGCCACAACTACTGAGCCTGTGTGTCTGGAGCCTGTGCTATGCAACAAGAGAGGCCGCGATAGTGAGAGGCCCGCGCACCGCGATGAAGAGTGGCCCCTGCTTGCCACAACTAGAGAAAGCCCTTGCACAGAAACGAAGACCCAACACAGCCAAAAAGTAAATTAATTAATTAATTTTTTTAAAAAAAGAAAGAATGCACAGGGAACTATACTCAATACTTTATAATAACCCATAAAGGAAAAGAATCCGAAAACGAATAGATAACATGTATATGTATAACTGAATCACTTTACTGTACACCTGAAACTAACACAACATTGTAAATCAACTATACTTCAACTACAAAAAATAAATTAAAAAAATAAAATTTATAAAAAAAACCACATTTAATGTTATGACTTTATATTTTAGAGGGAAAAGTCCTCATAGATTTGTTGAGAAATCAAAGCTCAACATCATTTTCTTGGCTGATGGACCTGCACTAAAGATACTGTGACTCAACCAAAGGAATATCTCATTGGAGTGCTGTGGCATTTTTATGTTGATCAAAAGGAGTTAAAAGCTTTTTTAAAAAGTCTGAGAAACTCTTATCTAGACGAACCTGCTGTAAATGTTTACAGGTTAAAAAACAAACAAAATAAAGAGTCCCCAAAAAGTATAAGATAGTGTCCAAGTCGGAGAGCTGGGAAGTGGCTCAAAGTGGACTTTAAGAAAAATCCTTCTAACCTCTAGTTCTTAATATATTACACACTGGTTGTAGTTAATTAAAAATTAACTGCAGGGCTTCCCTGGTGGCGCAGTGGTTGAGAGTCTGCCTGCCGATGCAGGGGACACGGGTTCGTGCCCCGGTCCGGGAGTATCCCACATGCTGCGGAGCGGCTGGGCCCGTAAGCCATGGCCACTGAGCCTGCGCGTCCGGAGCCTGTGCTTCGCAGCGGGAGAGGCCACAGCAGTGAGAGGCCCACGTACCGCCAAAAGAAAAACAAAAAACAAAAAACAACAACAACAAAAAAAATTAACTGCATACCAGGTGACAAAATGGTTCCCCCATTCAATAAAAATCATTTAAGTACACTGAAAACAAAGGTTTCATTTTAATACTTCAGTTCTTTACTGACAAGTATCTGCCCATGCCTCCCATATCCATATCTAAGAAAGAAGGCAAATCTCTTTTGCATTTAATAAAGACTTCTTTTGCATACCATTATATCACAATATTTACAATAATCTTGCTAGCTCAATGGTACTTTACCCACTTTGCACAGAAAAAAAACAAGGTTAGGTTAACTTAGGTGACCTGTCCAGGATCATAAAATGAACGATATAAGAATTCAACTCAGTCTATCCAAAGCTCCTACTACTACACCAAGCTCCCACCACTCCAACTCCCGTAAGGAAATAGAACTCGTGGAATCCGTCTGCAGAGAATGAGCAGGGGCTCTGATTTTCGGATGGTCTTGGCCCTATTTTTAACCTGCCTAATAACCGGCAGGTAAGAATTACAGAAATTAAATGAATCGTTATAAGTCGGTGCAAGATTATTATTCAGCACCCTTGGTGAAGACCTGGTCTCAACTGAACATACTGAAAAATAATTTCACAATTTCAATTTATCGTTTTTAGAAACTGCTTGGAAAATCGGGAGACTGTGCCCTCAAGTGGTCAAAACGGCCCCCACTCGCTACTTTTTCACCTGTACGAGGCCAACCTAACAACGCTGCAATTTCCCGGCAATCTCGCAAAGCGGCAAAAGCCCTGGACTCACCAAAAGCACTGGCGCCAGCGCCCGCCCCCGCCCAGGGAAGATGGGCGCATGCGCCTTCCCGGCTTCTCACGAGGCTACCACCGCCTGGGGGCGCCACTTCCCCCCACATGCGTTTCACCCGCTCAGCCCGCTCTTTCGAATACCTTTGTCTAATTCCATAAGGGCAGAGTTAGCATCCAGCTCCTGTTCGCCATAGCCGGCATCTGCCAGAAAAGACTTCGTTGAGTTTGACGCCATGACCCGAACAGTTACTCGACTAGCCTATTTAGAAAGATTGCAAACTCTTCCCCAGCACCGCCATCTTCTTCCACCACCTTCTCGCGGATTTTTCCTCCGCGCTCTGTCAAGCCGTGTTACGCATGCGCTCTGGTCTCCCCGCCGTTCGCCAGCGCCTCTGCGGCCCCCCGCGCAGGCGCTCAGGGAGCTCAGGAACTCCAGGTTCCCGCGGCTGGGAGAAAAGGAGGCGGGGATTCGAAGGGGGAAGTGACTCGGACGCGCCCGGACGCCGCGGCGGGAGCCAATCAGAGGGCGTGACGTCAGTTTGGCGG
Source organism: Tursiops truncatus (assembly GCF_011762595.2). NCBI lineage: Eukaryota > Metazoa > Chordata > Mammalia > Artiodactyla > Delphinidae > Tursiops > Tursiops truncatus. The sequence goes on from NC_047034.1 coordinate 40,115,084, forward strand.
GGAGTTTGGTGGCCGGGGCTTACGGTGGCGGGAGTTGGAGGCAATAACTAGTCGTGTTCTAAGGGACGCCACATAAGATTTCTGCTGAATCTGGGGGCATTTCCACGGCTTTTCTCTCAGTTGAAAGTTTTCCTCCGGCCCAGATGCTCTTCAATTCGGTACTCCGCCAGCCCCAGTTTGGCGTCCCGAGAAATGGTGAGTAACGGCCCTAACCGCTGCCTGTTGCCGGCGGGATTCACCTCCCCCCGAACAACACCTCGGACCAACGCCGACTCCAGTTCTGTTTCCCAGCCGCCGAGTTCTCCCACAGGCAGAGCGAGTTCGTGTTAGCGAAGAGTACTGAAGAAAGCTGCACTTTCGTGCTCTCGAGACACTTTTAGTCGTAATCGGGATTTTTTCAATTGTAGTGTAGGCTGACGGAGGGAGGGACGCTGAGTTAACTGGCCTCCATTACGGCTATGTCTGTTTTGCACATTAACTGGAAAACGCGTTCATGGGAGTATGTGTGGTTTTCTCAACAGCTATGTGAGATCGTCAAGACTCGTATTCATTGATTAATTCATTCATTTGTTGTGGAACCTTAGTGAGCCCTACTCTGCTATATATAACGGTGACTATGACCCGCTGTTAAGGAACTCAGTCAAGCAGAGAAGACAGAACATCTGCTTCTAGCATGGTCAGAATTTTTTCCTCCTGATTAATACATGAGCATAAAAACTCGTAGTTATAGAGCGAAAAATGCCCATAAGTACATTTCCCAGAAATGACCATTACTAATAGACTGAAGTATTTTATTCCAAATGTTCTTCAATGCCAGAGGTAATAAGTATTGTTATTTACAGAAATGGGATAAAAATGTTTTGTTTCTTTAACGGTAAAACTTGGAAATACTTCCATGTTAGTGTATAGATAACTGATTTATTCTCTCCAGTTCTTGAAGTTCCTTATGTTAAAACATTGGCAATAAGAATTTTGAGCTTAGGTTTGGGTGTCATCAACCTGAAACTTTCTGGTAAGTTTCTGATAAGGGAATTATTACCAGACTAAGCTTGGCTGCAGGTGAAATCTCATTCATTTAAAGATGGACTAGGTCTTTCCGCTTGAAACCATGTGAAAAACAGAAAGAAAATAATGTGAGAAGTGAACTTTTTGTATTTAAGGCATAGGTCTAGGAGAAGGATATTGAGAAGGAGACTGGAGAGTAGTTCCTCCACTTCCTGCCTCCAATCTAAAACCCTACCATCCTTACCTCTTTAAATTATACTCTAAATGCTTCTCTTTCTGTCTCTCCTGTGACCTTGCTTAAGATACTTCTCTGTCTTCTGTCATGAGTGTCAGTACAGCATAGTAGTTATGATCTCTGTCTTTGGAGTTAAACTTGCTGAGGTTTAATTCCACCTCCACTCCTTAATTAATCTGTGTGACTTGGAGCAAGCTGTGAAGCCTTTATTTTGTAACAGATTTTCTCCTAATTCTACATTCTGTCTACTTCCCTTTTCCCTCTAATTCACAAATACTTATCAGGGAGGGGTAAATTTTCCCCTCTACCCCTCTTGAGTATTTATGGCTGGACTAATAAAATTGACACAAGACAGATTAGCAAGAGAAAAACAAATTTTAATTCATGTACATGGAGGTGTCATAGAAATGGGACTAAGAAATGGCCAAAGCAAGGCAGCTTTTATACTCGTCAGACAAAAAAATAAACAAACAATAAATTTGTGAGGAATTGACAGGACAAAGAAACTTAGGTTTGGGATGCTTACTAAGTGAAGAATCTAAACAGAGTTTGGGCTTCAGGTAGTAAAATAAAAGAAGTAACAAGGTTTGTTTACACACGCTTCTTGGCTCTGAATTCCCTATCTCTGACGTATTAGGGGGTCCTTCTACCTCCAGTTGCAAGGAGTGCACCTTTCATAAGAGATTTATTTCCTGCTTTTCAGGGAGACAGGGAGGTCAGAGTTTCCTTCTTGCATCAGCTGCTTCTCAAGCAGCTTCAATGCAAAATAATCAATATGCCATTGTGGCATGTTTTGAGACAGCCCACCCCAAGCCCCCAAATACTCATGCGTTGTTATGTGTTAGGCACTGAAATTCATTCATTGTTATATATAATGCACTGAACTTTATAGGACCATCTTCTTCTTTCCCCTTCCATGAGGGTGTTCCATCCTAGGCCCCTTTTCTATTTCTACCTACTCCCATGGGTGATCATAGCTGTAACGAGGGTTTCTTCTATTACTACCTGCAACCTTCCATTCCCTATACTTTACATGCATTCCTGTAAGAGTTGTATCATCCAGATGGTCAGTCCTGTAAGCATCTCAAACTCAAATACCCAAAACTGAACTCACTTTTTCCCCAAACCTGCTATATTACCTATTTTAGGGAATGCTCTCATTATTTTAAACTGGTCTTCACAGTCAGAAACCTGAGAGTCAATCAGAATTCCTCCATTTTCCTCAAGATACGCATTCAGAGAAGTCCCCTTAAAATCTCTAATCCTTCTTCCTCGGTATCCCCACTGATTTTGCCTCTTCACCATATCTTGGATCTGTCCTTTGCTTACCATTCTATTTCCCTAGGTTGGGCCATAATATGTTCTTGTCTGAACTGTAACAAGTCTCCCAAATGTCCTCTTAGTTTCCCTCTTTCCAGTTTATCCTCCACATTGCTGCCAATGATCTTTCTGAAATGGAAACTGATTACTCTTCTGTGTATTTTTAAATTGGTATCTGAAAGTTTTTATCATAAGTTTAAACAGATGCAAAGGATGTCATCTTTTAAACAGATGCAAAGGATGCCATATTGTGAGTGATGACCTTTTTAAATAAAAATGCTACTGCTACATCAGTCTTTAAAATGTATCTAATAGACTGTAAATACTGTAGTGATTTAATAATCACATCAATCATTTTTGAAAAGTATGAACTAATTCTAACTGCTAGATATTCTACATAGTTGTTTTTTCCCCTTGAGCTTATTACCACTTTATTTCTCCCACAGAATTTATCCTAATGTGATTTGATTTTAAGCTTGAAAAGTCATTTTATTGATCATGCTATCTTATTTCTCTGTGTAAAAAAATATGTTTAAATTGATGTTTTCTGTGATCATAAAGCTCTAAGTGTTAAAAGTTTCTTCTGGGTTGACTTATCATTACTATTTTTAGTAGTATGTCGTTGATCAAAACTATGGATTACTAATTTCAATAAATAAGCAAGATAAAAATTTATTGAAAGTCTATGTTTTAAAGAGATGGATTTGGGTGTTTATGATGCCTTTATTAAAGGAGTTATCCAATTGTCTCTTAATGGGGTCCCAGGAGTTTTTGTACCTTGAGTCAACGCAAGGTATAAGATTGGGTCATGGAAATGCCTTTCTTTTGAAAAGTGGAAGAAAGGTAGTGATGAAGAGGGGGAAAACCTTCGACCTCGACATTGTAGACAGGTCAGTTTTAGAAATACATATATATATGGAAGTTGAGTATCTGGAAATCAGTTCTCCGACAGCTCTCATTCTCCTTGAAAAATCTGCATGTAACCCCAGGGGCTTAAGTTGTGCGTTGAAGAAATAATAGGCTTTTCCAAATGAGTGTTGTGAGGGAAACCATTACAAGCTCATGTTGGAAACAGAATAGAACAATAAGGATCCAAAAGTAGCTTACGGGGCTTGTCCATGAAGTGTGTGTTGTCACAATCGCAGAGGTGGAGGGGTAAATAGGGACCAGTTACTAAGCCATGTTAGGCCATTTGTTGGTGTTTGGATATAGTTTGTAGGCAATGAGACAGAGTTGAGGGGTCACTGTTTAATTGTAAAGAATTTAGGTCTCCAGAGCTTATCATCTTCAGTTCCACTTAAACTGTTCAAGATTCCTTTTGAATTCATGAGTTGTGATTAGTTTTTGGTTTTGTTTTTTTTTAATCCCAAACTACAAGTGTATGTTTATATAACTTTAGAACAGAGGCTTTTGTTTTAAAATTCATTCCGTAGATGGATATTGGTGAACTCGACCACATAACTAATTATTGTATTCATATTCTTCTTTTAGTGGTCTTTAATGGCTTGTTTACAATCGTATCTAGCCTTAAGGTAATACCCCCAGGAATAATTACTAAATCTGGACCGAATTTATTTGCCTCGTTTGCATTTCTTCAGGTTATTTCTATGAACATGCAAAACCAGATTTGTCTGAGGTTATATCAGGCTAAGATGTCTTCTTCAAATGGTATTTTTTTTATGAAAAGTGAGAATTGAAAGTACCCTAAAGTATGAGAGTGTTTGTTAATTATTTAGACAGCTCTCTAGATTGTAACTTCATTGTTTCCTCCCATGCTTACTAAACATTTGGTTCTCAGTAACTATATATTGAAAGAATGTTTCTTTTATATATTTAAAATATGTTGACCCACATATCAAAATGATAAAACAAATCAAGATGGTTTACTATTTTAGGACCATAGTACACATCAGCTTTCTGACCCAAGCAGAATAAACTTTCCCTCCACCCTGAATTTCTTCCTCTCTCATATACTAGGGGCTACAGTAGGCACATTGACATACCTTATTTCCTTTAACTCTCTGACCATTGGCTTATGTGTGATGTTGCTAGTAACTTGAGCTTGCAGTAATGATTTAGAAACTCTGAAAACATAAAATTTTAATTGACGAGAATGGCAGTTTTAATGGTTGTGGTAGTCTTTGTGGTTGTGTTTTGTGATTGTCTCCAAAGGGTGGGGGAAGGGGTAAGATCTTTTCTAATGTGCAAAGGCCACTTGTTTCTTGCAGTCTTAAATGTATTAGCAAGAGTCTCCATTTAAGATGATAAGCCCAAAGCTGTATCTCACCAGAAGCTGAGAGTGCTCTTTCATTTTTTCCTTAGGACCCCTTAGGAAAATACCTGAAACTGTGTTCTAGAGGGCCATGGATAATGAGTGGATCTATACTTAAGTATATAAAGCTTTTAGAAATGAATTTATAACCTCTGCATTTGTTAAAAGTACTGAAATGTGATATATTGGAACTCTATAAGGAATTTTGTCTTACCTTAGGATGGTCTTCACAATACCCTCTACAGTCCCTTCTTACTGGTTATCAGTGCAACTATAATGATGAGCACACTTCTTATGGAGAAACAGGAGCCCCAGTTCCTCCTTTTGGATGCACCTTCTCTTCTGGTAAGGGAACTACTGTATAAGCTAGGTTTGGTCAGAAATGATCTATTTCACTCTAAAGAGGGAAAATATTTTGGGGTGTCTCCCTTTCAAGAAAAAGTAAATTAGATAGATGATAGAGTTTTTCTAATAACTGTTCTCCCCTGATTTATGAAATAGACTTTTCTTAATCTCTATGCATAATTACATATTTCTGCTAAGGGATAAGATTCTTATAGCACCATTTTTTGTTTGTTTGTTTGTTTTTATAACTGATATCCGGAAAGGGTTGCAAAGGTTCAGCCATCATGAAAACTTTTGCCCCTTTTGACCTGTTGGAATCTATCTCTTTCTACAATGCATTGGGGAACATATTAACAGAAATAGAGTACTTGTCCCTGCTGTTAAAAGTTTAAGAAAAGAAAAGTAAAAAATTGTGAAAAGGGAATATAAAATTAATAGGTTCAGCCTGCTGGTGGCTTGTATCGTATGCTTTTATTTGCCATGCCTATATCATATGCTTTTATTTGCTATTGGCCAGTACCACTTTTGTTTTGTTTAATTACCATGCTTGATTCAGCCCTTCTTTAAATAAGAGATTATCTGAGGACTCTCAACCACTGCGCCACCAGGGAAGCCCAAGGATTGGTGTTTTTGAGTCACTTAATTAGGTATTATGGCAAATTTTCAGCCATCTTTTTTTTTTTTTTTTTTTTTTTGTGGTACGCGGGCCTCTCACTGTTGTGGCGTCTCCCGTTGCGGAGCACAGGCTCCAGACGCGCAGGCTCAGTGGCCATGGCTCACGGGCCTAGCGGCTCTGCGGCATGTGGGATCTTCCCGGACCGGGGCACGAACCCGTGTTCCTTGCATTGGCAGGCGGACTCTCAACCACTGCGCCACCAGGGAATCCCTCAGCCATCTTTAATTCAGAAAAACCTCTCTACCATAGCAGGTGCTGTTTGGGTAGAATCATCTTACCTCTTTTCAAATAGATTGTAGTTATTCAGTTAATTTATATTTTGTTGTTTATATAGATTTAAACTCAGCTTTAAATTTTTTTGTGACTCTTTATATATTTTATTCTTTATTTCTTATTTAGCTCCCAATATGGAGCATATACTAGCAGTTGCCAATGAAGAAGGCTTCGTTAGGTTATATAACACAGAATCACAAACCAGTAGAAAGAAGTGCGTCAAAGGTAAGTCGGGGTCTAAAATACCTGTTTGAACATTTTTAATTCATAAAGCCTCAAGGAAGTTACTATTTGAATAAATTCTCAGTGATACTTCTGATTAAGCCTGTTTAGGGGCCAGGCTGAAAGTAAATGGTGGACTGCCTTTCTGTCGATAACTGTTAACGGCAGCAAAGCCTTTACTGAAAGTTAAGAAAAATACATTTTAGAATTAAAAACAGTTTTTCTTTTAAAAAATTAAAATTTGTTATATTATACTTAATGTGGGGAAATGTTGCTTTAAAATATTTATATTGAACAAACATCTTACATACACAAGGCAAAGTTCTACTGACCTTAGGAAGGTAATAATCTGGAACTAGTAAGTCAAGTGTTGAGATAACTAAAGTAAAACAAAGGCTATAGATGATGTAGAGGAAATACAAAGAAAACGCCACAGGTGTCACAAAGAGCTCTTACATATCAAAGAAGGTGAGGAAAATTTTTCATGAAGGATGGGACATTTGAGGCAGACTGTGGTATTTAGACCCATGGAGGTGGAATAGGACACTCCAGGTGGAGGGAAAAGCATTAGTAAAGGCCTAGAGATAGGAAACCATAGGATATAATGAGCATATAGGGAGCGCTCCAGTTTAGTTGGAATAGGATATACAGAGAACAGTAAGAGATAGGGCCAAAGCAAGCAGAATTATGAATGTCAAACCAAAGTATTTTAAACTCCATTCAGAGAGCATGATGAAGATTTTTGAGAATGTTTTATAAAGATTCCATTTTAGAGAATATATACCCTCATGGAAAACAATCTGATATCAAATGGTAGTTTTATGGGGTAATGAAGGGAATGTGCTATGTGTGCAAGTCCACAAATTCTCTTTGGCCCATGGATCTTAGTGTGCTGACCACTGATCTTTTCACTACAGCTTTCAAGGCACTTCAACAGCTATTGGTATGGCTACCACAAGACATAGTTTAGACAGTTCACATTCACCATTTTCTTTGTTTAGAATGGATGGCTCACTGGAATGCTGTCTTTGACCTGGCCTGGGTCCCTGGTGAACTTAAGCTTGTAAGTGACTTTCATTTTATTGGGATCTGGGTAAACACTGGTAAAGGGTTGCTTTATTAAACTGTGAAACCTTATTTTTGAAAGGTTACAGCAGCAGGTGATCAAACAGCCAAATTTTGGGATGTAAAAGCTGGAGAGCTGATTGGAACATGCAAAGGTCATCAGTGCAGCCTCAAGTCAGTTGCCTTTTCTAAGTTTGAGAAAGGTAGGTATATGCTTACCCTCTTTCATCCCCTTAACCTCTTTCATGGTGAAGTAATAATAAGCTGTAATTGTTTCCACCCTTTCCCCTGTCAAAGTTGCTCCTTTACCTATGTAGATGTTTGAGATTCTTAATATGACTTGGAAACCTCAATGAAATTAAGTTGGATTTTAGTCCCATTCTAATGGATATTATCTCCAGCTTGTCTCTGAAAGTCAAGTGTCTTCAGATAATTTTTTTCTGTAATCTTGCAGATAAGGTAAAAATTCACAAATAGCCACAATCCCTCTGTTCAACTTTGAGTGGCCTTTGAGGTCACAGCCTGTACTGGACACTGATTAACTCCATCTGTAAAATAGTTACTTTAACTCTACTTGTAAAATTTAAATGGAGTATGAGGCTGGGTGGGAAACCTGATAAACTGGACATGATTCTTTACCTAAAAAATTTACCACATAATTACTTTAAATGGCCCAGTTCCCTGGTATGTTTTCAACTGTTATTTACTCACAATCTTTCTATATTTATTTAACTATTATAATGGAGAAGGAAGATTATAAGAAAGAGGGCTATAATACAGAACAGTACTATAGTAGCTGGGGAAAAACTTAGCAGGGGTATCTGAATGAGCTCTTCATTTCTGTGTTTTTTGTTTTCTTTTCTCCTTCCTCCATTTGTTTCTCACTAAATGAGTGAGACAGCAAACGTTCATCTCAAAGAAGTGGCTGATCAATCTGATTTTAATCTCGGAATAATAGAAATAAACAGTATAGTTCCCTTTATCATTAAAAAATATTCTATTTTTAAAAGGAATGTTTTTGTTTATTCACCTGAGCACTCAGGAGTACTAAACTGAGTTGTTGAGCTGGTTTGGACTTTAAAAAAAGGTCAGTTGATTGCTGTTGAGACTGGAACCTTGAAGAGGAAATACATGACATAGTTTTTATCTCTGCATAACTTTTCATTAACACATCTGTTGTATAAAGTTAAGTATGCTTGTGTTCTAGTTTACACTCCTGTGTCAGAGTTCATTGTAAGTTTATAAAAATAATTTAAAGTCATGAAAATGTACTTAAAGTAAATTTGTTTATTTAAAGGGTAATAGAAAAGGGAAACACCATATCTTTCGGTCCCTTTACTTAATTTTTAAAACTGTGCATTGAATCTATGCCAGTGTGGTCTAGTAGAAAAAGTGGTAACCTTTATCATGGCTCCCAGTAGTTCACAGGTGCCCTAGTGTGAATTAGTCTGGTTGGACACTGCCCCCAAGGCCTCATCGTTTGGTTGCTAAAACACAGATTTTAGGCTCTACCCTCTCAGCCAAGTGTTCTTGTGCAGGACATACTTTTACAGCCATATATAGAAGCCCTGTGTTTTGTTCTGCTTTCTGCCTTTAAATTCTTGGGCAAAGTCATTTTTATCTCCCAGGACCTTCATTTCCAAATTCACAAAAACATTGTAAGCATAAAAATGAAGTGAGGGGCTTCCCTGGTGGCGCAGTGGTTGAGAGTCCGCCTGCCTATGCGGGGGATGCGGGTTCGTGCCCCGGTCCGGGAGGATCCCACATGCCGCGTAGCGGCTGGGCCCGTGAGCCATGGCCGCTGAGCCTGCGCGTCCAGAGCCTGTGCTCCGCAATGGGAGAGGCCACAGCAGTGAGAGGCCCGCGTACAGGAAAAAAAAAAAAAAATGAACTGAGATGTGAATGCACACACACCAAAACAAACAAACACAAAACTGAGGAGCATATAAATGCTTAGTGGGTTGGTTTTTTTGGGGTTTGGTTTTTGGGGGCGGTTTTTTGTAGGTAACGTGGTAGGAAAGATCATGATCCAGTTCTTTCAGCCCTATATGGGCAGAATACAAATAATCCTAAAGGACATAGTTATACTAGTGGAATTTGCCTTCCCTAAATATCTACCACCTGAAAACATGGAAAATGTTTTCATCTCTAATTGTCAGTTGCTCAGATGTGTGTTTTGTGTGATAAAATGGGTGTTAGAACTTCTAGTGAGTAATTAAAAATAATTATAAGTGTTTTTCTATTTCCCCTCCTACAAACTTATCTTCAAATTTGCACCTTCTTTCTCATTCTTCATTCTCCAGTTTAAGGCGAATCCTTCTTCCTAGAGCACTGGTTCTCAACCTTGACTCATTAGTCACCTAGGGAGGTGTTTTGTTTTGTTTTGTTTTTATTGAAGTATAGTTGATTTACAACGTTGTGTTAATTTCTGCTGTATAGCAAAGTGACTCAGTTATACACATTGGGGAGGTTTTTTAAAATACCAATTAAGTGTGAATCTCTAGGAGGTGGGCCAGGCGTCTATTTTGTTAAAATTCCTCAAGGGATTCCAGTGTGCAGCTAAGGTTAAGAAACATTCTTGATCCTCCCCAAGACCTTATGCTATCACTTACATCCCCACAGCTCCTCTGTCTTCAAGCTTTCCTTCTCTTGGCTCTTTCTCCATAGGAAAAACTCAAGCATATCTGTGGCCCGTCCAGAAAGAAACATCTTAACCTTGTATTCTCCTTCAGCTATCATCCTTTCTTTTTTTTTTTTTTTTTTTTTTTTGTGGTACGCGGGCCTCTCACTGTTGTGGCCTCTCCCGTTGCGGGACGCACAGGCTCAGCGGCCATGGCTCATGGGCCTAGTCGCTCCGCGGCATGTGGGATCTTCCCGGACTGGGGCACAAACCCGTGTCCCCTGCATCGACAGGCAGACTCTCAACCACTGCGCCACCAGGGAAGCCCAGCTATCATCCTTTCTTATTTCCTATCTCTTCTAAGTTTCTTAAGAGTAATCAAAACCCGGTTAAATGTCCTCATCTCAGTTTGGTTCAATCCATTCCATCTCTCTCTTCCTGAAATCACCCTGCCTTCTACTTGTTCAATATTTGACACTTCCGGCAAGTTATTTTAAAATTCATGAAAATTGTTTTCTTCCTTGGAATCTGTGATACCACTCCCTCTGTTTCTCAGTATTTCTGTTTATTCCTTCATAATTGCTTTTGTGAACTCCACTTCTTTACCTAACTTGAAGTGTTGACATGGCCCAGGATTTGGTATTTGGCCATCTTTTCCTTTCAGTCTGTACCTTCTCCCTGGACAGTTTCATTTATTCCAATTTTGTTTTGTTTTTTGCTCCACTTATATTGAACCAGATTGTATTTCCAGCTTTCACTTTTCCTACAAGCACTTCAAGTTCAGCATACCCAAAACTGAACTCATGATTTCTCCCAGCAGCACCATCTTTCCCCTGTGCTCTAAAATCCTTTCTCTTCAGCCTGAAGAAAGTCCCTTAACATTTCTTGCAGTTCGAGTCTGGTTGTAATTAACCCCCTTTGTTTTCCTTTATATGAAAATGCCTTTATTTCATCTTCACTATTAAAGGATATTTTTGTTGGATATAAAATCCAGGTTGACGGGGTTTTTCCTTTCATTACTTGAAGGTGTTGTTCCAGTGTCTTCCATGGTTTCTGTGGAGAACTCTGGTCATTTGAATCCTTTCCCTGTATGTACTATGTTGTTTCTTCCGACTGCCTTTGGGGTTTTCTGTCTTGGTTTGCAGCAGTTTGACTGTGATGTGTCTAGACATGGTTCCCTGCAAAATTATCCTGTTTGAGGCTTGCTGAGCTTTTTGAATTTGTAAATTTACAAATATGTGTCACTGAATCTGAGAATTTTTCTGCCATGATTTCTTGAAATATTTTTTTCTGCCCAATTTTCTCTCCTGGGACTCCAATTACTCATGTATTAGACTTTTTGAAATTGTCCCATGAATCCTTGAAGCTTTCTTCATCTTTATCAGTTTTCTTAAATTTGAGATATAATTAACACCCCATAAAATTCACCCATTTAATATGTACATTTCACTGGTTTTTAATTTTCTTATAGAGTTTTGCAGCCATCACCACAATCTAAGTTTAGAATGTTTCCATCAACCCAAAAAGAAACCAGAACCTGTTAGCAGTACTTTCCGTCTTACCAGCCCTACACAACCACTGAACTACTTTCTCTATATATAATTTGCCCCTTCTGCACCTTCGTATAAATAGAACCACACAATATGTTGTTGGCTTCTTTCGCTTAGCATAATGTTCAATCTTATTTTTCTCTCTTCCTCAGATTGAATGATTTCTGTTGATCTGTCTTCAAGTTCATAGACGTTTTCCTCTGTTCTCTCCATTCTGCTCTTAAGCCTATCCAGTGAATTTTATCATTTCAGAAGTTGTGGGCTTGGGTTCTAAAATTTCCATTTGTTTTCAATAAGTTCTGTTTGTTACTCTGCTGAGATTTCTCATCTTTTCATTGATTATGAGTGTCTCTTTATTTCACTTGACAGTAATATCTGTTTTACAACCAGACCTGATAAATCAACATCTGGGTTGTTTTGAGGCTGGCCTCTGTTGATTTCTTTTCCCTTGAGAATGACGCATTTTCCTGGCTCTGTATATGGCAAGTAACTTAAGATCATACCCTGGGCATTGGGAATGGTGTGTTGGACTCTGAATTCTGTTATGTTGCTCAGGAAAGAGTTGGTGTTTTTGTTTTAACAGGCAGTTAAATCATTTAGACTCAAATAGCATAATGTGAAGACAGTCAGTTCAGAAGATCGGATCTCAATTCAGTTCTTTAATTTAAGCCTTAGTTGGAAGCTGCTTTTAGCTATCCTATGCACATATGGTTTGGGGGTCAGCCAGAGACTTGAGCTAAGCTTAAACACAGAATTAGGGTTTCCCTTTCTCTGCTGTCTCCAGGCTTCCCCACTTCCTCTGGCAGCTCTTCTTGCCCCTGTCCTCTTTTCCTAGTTCCTCTGGCTTGAAAGATGGTCTTTTTGTTGGCCCTTTGACTGCCTGGTTCTGATGCTACAACTGTGGCTGCCCTCAAGGTAAAACCACAAAAAATCAGGAACTTACCCTAGGCCAGTCACTTGCTTCAGGTGTTGACTCCCTTACAAAAATTGTATGTTTTTGGTCAATCTGTATGACCCTCAAGTAGCTGTTTTTTGTATTTTGACCAGAACACTTATCAAATTAATCCACCTACAATTTGATAAGTGCTCCCTCTTTCATACAGGAAGCAGAATTTTTTGGTTTAATTTTAAAGAATAAAGTATGACAGATAAACTGGAGTTCCCCTGTGTTCCCTCTCCTGATCTGACCGCTCTCCTTCCATCCCCAGAGGCAACGCCTTTCACAAACTTTATGTGGATGTGGTTTGTATCTTTATACTGAGACAATACAGCTTGGAGGTTTGGAATATGGGCTCTGGATACATACTGCCAAAAATAATAACCTTTGCAAGTTACATATCCTCCCTATGCCTTGGTTTTGCTTATCTGTAAAATGGGGATAATAATTCCCACCTAATAGGGTTGATAACAAGGATTGAGGTCATTTATAAAAAAGCACTTAGGATAGTGTCTAAAACTTAATAAGCACTCAGTATATTTTGGTTATTGCTTATTTATCATTATTCTTACTACAACTTTATAGTATAGTATTTCATGTGGTTTTAAAGAAAATTTACAGAGAGGGATTATTCTATCAAGTTTTTGCTCAACATAAGCATTTTGAGTTCTTTATAATCCTTTCCCTTCACAGCTTTGTTTTCTTATTTGTGTTGAGCTATATATTTTTATCATTTTTAATCTCCAGGGCCAATTACAGTACCTAGCATATAATAGATACTCTAGGAAATTTAAATTGAAATATATGTGTCACTGACTGGTTTTGTTAACTTCTTGATAAACTGTTTATGTGTCTGCAGCTGTCTTCTGTACAGGTGGAAGAGATGGCAACATTATGGTCTGGGACACCAGGTGCAACAAAAAAGGTAATCTAGTTCCATTTTAATTTTGATATATGTGGGATTGCCCCATAATAATTCTGAATGAAAGAATCAACTGTTTCACCTGATTACCACCAGGGGGCACATGTTCATAAACCACAATTCTGCTCTGTTCAGTTCTCAGGATCTTAGTGATTGTTTTAAGTATTACCCTCCATATTTACCTCATATTGTCTTCTGAACTATAATGCCATTTACCTAAATTATTGATGGAATTGAAATTATTAGTACATGATCTTTTATTTTAATTTTAAAAATTTGGGAACTTTTAAGAATTGGATTAAATTAAATATAATTATACTCATATTGCCCCATGATACCATTAAGCAGAAAGCAATGATCATCTCCCTGCTTCACTTTTTTGTAAAAACATTATTTTTAATAGACTATTTTTTAGAGCAATTTTAGATACACAGCAAAATTGAACAGAATGTACAAAGAGTTCTCTCCGTACTGATATACCTCCTGTCCCCACACAGCCTCTCCCACTGTCGACATGTCCAACGTCCAACCAGAGTTGGACATTTGTTACGATTGGTGAACCTACTCTGACACATCATTATCACCCAGTGTCCGTCTGTACTTTACATTATGGTTCACTCTTGGTATTATACATTCTCTTGGTTGTGACAAACATATAGTGACATATACCTACCATTATAGTATCATACAGAATAGTTTCTCTGCCGTAAAAGTCCTCTGTGCTCTACCTAGTCATCCTGCACGCCCCCCAACCTCTAGCAATCACTGATCTTTTACTATCTCCATGGTTTTGTTCCCAGAATGTCATATAATTGGAATCATACAGTATGTAGCCTTTTCAGATTGCCTTCTCTCACTTAGTAATACGTATTTAAGGTCTGTTTATGGCTTGTTATCTCATTTTTTTTTAGCACAGAATAATATATCATTGTCTACATATGCCACAGTTTTATTCATACATTCCCCTACTGAAGGATATCTTTGTTGCTTCCAAGTTTTGGCAGTTATGAATAAAGCTGCTATAAATATCCATGTGTTTATTTCCTTTTTATACATCATAATCTCACCACAAGAGATGTAGTACAGTAGCCCTGCTGGCTTCTAATTTCACTAATTTAATAAAGAATATAATTAATTTTGACATCTTATATATAAATGTTACATTCAGCATGGGAATAAAGTTCTGAAACCTAAACCATTTACCTTGGAATATTTTTCAGATGGATTTTATAGGCAAGTGAATCAAATCAGTGGAGCTCACAATACCTTAGACAAGCAAACCCCTTCAAAACCTAAGAAGAAACAGAATTCAAAAGGGCTTGCTCCTTCTGTGGTAAGGTTTTATAACTGTATACATGTGTGCAGATCTTGACAGTAGCATAGAGTCTCATTTTAGGGAATTCGTTGGGCATAAAATAGGAGCTAGAGATTCAGTCAATGAATGAGAATCTTCATTTCCTCTTGATGTCACTGGTTTATTGCTTAATACCAGTTCAGTACCTATGGTACTGGTACTCAAACTCTAGTGTGCAACAGAGTCACTTGGGGAATATGTTAAAAATTCAATTTCCTGAGACTCATCCCTAGAGATCTCCATGCATACACATCATCTACAGTATGATGTGATTCATTAGGAAAAGGAGATGGGTAGTTTGAAGAAGCATATTAAGTACCATGATACAGTATTCTGTAGGGGAAAGGAATCCCTGTTGTTGTTTTCATAATACAAACTGCAGAAAAGATATGGGCTTTTTATTATTTTTGTTTTTTAATATTTGGCAAAAGATTATAAAATATTTTGAGAAATATTGGGGTAAAATATAGTACCTCTTTAGCATATTATAGTCAAAGCTCAAACAATGCCCATAATACAGCTTTTTTCTTTAAGAAAAATCACCAGTGTTCTTACTTGAATTTGTTTATTTTTCTAGTATTCTTGGTGTATAGAGTCTTAGTTAATATTTTGGGGACGTGTGGTTGCTAGAACATTAGGACTTAAAATTACATGGGCATGAATGGAAACTGACAGGGTTATTAGCATGTGATTTTTGGAGGCCAGATGAAGTTAAAATGAGTAACATTTCAGACTTTTCATCAGATTCTTAGCCAAGAAAACTTAACAGCAATTAGGAGGTAAAACTCTACTAGCTCCTTTAGAGTTTTCATAGCATGTAACCATCTTTCGTTCACAATTCTTTAGACACTCGTATATGACAATCTGGATAGATGGCAACATTTTATAGATGAAACAGATACAGGTTAAATGAGGTTCCTAAGGATAGACAGTAGGGATGATTTCAAATAGAGCTAGTAGACTTAGACAAGTACTAAAATCTTGTGTTAATCACCAGTTTTTTCTTGAATACGAGTCAAAGTGTTCATACTATGTAATATAACATGATGTTTAGGTCACTTCCTTGCTAAAATTACTTCTTGGTCTGCATATATATCTGACTAGGATTATTGGAAGGGCAAGATCTAGTCATACTCAGTTTAGGGGAAAAAGCCATCATTTTAGCGCCTTGGTCTCTTGATAGTGAAGATTGTTATAGCCAAAATAGGATTTCCTTCTTTTCTTTTTCTTCCTTGTGCTGTAGGATTTCCAGCAGAGTGTTACTGTGGTCCTCTTTCAAGATGAGAATACATTAGTCTCAGCAGGAGCCGTGGATGGGTAAGACGAGTCTTTATTTCTTGGTTCTTTTGGTGAGCTGTCTTTCATGAACTGGGATGGGGAAGTCACCTAGACCCATTATAATTCAATGTGTGTGCTTTTAACTTTCAACATAGTGAGTACCCAGCTGAGAAGAGGAATTACAGATCACACTGGAAAATATCTAGTTAGGACTCTTGCTCAAATAATTAAATGAGATAATGTATCACACTTAGCACATTTCTAGCACATAGGAGGAGTGTTGGCTGCTGCTGCTATTATAGAGAAGCTGGCTGGGTAACTTGCTTGTCTGTGCAGTGTAATTTAATCAAGGATTCTTATTTTGAGGAGCAAAATTTCTGTTACAGGCATATATCAGAGATATTGCAGGTTTGGTTCCAGACCACTGCAATAAAGCTAATATCACAAAAAAGGGAGTCACACGAATTTTTTTGGTTTCCCAGTATATATAAAAGTTATATTTATATTATGCTGTATTTATATTAGTATATTATAGTTTATTATATTACTATATAGTTATATTTACATTGTAGTATACTAAGTGTGTGATAGCATTATGTCTAAAATAATCAATATACAGACCTTAATACAAAAATATTTGATTGCTAAAAAATGCCAAAATAATTACAATAGTAGCATCAAAGATCACCAATCACAGATCACTATAACAAATATAATAATGATGAAAAAGTTTGAAGCATTGGGAGAATTAGCAAAATGTGGCACAGAAACATGAAGTGAGAAGATGCTTTTGGAAAAATGGCGCCTATAGACTTGCCACAAACCTTCAATTCGTAAAAGAACGCAATATCTGTAAAGCACAATAAAGCAAAGCACAGTAAAATGAGGTATGCCTGTATTTTTGATTTTGTCTTTTCTGGTTTAGTAATATCCTAAAAGGAGGAATATGATTCTGGACATGTAACTGGCATTTCTGGGAGCAATCTAACTAGATTGATAGGCCTAAAGACTTTCACATACTTTCCTTCTATGATTGCTTTGAATTTTTGGCTTCCAAATAAGTCTGTGATACTTCTTGATTGTTTGCTTTGTTGGAATTTAAGTTCATTGAGTATAGGGGCTCTTTTTAAAATTCTCTTCTTTGCCCTGTTTTTGCCCCTATCTCCCAAGACATCCCTCCCTTCAAAAGTTTTAATTTTAAAATATGATGGCTTAATAAACTAGAGTTTCTGTTGTGTCCTCTGGACACTTAAACTCTTCTGTGGACTGAATTCTCAGGCACAAATGTAGAATTATCTAAAGGTTATTAGTTATATTTGTAAATGGCTGTGAAAGCTTTGCTTCCAAGGATACTTCCCTTTTATAACCAAGCTTGTGTTTTCAAGTTGCCTACAAAGTAGATGTAGAAGATTAAGAAAATTATTCCAATAGATGAAATGAAAAAATACTTTATTTCACAGGAAAATTTGTTTAGACTAGATTACTTAAGGAGTTAATATATGAAGATATAACCATAGGGACAGAGCTTAACGCTTAATGATGTCAGAAGTTACATGCAGAATGTTAAAGGCTTAGGAAGTGCGTTTTTTCGGAAAACAATGAAACAATGACTATCAGCAGTCAACCTTCATCTTCCTTTTCCGCTCCCTTGAAGTAAACTCAGGGCAACCCATCAGTGGGTCAGATCACATCTGTTTCCGTTCTGCCAGAATTGTTAGCCTGACGCTGGAGACAAGAGTATGAGATAGTTCAATCTGTTTCCCAATGACATATCCTCACTGTACCTGGTTGATGTGCCAGAGGAATTAGATTAAAAGTCATTTCACATTCATATGTAGTTGAAACTGATTGGTGTTGGAGAAAGACTATAAAATAACTATTTCTTTACCTTGGTTTTTAGGGTAATCAAAATATGGGATTTACGTAAGAATTATACTGCTTATCGGCAAGAACCCATAGCATCCAAGTCTTTCCTGTACCCAGGTAGCAGCACTCGAAAACTAGGTAAGCCTTTGCGTATTCATTAGGACTTTTTTGTAGGGCTTTTTTGGATATGTAAGTTTTGTTAAAATTTTTAAAGTAAATATCAAGCTAGTTTTCAGCAACTATTATTCTCTGTTGACTTGAGAAGCTAATATATGGAAGTATCTTTTTGAAGTTCAAAAGATAGAAACTCCTAAGAATAATTTTGGTTTGTATATACTTTAGGGAAGAAGAATTCTGATGATTCTTGTGAAATGATCTAAAAACATCATTTTCACCTCAGTTCTACTCTCCTTCATCAGCACATGCTAACTAAAGTTTCCTTTTTCTAGGATACTCAAGTCTGATTTTGGATTCTACTGGCTCTACTTTATTTGCTAACTGCACAGATGACAACATCTACATGTTCAATATGACTGGATTAAAGACTTCTCCAGGTAGGAGCTTAGTCATTCAGATTCTCTTTCCTGGAAACTAATAGGGTTTTTTTTGCTAATGAGAATTTAATGTTGATTTTTTTTTTTTTTCCTGTACCAAATTTATGAAGACATAAAAGGACTTTGGGGTCTTCGATTAGTTCCAGTGATGTTTTTATAGATGTATTTACCTTGTGATGATTTCACAAGTGAACAGAATCCTGCTCTGTGTGGTAACTTAATAGTCTCTCCCAAAATTATACCCCTTTGGGTATACTTAAAATTATCTCAATTTTTGTGGGATAGAGAAGGTTGTTCTGCCCGGGTTTTGTCCTATTTGGGAACTGTTCATTAAAATTAGGGGACCTCTGGATGTTTTCCCTAACCTCACCTTTTTATTTTTCTTCAAGAAAATTATAAGTGGAATCTGACTTTAAAGCTGATAAATAACATTTTAAAAAATCAAAGTTTTTCAAGCATACTCTAAGAGGGTTATTTGAATTTCATCATTTTAAGAACATTATCAATTATTTAAGCAAGCTGCATATTTTGTAACCTACTTCTCAGGTATAGCTCTGTCAGAAACTGACTTTGAATTCTATAACCAATCCCTAGAGCTACCCAGTTCCCAGTAAAGTAAGATGTGTTGATAAAAAAGAAATCTTAAAATTGTACAGAATTTAGCTGGGCTCTTAGAGAAGTTTCTAAAGACTGACCCCTAGCCATTGTTAGGACTTTGGTATCTGTGGCAGTTACCCAATTGGTATTTTCAGTGCCCTGGGTTAGGTCTGACGTTGTCTAAACAAGAATAAGAGTATTTGGAAAAGGGAAGAGGTTTTATAACTTTGCTTGCTGTCTTCGTGAATGGAATTAGAACTTGGACAATTTCTAATTTATTTAGCCGTATAAAACAGACTCTTTCAAATTTTTCCCTAAAAGATAAAAGCCTAATTATATTATCAGATGTCCAAGAGCTCTTTCTGTATCATTTTGTTATAGTGTGGCACCAAAAGGGGCTTTGAATTTAGTTGTCCTTCTGCCATTAAAACAAATATGCCCAAGGCCACTTTACTAATAATTTAGTAACCTTTTTCCTGTGCTCCTGAAATAATTTGATTGGCTCTCATATATAGATAGGTAGGTAGGTAGATACATAGGTATGTTCCTTAGAAATTGAAAGACAGACGTGTGTGTGTGTGTGTGTGTGTGTGTGTGTGACACATCTGGTAATTGCTCGTCTTTTTCAAAACTTTAGAAAGGGTCCTGGACTCAATACTTGATCTCCTATACTTTTAATTCACAGCATTTTATTACACTAAGTGATGTTCATAAAGATGACTCTGAAGCACTTTAATGAAGATTTTAAAAGCCCGAACTGTCAAAGATTAAATTAAACTAATTAAAGCCAATACAGGTTTTAGAAGGATTTTTCACATGGTTTGAAACATTTACTGTGTACTTTATGTTGGCTTTCTTAGACCAGCAGAGGGCAATGAATACTTACGAGTTTAGTGGGAAATTTGGTCTATAGTTTTCCATTCGTAGCTAAGAGTTGAGAAAGATGAACAATTGTAGTTTTGGAGTTGTAGTCAGAATAAAGGAGCCTGTTTATTTTGTGGGGATTTATCTATCATAGTTGCTCTATAATATGTGTATCTGAATTGATTCATATCCTGCTTAACTTTCACAATAATAGTATTTGATATGGGGGTTATTTGATGTGCAGGCTTTTTCTTAAAGGCCTATAAATACAAAGTTTTTTTCCAGTGTTATTCTAGCAAAAGGAAGGGATTTTTGTGAGTACTTACAGAAAGCTGTTAAGTCCCTTAATAATTCTTTTTTCCCCTCCATTAGAAGATTGGAGTGAAATATTTTTTCCTGCCTAAATGTATCCTTAAATTTTCTAATGACTGAGATTTTTTTCTTTTATTTCCTAGTAGTATTCTGATGCCAGAGGCCTCAGGTTTTGGTCTCCTTAGGATAAAAGAACTTGTCAAGTACGTTATGCTAGATTGGATAGTGAGAAGTCTAAACCTAACCTAGTTGGAGTATCTTACATATGAATATATAGCTTACCCCACTTCAGCCTATTTAAAGTGCTAGATTTAAGGTTACCACATCTCAGATAAGCTATCCATAAATCTTAACTCTCCTTTCATTGATTTTTACCTGTTCATACAACAAATGTTTGAAGATCTCCTCTGTTCAAAGCATTATAAGAAAACGATATTTATGAAATTTATCCTTAAGATAAGTCTAAGAGGAGGAAAGATGAATGTTTAATGCAACGGAAGAAACCTAGCCTAGGGTGAGGAGAGAGAGGTCTAATAAAGGCACTTTACTAAAGGATTGGACCCCAGCTCCATTCTTGTCCTTTAAGAATATTTTTCATCACTTTCTTCTCTACAGCCAGTTCCATACCAAGTATTTGGGTTTAGATTGTGAGATTGGGTGTAATATAAAGCCTCTTTCTAGGATTTCCATTCTTTCCCTGCCAATGTCCAGTTCTTTTTTATTTGGTGACTAGCTTGACCATCTGCTTCAGTAATCAGTACACTAATAAAACTTGTTAGAACATGTATACTCCTCATTTATTTGAAAACTGGAAATAACAAGAGCCAAGTAATTTGATTTTTTTTCCTCTGGCAGTGGCTATCTTCAATGGACATCAGAACTCTACCTTTTATGTTAAGTCCAGTATTAGTCCGGATGACCAGTTTTTAGTCAGTGGCTCAAGTGATGAAGCTGCCTACATCTGGAAGGTAAGTTACCGAACTTTCCCCACAAAGGTGAGGCTGAAGTATTCTTGCAAATATTTCTTCTGTCCAAGATGAGGTAAGGTTAATGTAAACACATACTTTAACTTTTCTGTATCAGATGTTTAGTAAAAATTGCTTCTTGCCTCTTAATATAGCCAAAACTTCACTCTGATTCTGACAGAAGATATCACACTTTCATGGTCAGCTTCTCAGAAATTGACAATCCATATCCTCCAACAGTTTTACAGATTATCAGGAAGTTGAGAATTCAGAAGACTGGAAAGAATCTTAAATACTTTGTCCTGCTTCCTGGAAAAACATGCTGTTCTGCCTTTCTGCCCTGTGTTTTCAAACTCTCATTCAAAACACAGTGTTTGGATACTAGAATCCTACCCCCTAATCACACTTGCAAAAAACACTCACTCAAAAATATTCATATAATAATTGTGTTCTTTAGTCTCCTCTAAGTGGCCAATCTTCAGGCTATTGAAATAGATGTGGTTGCTTTGTTAGTTTTGTACATCTTTAATAGCATTATTTATTCATTTATTTATTTATTTTACAGATTTCCCATTTCTGTTACAGAAATTTATAATTTCTTTTTTTACATTTTAAATAAACAGTGGTTCTAAAGTGACTACTCTAGGCTAAGAAACTTAATGCTGTCAATTTGAAGTCAAGTGGAGAAAATTGAAATATGAGTAGCACTTGCTGACCACTGGAAAATGTCTCTTGTGGAATAATTAATTATAGAAATGTCTGAGTTCAGAGAAAGAATAAGAGCATTAAGGCATTGTTTTCCTAGGGCTAGAAATTATTATCTTCCAGATTGCCCTACAATGTCATAAACTTCCTTGATATTGGTGAATTGAATGATCAGAGTTCACACATTTTGGATTTTAGAGTCATAATGTCTAAAACTTCATAGACCTATAGGTTCAATATTATCAAATTCCTTCTCAGGAGGAAATTGTATCATTCTTAGTACTGCCAATCTGTAGAAAGTCATATCTTTAATGCAGGGCAGGGGTAGATCCTGTCATGTATGAAGCATAATTCTTCAGCTTAATTTCATCTGGTCCTGAGGGAGGTACTAAAAAATGCTTTTTCTATATACCTGTAGGTTTGCAACTCTAGTTGCAAAAATGCAACACTACCTTATCAAAAGCTTTAGTAACAATAACCTAGATGGTCACAAGGTGGAGATACTGTTCTATCCAAGATGCCTTTGTGTTGACCTTACCTCTTTTTCTTCAAGCACATTTGTTGTATTTTTAAAATGAAAAATTTGCTTATAAAATGTACAGTTGAGAACTCCCTCTTATGGTAAGAGTTTTTGCGTAGCTTCCTGTCTATAAAATTCTTCTGACTTGAGCTTTAAACTTTATGTGACTAGCACTAATGTTTCTGTCTCATAATCTGGTCTTATGCTGTGTATTTATTGTCTTTTGGTTTTCCCTTTCCCCTTCCCTCACTGTTTTACCTACATTCCCTTCTCTACTACCAAGGGAGGTACCAAGGTCTGTATCTTTTTAAGTTTTTTCTTAAAAACAAAATTTCAGACATACCAAAAAGTATAATAAAGGATTATGCAAAAAAAAAAAACTTTAGGCACTGATCATTTTTTTAAATCATTTAAAATCAGCTTCTTAATTATATATATATATAAAATTATATATTATGTATGTGTATATGTATAGTCTTATTGCCA
The DNA here is from genome assembly GCF_011762595.2 of Tursiops truncatus. Taxonomy (NCBI): domain Eukaryota; kingdom Metazoa; phylum Chordata; class Mammalia; order Artiodactyla; family Delphinidae; genus Tursiops; species Tursiops truncatus. The sequence goes on from NC_047034.1 coordinate 40,138,027, forward strand.
ATTCTTCAATTTATTTGTTTTCTGTGTTTTGTTTTTTTCTTTTTATTGCCAAGCCTTAAAGTTCCTCCCTAGCTCTAGTACAAATGCTTGCTTTTTTTTTTTCCTTCTTGGTTTCAGGAAATCAGGGTTGAGGGTTGCTTCCTCTCTTTAAAGACATGAAGTAAAGATACTTGGTGGTTCATTAGTAACCCATTTCAGGCATTCAATCAGTAGGTATCACACACATGGGTGACCCTTTCTGAATTCTAGGCTGGGTCACATGTCGGTGCTGAATGATGTGGTTCAAACATGATGTTCTCCTGCCTGTCCCTCAGTGTGCAGGTTCTGATATTTGAGATCCTGGCAAACTTACTGCTCCTAAAATTGAATGTGCCTAGTGAGGTGGCTCAGTTTCTCTTTTCCATGATAAGGAAAAGTGGGAGGGGTGTAGTTTAAAAAAAATTGCACACAAGCTGAGTATTCAGGCTGTTAGGTCAGAATTCTCTCAGGTGTTAGGATTCTCCTATGCCAAAAAAGCCCATGGGCCCAAGAAAACAGGGTGAAAGAAGGGAATTTTAGATCTCAAGACAGAAGAGAATGGCCTTTTAATCCTCACCACTGGCCAGCAAAGAGGAGATGTAACATAATTAGACTTCCTGACACTGAGGCCTAAGACTTAAGAATTAAAAGATTTAATATTATGTTATTTTTCTTTTTTAATTTCCTACCCCCTGTCCTCCTCTCACCCCTACCCACCTCCCCTTCCCTGGTTCATTTCTGATAGAGCCACTGAATAGTATTGAAGTGGTTATAAATAAACTGATTTGGCACCATCATTCTACCACTGATTGGCGAAACATTGAGCCTGACACTTTAGGAAGTGTAAATGATCTCTTGGCAAAAATGAAGATTAGTTTTGGTTTCTAACTGGGCAGAGTAAGGAGGTTTTTTGAGGAAAAGTGCTGATCTTTTTTTCATGTTCAAGTATACAAAACGTTTTATGAAGTCTGTAGGTTAGAGCCAGTTACTTCATAGTTCTGGGAGTTTTAACTTCGGAATTTCTCATGCCTTGAGTTAGTCTTTATAACAACTAAAATTTGTAAGAGAGGACAATTTTCTGTGTTTTGACCATTCTCAGAATGCATAGATGTTTAAGTGTCTCTTGGATTTAATAGTCACCTCTTCTTGTTTGAAAGTAGAGGGAGGTTTTTAAAAAATGAAATTATCATTGTGATAATATTTTTATAATAATGAAGTGACAATAAATAAAAACTTATTTGAATAAAAATGAAGGATTTAAAAGTCACCTGAGTTTCATTAGAAGAAATTAATCTTCTTTGAAGTAGTCACCAAGTATAGTTTACCATACTAGGATAGTCCTCAACTGTGAAAGCACTTGTTACTAACGTTCATAAAAACTTGTTGGACATCAGTTCTCATTCCAGCCCACAACATGCCCTTCCCTCCATTTTTTTTTGTTGAGATAGAATTTGTATAATGTAAAATTCACCATTGTAGTCACCTTAAAGTGTACAATTCAGTGATTTTTTTTTTCACATAAGCACAGTATTGTGCAACCATCCCCACTGTCTCATTCCCAAATATTTTCATCACCCCATACCCTTTAAGAGTCACTTTCAGCTTCTGGCAACTACTAACCTATGTTCTGTCTCTAGGGATTTGACTATTCTGAACATTTCCTATAAATGATCTTTTATGCCTGGCTTTGCTTTCACTTAATGTTTCAAGGTTTATCCATGTTGTTGCATGTATCAGTACTTCATTCCTCTTTACGACTGAATATTCCATTGTATGTATAGACCTTGCTTTACTTATTTATTCATCAGTTGATGGAGATTTAAATTATTCCACTTTTTGGCTTTATGAACAAAGCTACTATGAACATTCATGTACAGATTTTTGTTTGAACATGTCTTCAGTTCTCCTAGGAGTGTATACCTAAGAGTAGAATTGCTGGGTCATGTGGTAATTAATTCTGTGTTTAACTGTTTGAGGAACCTTCCCCTCACTTTTAATGCTGTGTAAAGTACCTGGCTCATGGTAATCATTTCAATAAATGCTGACTTTTGTTACTATTATTATTCCTGCCTTATTATCAAATTGTAAAAAGTTTTTCTAACAGGTCTACCCTTTGTGTTTTTTTTCTTTTAAATCCTATAGATAAATGCAGAAATGTACATACATTCTATTGGTGGATATTTGTTTTTTCTTGACATTAATTTTAATCTTTGGTATAGACAGTCAGGTTTTCCTAGGTATTTTAATGCCTAGGAAAATGAGGAAGGGGCAGGATCATGAAATAAAGAGCTAGAAGCAACAGGCAAGTAAACCAATGGAGTAAAATAATGTGTTGTTACCAGGGAGGGTCAGGAGGACATGAGGATTTCCTCTTCCTTTTAACTTGCTGCTTGCAGTACTCCTTGGGCCTTGGGTAGAGAAACTTTATGGGCTGGGGCCATAAAGAACTTCTGTGACTTGAGATAGAGACTATCTTGAAAGTCTTTTCTAAAATATGCTACCTTGTGAAAGAATGAGCTCTTGTTCTCTGTGGCATTGTAGGAGTAGGCAGCAAGTGAGGTCCTTTTAGATCTCAAGAAAAAGCCCAGCAAGGCAAATTAGATTCTGCTCTTTGTCTTCTTCGGCTTTTTGAATCATTACATATGTGCCATTTAACCCAAGAGAGGAGTAGTAATAATTGAGTTGGGTAACCTTATGAATCAGTGTGTCGAATCCCTTTAACTACAGTCTGAGGAGTCCATTAAGCTTACTTAGTAATTCTCACAAATATTCTTCCCAGAATGCCTCCACTTTCTTCATACAAATGAGCAATGATTCAGATCTTCAGGAAAATGAAAAGAGAATAATTTCTCTTTTTCAAACACATGCTAATAATAGCTGTGTGAGTTTGTACTCCATGTTGTGCTGATTAATGCCCATGGCCTCTGATAGGGATTGACAGCTCTTGAATGAGTCAGCTGTCAAATGCACATCACTAATGGCATCGAATGAGCGTGAAAATATTCTTAGTCACATGTGTAGTACTGCACAATGTGACCCTTCTTTATACATTAAAATGTATTGAGATGTGGCAATACTTAACTTGAAAATTCAAGATTTCTTTAAGCAAATGAATTTAAATAAAATTTTAGAGGAATTTTTTTTCCAAAATGGATAAAAAGTGCCATGTAGAATATAGCTTATACCCCTTCAAAATGAAGGAGTATAACTGGGCTTTCTTAAAAGTCAGTGAGTCTTCTTTTGGAAGAAAGACTGTCCTCTTGTCCCAAGAGATCTGCTAGCATGTCTCAGGTACCTTCAGGACTTAGTAAGTGCAGCGTTCCTGGAAGTAGCTGACTAGAGAAGATCTAAAGTTGTCTAGGCTCCACTTGAAGTGTACTACCTAGTTGCTGAACCTTACCCTTTCAGTCTTGAATTTTAGTCAAAATACGTATAGCTAAGTTGTCCTGATTTGAAATAAGACCTGTCCTGGTATGTAAGCTCATATTGTTTACTTATTTTGGCTATTTTCATTCTGTTTTCTCAGATTAATGACAGAAATACTTTCATTGCCCATTGGGACTTTTTCTGAGCTATAAGTAGGCATGTCTAGGGGCTTTTGGTAACAACCCTAAAGCTCTCTAAGGTACAGCTATGGAGAAATTCGAAGCCTCTGTCTGGGAGACCTACCACTGCTCTGCTGACTTGTTTTTTTCTTTTTGATGTTGTGATAGGTCTCCATACCCTGGCATCCTCCTACTGTGCTCCTGGGTCATTCTCAAGAGGTCACATCTGTGTGCTGGTGTCCATCAGACTTCACAAAGGTTTGTAGGTGAATCTGTGGTTGGTTTAAAAAGTAGATCACAGGTTTGTAGGTTTTTCCAAGGTCAGCTTGAGAGTTAATACAGACTTTTATGTTTATATAGACATTTAAAAGATCTAGAGGCCATCCAGAATCTGTATCATCATTAATCACACATATTCTATTTTTTATACCAATAGATAAACTGTATTATGCACTAAAGAATAAGTGGATTTCTTAGTTCCCTAGAGTCATTCCTTTCCTAAACATAGGATTTAAGTTTTTAACATTAATAAAATTTCATTTTAAAATCGAAGGTAAAAAGAAAATCTAAGGTGAAAACTAGTGTTTCTGACTTTCTACATATTATCAATGTAGTGTATTAAAGGTAACACCTTGACTGTTCTTCACAGTCCAGTTTGGGTTCTCACATGCCTGAAAAATGCTTACTGTGAAGTCTTAACGTGTTAGGCTGTCTGTGACTAAACTAGAGAAGAAGTAGCTCCAAAGTATTTTAGACACTTTGAAAAGAAGAAAATATACTTACTTAAAAATTTTTTTAATAGTGATACTAAAAACAAGTAAAAACCCTGAAAGGTAGAAATCCCAGAAACATAAACAAACTCCACATACATCTAGGGATTTCATATAATAGTGGCCCGAGTTCCACTCACTTCTCCAGGGCCTACCTTTGGTCTTTGGGTTATTTTGGGTTTGCAGGAAATGTCCCTTCTGTGGAGAGCTCCTTTTTATCTATTATGTTTTGAAGGTTTGTTGCCTATTATTCCCATCTGTTTTTTTATCTTCCAGAATCTTCTCATGGTCTGATCTACTCATGGCATCCCTGCTAGCTTTCCAGTACTACTGTGGATTTCCTTTTATTTCTATATCCCTATATAACCATTTCTGTGATGAGCTTCATGATAGACATTTTTTGAAATCATTGCTTTAATCACCAAAAATTACACCCCTATGGCATTTTCCCTCTAAGATTCCCTGTGATTTCCAGTGAAACGTCTGCTTTTAATGTGGAATTTTATATCTTCATAGAACTTACTGAGATGATTTTTTTTTATTATTCAGTTAATTATCATCTTTTTCCATCCATCATATATTGCCCTTATCTCTTTGCACAGAAAAGACTCAAAGGAAGTAGCAGGGCTGTTTACTCATACCAATTTAACGACCACCTTTTTAAAAGGTTCTTTAAAATAATTTTGTCCCGAGCCTAGAATTAGGAAGATAAAAATACCGCTTTAAAAAAAAAAAAAAAGATTTACACTTTGAAATTGAAAAAACTTGGATTTAAATTCTAGCTCTGCCACTTAATTGTGGTGACCTTGGGCAAATAACTTTATTCCCATTTTGTAGATGAGGTTATTTGAGTACAAGCCTTTTTATATTGTGAGAATTAAATAAGATAAAGAACATAAATTTTCAGACATTCAGATTTAGTGGTTGCTCTGTAAATAATAACTTGTTTATAGACTATAGAATAACTGGGGATTCCAGGCATTTCTTTTGAGCAGTTAAATATGTGTGTCTTCTTTTGGCCTCCCAGTGAGGAAAGGAAAAAGCTGCCAGCCTCTTGGGGACCAAGACTTAAGAGAACGTGTGTTCTTTTTTTTCCTCTCTCTTTAGTTACTGAAATAGAGAAATTATATAAACAAATGCTGGGGAATAGCTCTGGTACCAGTGGCCATTTGCCACAAGCTCTTCAAGCTGGACTTTCTCTGCCATAAAAGGCTTGGGACCAAGATCAGGAATGGTTAGATATTTTTAAAGGGGCAAAAGTTATTTTTAACTTTTTTCAGTCTAGTGAACGTGTCGTTTTCCCAGATTGCTCCTTTACCTATCTGAAAAAGAATCTTAGGGAAAGGTTTCATACTACTTGCCACAGCATACTAGAGTCATGGACTAAATCAGATCTTGGGAATAATCCCATTACTTTAACAATAAGCCAGAACTTGAGGAAGTCAGAGGAAAGTCATACAAATTAAATGTCAGTGACATACACTGACTGATCTTTTAAGAGAAAGAGTAAAAATGACATCTTAATTTAATTACATGTTTTGTAGTTACACAGAAGGTGATAAAGATAATGACTTGCCCAACTTCTTGAGAATAAAATGAAATGAACCTGGTTTTATAGTAGAGCTTTAGGTAGCTAAGAAATGACTGGTCACAAAAGTCATACCAGCAGAATGTATATAAAGAAGAAACTAAAGGATTCACTTCTTTGGAAATCTGGAATGATTCCTGAAAGCAAGGAATGAAAGTATCTGACCTTTCAGATAACATTTTCTATATCCTGTTACATCAGGCAGAATAATTCTCTAATCATCAGCCCTTAAGACATACCTGTTTTTTACTTTGTTGTGAATCTTTGATTGAAACTTATTAACTCCCTTCCTGGTTCTCTGTAGATTGCTACCTGCTCTGATGACAATACACTGAAAGTCTGGCGCTTGAATAGAGACTTAGAAGAGAAATCAGGAGGAGATAAACTCTCCATAGTGGGCTGGGCCTCTCAGAAGAAGAGAGAGGCGAGAGCCGACCTAGGTAAGGATCCCGTGCATTTTTCTAAGTTTTTTAATGGTTTGATTGATTTAGTTCTGTAGTACAGATGGTGAGCTAGATTTGATCTTATTTTGGTATGTTTTCAGAGGAAAGCACCGTCTCATTGACATTCTTTTTAATATATGTTTTCTGAACACTACTATGTTTATCATCTACACAAGGCAATGGAATACACCAGTAGATTTATTTTTTAAGTATTTGTTGAACATCTACTATGTTCTAGGCACTGTTCTAAGTTCCTGGGGATTCTACAATAAACAAAAGATTCAAAATCCCAAAGATGTAAATGAAGCTTACATATTAGTGTGAGAGTAGGCAAACAAGTTAAAGAAGTAAAATTTGTCAGATAACAATACGTGGTTAGGGAAAAAGGAAAGAAGGAATGAGAGAATAGCAAAGCATGCTGTTAAAATTTTAAATTAGGTACCCAGGGAGACCTCAATGAAAAGATGGTATCTGAGTAAAAAAATTGAAGTAATGAAGTAGTAAGCCATATGGATATTTTAGAGAATGTTCTAGGCAGACAAAACAGCAAATGCAAAGGCCCTGAAGCAGGAGCAGGCCTGGCATATTTTGTATTCCTCAAAGAGGCTAATGTAGCTGTAGTCCCTGTGGCTAAAGCGGGCAAAAGAGAAGAGGGGAATAGTAGTGGAAAATAAGGTTCTTGTATGATTTTGGCTTTTATTCTGACAGACAGAAAGCTGTTGGAGGGTTTTGAATAGAGAAGGGTATGATCTGCCTTTTCTTAATTTGATAATTCTAACTTCTGTGTTGAAAACAAATTGTAAGGGGATCAGGGTAAAAGCTGCAAGCTAATTTAAAAACTCATTGAAATAACACAGGAAGCAATGATGCTGACTTAGACCAAAGAGGTAGCAAACGGTGGGACAAAAAGTCTTCAAAATCTGGATATGATGGAGCCAATAGAATGTGCTGTGGGACGTAAGGGAGAGTTATCAAGGATAACTTCAGAATTTATGGCTTGAGAAGCTAGAAGGGTGGAGTTGCCGTTAACCTATATAGGAATCACTGCAGGAGGAACAGGTTTGGGGGAGGGAACAGCTGGATATGTTGTTTGATATTGTTAGACATCTAAGTGGGGTTGTCAGAGAGGCAGTTAGATGTTTAATTCTGCAATTTAGGGCTGGAGTTGTAAATTTCGGATTCATCATCATATTGGTAAAAGGTAGCTATAGATGGAAAAGAGAATAGGTCTGGGGTCTGAGCCTTGGAACATCCTAATATTTAGAAATTGGAGAGGTGAAGGAGCAGGTACAACCTGAGAAGTAAGAGAAAAACCAAGAGTATTTTGTAAACTAAGAAAGATCAGATGTTTTTGGCATGCAATGTAAGATGAAGGCTAAAAACTGACCTTTAGGTTTGGCAGTGCAGGCAACCTTAGTGAGAGCAGTTTTTGGTGGTGTGTTGGTGGCCTGATTAGTGTTGTTCAGGAGGATGGGAGAAGAGAAGGCTCTTTCAAGAAGTCTTCCTAGAAAGGAAAGAAGAGAGATGAAGTGGTAGCTGAAGGAGGAAGCTGTGTTGAAGTTTGTTTTGGTTTTGTTTTGTTTTGGTTTTTGTGGTACGCGGGCCTCTCACTGTTGTGGCCTCTCCCGTTGCGGAGCACAGGCTCCGGACGCGCAGGCTCAGCAGCCATGGCTCACGGGCCCAGCCGCTCTGTGGCATGTGGTATCTTCCCGGACCGAGGCACGAACCCATGTCCCCTGCATGGGCAGGTGGACTCTCAACCACTGCGCCACCAGGGAAGCCCCTTGTTTTGTTTTTAATGAGAATATAGCATTTTGTATGTGATTGAAAGGATCCTATAGTGAAGGGGAAAATCGATGCAGGGAAGTTTGCTGGACCAGTGTCCTCGAGTGAGGGGATGATATCTAATATACATGTTGAAGAGTAGTCCTTTGTCAGGGGTGTAGATAGTTCATCCATAGTAACCAGAAGGCAGAAATATAGGCACAGTGAAGGTAGGTGGATAAATGGGATGGTCAGAACTTGTGGAAGTTTCCAACTGTTCTGACAGCTTCTATTTTCTTAGATAGGAATGAGGATCATCAACTGAGAATAAGGATGAGGGGTGGAAGTGATAGAGATTTGAGGAGAGAAGAGAAAGTCTGGAATAGTCATATAGAGAATAGAAGAGTAAATGGACCAGGGAAATATGATGTTGGGCATAAGAGTCAACCTAAGGCTGGCACTCACTCATTGAAAGTGAGCAGTCAGCATGGTTGTGCATCTGCTGCACAGGTACAGGTACACTGTAGGTGGAAAGTTGGTTTTAACCAGTCATATGGTTTGTTTGTTTGTTTTTAATTTTTTTCAGTAATTTAATGTTTTATTTATTTTTGGCTGTGTTGGGTCTTTGTTGCTGCGCGCGGGCTTTCTCTAGTTGCGGTGAGCTGGGGCTACTCTTCGTTGCGGTGCGTGGGCTTCTCATTGCGGTGGCTTCTCTTGTTACGGAGCACGAGCTCTAGGCTCACGGGCTCTAGGCACCCGGGCTTCAGTAGTTGGGGCATGCAGGCTCAGTAGTTGTGGCTCACAGGCTCTAGAGCGCAGGCTCAGTAGTTGTGGCGCACGGGCTTAGTTGCTCCGCGGCATCTTCCTGGACCAGGGCTCGAACCTGTGTACCCTGCCTTGGCAGGTGGATTCTTAACCACTGCGCCACCAGGGAAGTCCCTCTGCTGCCTTGTCTTTATATGTATTTTTTGCTCCCTAATTTTGAAAAACAAAAATGAATTATATGAGGAAAAAGCCATCAGCATTGCCACCACTCATACAAAATTTCAGTTAACATTTAGAGTTATTTTTTGAGATTTTACTCCCTTATCCATAGAGATTTTCTTGTTAACAGTCATAGTTAAACTACAGATATATTTGGGTTTCTTGAGGATTTTTTTCACTGAACATGATATTCTAAGCACTTTCCGTGTTACCTTTTTAGCAAAACATTTTGAATCATCCCCTGGGTAAATGTTCCATAGTTTACCTAGCTATTCTATTGTAGTTGGACATTTTATTTCCAGTGTTTTGTGGGAAAAAATTTTTTTCTGAATTTAGGGTCCCCATCTCCCATTAAAATAGATTCCCAGAGGTGGAATTTCTGTGTTAATGACTATAAACATTTTAACATTTTTGATGAAAATTATGTTTCTTTTAACTAGGTGTTTTTGTTTTTTTAAGATTTTTTTGATGTGGACCATTTTTAAAGTCTTTATTGAATTTGTCACAGTTTTGCTTCTGTTTTATGTTTTTTGGTTTTTTGGCCACAAGGCATGTGGGATCTTAGCTCCCCGAACAGGGATCGAACCTGTACCCCCCGCGATGGAAAGCGAAATCTTAATCACTAGACCACCAGGGAAGTCCCTAACTAGGTGTTTTTAGTGTGTCATTAATTATTCTTAGTTTTGGAGGTCAAGTCACAAAAAAGTTACATACGTTGACCAAATTTGTACCATACTAATAACATTTAGCCATTATTGAATATTAATACAGTTGTTCTAAGGACCTAGTTGGATTATCTCGTTTAATTCCCCAAACAACCGAAACTGAAACTCAAGGAACGTAGGCTTGCCTAAGATCACACAGCTGTGAAGTTATAGTAGAATCAGAGTTCAGACCCTTGCAATCTGATTCTAAAGCTCATGCTTGGAAGCACCTTGCAGTACTGCCTCCTTTAACCCAGCACAGCAAAGCGAAGTTCAAACTAAGCCTGGACCAGGAGCTAGACCTAGATTTCTCTGTCTCTGGGTGATGCTAGAGTTAACTCTGAAGAGCACTACAGAGCAGCAACCTGACGCAAGGGCCAAAGGCTGGTGCACTGGCCATTCGGCCCTGTAAGCCAACTTGCAGCAATGGATTGGCTGCTGCTAATCACACTGCCGTTTTGAAAATTATGTTCCTATGTTTTCCCAAGCCTCTAATTGCCACCCCAATCCTTCACTGCTGTCCTGGACTGCCTGTCTTCTCTTCTGGCCCTTTTAACCTAGTAACTAGAAGGCTTTAAATCCCAAGGCACGGCCCCTTTTACCTTGTCCTACTTTTCGCAGTCAGCACCTGCTCTGTTGTTTACTATTCTTTCACTGTTTCAGCCAGAGATTTCATAGCACCGTCAGGGCAAATGGTTCTCTGCCTTGTCTGTGCATCATAGCCACTTGTGGAACTTTTTAAAAGTTTGTCTCCAGAAATTGTTCAGTAGGCCTGGGGTAGGGGCCAAGTACCTGTATTATTATAAAGCTCCACATTAAGTCCGCTATGCAGCCAGATTGAGAACCTCTGGTCAAGTATTACTAAGTGACAAAAATGATTATCCTAAAGAGAAGGAAACCTTACCTGTTCTATCTCAAGTGCTTGCTGTAGTCTTTTTTTTTATAACTTTCTTTTTAATTTATTTTTGGCTGTGTTGGGTCTTTGTTGCTGCGCCCAGGCTTTCTCTAGTTGCGGCGAGTGGGGGCTGTTCTTCTTTGCAGAGCACTGGCTCTAGGCGCAAGGGCTTCAGTAGTTGTGGCATGCGGGCTCAGTAGTTGTGGCTCACAGACTCTAGAGTGCAGGCTCAGTAGTTGTGGCACGTGGGCTCAGTAGTTGTGACTCGCAGGCACTAGAGCTCAGGCTCAGTAGTTGTGGTGTAAGGGCTTAGTTGCTCCACAGAATGTGGGATCTTCCCGGACCAGGGCTTGAACCCGTGTCCCCTGCATTGGCAGGCGGATTCTTAACCACTGTGCCACCAGGGAAGTCCCAGTTTATAAGAATTTGCCTGAAGTATTTGTCATTGCCTGTAAACAAGGGACAGGACACATAGAGAAGAGTTCTATCCACTATTTGATTTGCTTTACAGAGAGCGTGCATTGAGTTTCTGAAATGTTCTTTGACATTCTTTGGCTTGTGGAAAATCATAAATTGTAAATTAAGGTGGAAAGCCACATGAGGCCTGATAACAAGTAATTTATGGAATTACTTCTTATGGAGATTAAAAACTATCTCCATTTAATAGATGTGGAAACCGAGGCAGAGGTGAACGGTTGTACCAAGTCACATAGTGATTGTGTCAGATTGTAGACCTGTATGCTCCTTAGTGTGCGGTGCTTCTCTGCCCTGTGCTCAGAAGTATACACAGGAATGCTAATGGCAACTTTACTTATGAAAACAAAATATCATTAACAATCCTAATGTCTTACTGTTACCTTAGGATACTTTGTAGCTGTTAAAAGTGATATAAATCTGTATTAATGTGGGAAATGTTCATGATATGTTATGAAGCAGGTTACTAAATATTTGGTACATCATGGTCCCATTTTTGTGTAGAAAAAAGAGACGTATTATATCACATGCACAAGTATAGAAAAAACATTAAAAGTGGTTCACTTGGATGCTGTTAAATTTTTTCTGTAATTTCTAGATTTTTACAAGTATGTGTTTTACAGCAGGGTGTTTGGGGGGCTGGCAGTTAGGAAAAGGGAAGGAAAATGCTAAAAGGGTCCAGTAAGAATCAAATGACTTATGTGATCTGCTCACTGGGAAATCAACCCCTGGATGATTAAGTTAGCTATAATTTTCCTTGATGAGAACTTGGGGGTATTCTATGGCTTTCACTTCTGATTTTTGTGACCCTCTTTTCTTTTTCAGTAACAGTGACAAGTAGCCAGAGTACTCCTGCCAAAGCCCCCAGAGTAAAGAGCAGTCCATGCATTTCCTCCCCATCATCAGCAGCTTGTGCTCCAAGCTGTGCTGGAGACCTCCCTCTTCCTTCAAATACTGCCACATTCTCTCTTAAAACCCCTCCTGCCAAGACCCGATCTCCCATCAGCAGAAGAGGCTCCGTGTCCTCTGTCTCTCCCAAGCCACCCTCATCTTTCAAGATGTCCATTAGGAACTGGATGACCCGGACACCTTCCTTATCACCACCCATGACTCCACCTGCTTCTGAGACCAAGATCATGTCTCCAAGAAAAGCCCTTATACCTGTGAGCCTGAAATCATCCCAAGCAGTGGCTTGCTCTGAGTCTAGAAATAGAGTAAAGAGGAGGCTAGACTCAAGTTGTCTGGAGAATGTGAAACAAAAGTGTGTAAAGAGTTGCAATTGTGTGACTGAGCTTGATGACCCAGTTGAAAAGCTTCATTTGGATCTGTGCTGCCTTGCTGGTAACCAGGAAGACCTTGGTAAGGACTCTCTAGGTCCTACCAAACCAAGCAAGATTGAAGGGACTAGTATGAGTGTCACAGAGCCTCCTTCTCCTGCCAGTCCTTATGCTTCAGAAGGCTGTGGAACGCTACCTCTTCCTTTGGGATCTTGTGGAGAAGGCTCTGAAGTGGTAGGCAAAGAGAATAGCTCCCCAGAGAATAAAAACTGGTTATTGGCCATGGCAGCCAAACGGAAGGCTGAGAATTCGTCTCCACGAAGTCCATCATCCCAGACCCCCAACCCTAGGAGGCAGAGTGGAAAGACTTCTCCAGGCCCGGTAAGTTGGCAGTGGTAGAAGATGCATTTCCCAACTGGCCAGGGCAGGCACAGATCTCTTCTCAAAAGTCAGAATGTTTTGGTTTTTTTTTTAAAGTAAATCTATTTATTCCTAGGATTGCCAGATTTAGCACATAAAAATGCAGGACAAATATTCGTGGGACATATTTATACTAAAAGTTTTTCATACTAAAAGTTATTTGTTGCTTGAAATTCAAATGTAGCTGGGTGTGTCCTGTATTTTATCTGGCAACCCTATTTACTTCCATTAAAATCCCATCTGTCGGGCTTCCCTGGTGGCGCAGTGGTTGAGAGTCTGCCTGCCGATGCAGGGGACACGGGTTCGTGCCCCGGTCTGGGAGGATCCCACATGCCGCGGAGCAACTAGGCCCGTGAGCCATGGCCGCTGAGCCTGCACGTCTGGAGCCTGTGCTCCGCAACAGGAGAGGCCACAACAGTGAGAGGCCCGTGTACCGCCAAAAAAAAAAAATCCCATCTGTCAAGGTCCATACCCCTCAGCCCCATTGCCTGATTCATCAAAGCCTTCTTCATCCTCCAGGATGTCAATTCAAAAATATCTTCCCTCTCCTTTGTTTGACATTATTCCCTCCCCTACCCCCCAGCCCCTGCAGCCTCTTTTTATAGATTCTCTCCCCTTTTTATAGACAAAGCTGTAATTCATGGACAAGTTGCCAACATCCATAAATAGATTTTCAATATGTAATTACAGCTTATAATTATTTAAAATAAAGCAAAATTAAGATACTTACAAAGCAATTTAAGTGAAGAATCCTAGATTTTTATGATTTTTCCCCAGTCTTTTACGATCATCTTGCTCACACCGGTATTTTTGGCAACTCACCTGTATCTGCCTTTTTTTAAACATTCAGTTTAACTTTACTTATCTTTTTATTTAACTTAGATAATTTCAAAAACAGATATTGCTGGCAGAAATAGCTTTGTGAACCTTGAAAACCAAGTGACTCATGGTGGAGGCAGAAGTAGCTGTGAGCATTGGGTGAGCTATGGGTACCACTCAAAGGGAATAGAAAGCTTCTGCTACTCAGTTTGCAAGTTAAGGATGGAGGTGGGTTAAGGAATTTTCTCCTGTAGTTCATAGTAGCTCTTTGTCTGTGTTAGGGAGAAGGTGGAAGAACGATTGAAACCCAATTTAGGAGTCATGATCAGTAACATCTGCCCATTTAAAGGGCAGAAGCTAGATAACCTTAGGCCAGTTCTAGTTTAATAAGTGTTCATATCCCCCTCCTACTGTCATGAAGCCTATCCCATAATTTTAGGAAAGATAAACTAGAAGTTTTTTTTTTTTTTTTGGCTTAAACAACAGACATTTATTTCTCACAGTTCTGGAAGCTGGGAAGTCCAAGATCAAGGTGCTATTCTCATCCTGGTGAGGGTCCATTTCTTGGCTTGCAGATGAGTTGTCTTATTGCTTTATCATCATATGGTGGCGGTAGAAATATTTTAAAGATTACTTCAAACACAAATTCCAAGACCTGCTACAGAATATTAAAAAAAAAAAAAACTATAAGTAGTCTTTCCTTTTTTCTCTCAAAATTATCCCTGTAGGTGATCTTTGCCCCTAGCTAAAATTCCTATTATTATAGGAATTTTATTTCAGGGAGCTAGTCCAAGCTATGTGTTAGCAGAAAAGCAATTTCAATAAAAAATTGTTTTCATGAATGTGTACACCTTAAAGGCTGTAAAAAATAGTGTGCTGGTCCAAGATATTTCTGGCTTTATAATTTCAATCTTTGAAGCTTAAGTTTCTTTAAAATAATTTTTTTCTTTATGTATATGTTGATAATGTAGACTTCAGAAAAGGGTAGTATCTGCCATTTGAATACCTATCTCGTTTGTAAATTTGGGAGGGTGATTTACTCACGTATTTCAAAGAGGATGGTAATTGTAACCTCTTTGGTTCCTATTACGAGGCTTAACTGGCAATATTTTCTGTTCACATGAAAAATCTGTTTCCTCCTTCCTTGCATGCTGCCTTAAATTTTTCTGTATTTAGTACAAATCAACCAAAAGAGACATTGCCATCAAAGTATTTGAGACTGAAATCTATCTGACTAAATAAGCAAATTTCTAGGCATCCTAACTTAAAATACCCTTAGTGATAACTTGCTGAGGTAACAGCTGAACTTTGTCTTAGAAAATCTTTAGAATCTAAACTTTCTTCTTCTAGGTCACCATTACTCCCAGCTCCATGCGGAAAATCTGTACATATTTCCATAGAAAGTCCCAAGATGGCTACTGTAGTCCAGAACAGTCAACAGAATTATAGATTCTCATCTGAGTGAGTTAACTGAACTTTGACCCATTAAAACAAGATAAAAAATTCAACAGAGTGACTCTGTAACTCTGGTTTTAAGAAAGCTACCGTTTTTTCCTTTTTAGAGAAAATCCTTTCAACTCCGAAATTTACCTAGCCTGGTTCTACTGCCATGGTGTACCGTGCAGCTTCCTCGGAATGAATGCTGTGTTTAAATTTCATAAAGTAAGTTTGTCACTGTGTAACATTTTGAATGAGTAGTCTTTACTTTTTAAATTATGCATCCTCCCTACAATAATGACATCCCATGTCATAGAGGCAAAAAAACAAGTGTTGTCTCTCTTACTCTGAAACTTTCTGGGCACAGTGGAAAGTATCTGCAGGCCACAGCAGGAGGCCTGTCTGTGAAGGTCAGCTGCTGAAGAGGACCCTGAGTCTCTGCTGCTTCCAACAAATACAGTTTCATATAAAATATATATAATCTTTTCACTACATTTTTGTGGGGTTTTTTAAGTATGTGGTAAAATGTGATGTTTAGATAAGCAAATTTATATTGATTCAGTGTTAAAATACAATCTCAAGTTAAAATCATCTTTATTTTAAAAGCAGTGATAAATATCAGCTCGTTGGAGAACACTAGAAATGTTTGTCTTTTTTTCCCCCGTATATATCTCCCACATGAGATCTAAGGTTCTCATATTTTTACCAAGCAATCTACTATGTTTCCAACCCAACATCACGTTCTAGAAAAGGTTATAGTTTTTGCCATTTACTGGAGGAAGATGTTTATAGAATCAGTAGTCACTGAAGCTGGAGTTTGAATTCAGTCTTCAGTTCTCTAGGGGCTGCTACTTTTTTAAAAAAGAAGTCGTCAGATTTTAAGAAAAAGTAATGATTTTTTATTGATATTTTTATAAAAGTAGGTAGTTCTTAACTGAAAATCCAGAACCTAAAGAGTAAATCTTGACTTTAACTTGATTTTTTGGATTCTCTTTATATACAAAAAAGCAGTGATCTTCTAGTAGAGCCCTGAGCCAAACATCATAGAATTTTCTCTAGGTATTTAATAGAGAGAGTGTACAGACTGACTCTCAGTTAATAGTGTGCAAAATATCTTGAGTATCCCTTACCTTAACAGTTACGTATCAATCAGCTTCAAATGAACCATTGTTTTATATTTTAGCCCTTTGTAACCTTATAGAAACAAGCTCCGTGTACTTCTATGTACTATGTCCTTGGAAGGGAGTCCTCTTCCAGTCATGAAACTTGATTCATTTTATCCACATCCCTGAGGACTGTGTAGACTTTATTCATACTTTTGTCATCATTTTAAAATCTATTTTTAATGATAACTCTTTAATTCCTTTGATTCTTATAAATGAAGGTGTAACAACAAGAACTGCATGGGTCAGTTAAGCATGGGTTCTCCTGGTTTTATCCAAGGAGAAAGGTAAATAAAGGAAAGCCACAGAAATGCTATTTTCGAAACAAAGTATGCCGTAGCATTAACTGAATATTTAAGAACTCTACTTATATTTGATGTTTGATTTTTGTGTGTTTGTGGGAAGGTGTTATTTATGACCAATACCTGCCAATAATGCAATCTATCTTTCTTGATTTGAAAGCCAGTGGGGAAAAGGATCCATGAAAAAGAGAACTAAAGTAGGTGGTTTTCTTCTTTGTATCCCTGCTCATCTGACAGTTTCTGCTGAGTAAAATTGGGTATAAATGTGGCTGTCAGAAACTGTGCTGAGAGTCTACTGAGTGTAACATTCCCACTTGGAAAACTAGTACTTCAAATGGGTGCCAAAGGTCAAATGTAATGAGATAATAATTATCCCTGCTTGTGTCAGTGTCAGACTTTGAGCTGCTCCTGAATAATAAAGCCTTTTACCTTATCTGATGTTCTTTTCTGAGCTTTTGCATTAACCTAGAAGCAGTCTGTCTACACAAAAGAACTATAGCAGTAATCAAGAATCCCTTCTACTTGCTCATTGAATAAAATTTGTTTATTCCCAAGGACATGATCTAGTTCAGGCTGAAAGAGGTTTTCATAAAATACGTCTTGCTTGATCAGACCTTGAGTGTTTAAGGTGGCTTGGATTACTTGATAAAGGAGGGTGGGGTGGTGTAATTCTTTTTAGAAACAAGTATTTCCAGCCCAAGGTTTTCTATTTGAATACACTCCAAGCACTTTTGCTACAAAGCTGTATTAGAGTTTCCGTTTGGCTGTTTCAACACAGGCCCTTAATTTACTTTTGCAAGGGTTGACTAATTAGTCCTTTAAAATGTCTCTTAATCTAGGCTGCGCTTTCAGTTGGTGATAAATCAGAATCATGTGTAGCTTACCCCGTTGGGGTGGCAGAAGGCAGGTTCAGCCCACCATCCCTATCCCCAGCCTTAATAACTTAAAACTTTAAGATTTTTGGGACACCCTGTGTAGGAGGCATTTTTTAAAACCTCAATTGTGCAATATGCATGTCTAGACATTACTTTTTTCTTTTTAAGTGTGTGTGTGTGTGTGTGTGTGTGTGTGTGTGAGTTGCTTTAACCCTCACCTTGAAATTAGCCAGTGGCAATTATCTTGTATAGGTCACAGCAGTTTAACATATGCTTTTTGAGAGCCTGTTGTAGCCGACACACTGCTGCTCTTAGGTCTGTTCTTCTGCTTTTCCTAGTTCCAAAAGGGACAGGACTTCCTCTCACACTGCTCTTAAAGCAAAGGACAAGCAGTCTCACAGAGAGAATCCGTTCCACAGCTAGGTGGTGTGGGCAACATTTTACAGAGGTGCATCAGAAGAGAAACTGAGTGAGGATGTCGTACTAGAGAACCTGAGTTCTTGTCCTCCTTGTGGCAGTTCAGCACAGGTATCTGCTTTGTAATTATATACAGGGCTGAATGCTGGCCCCGTTGAGCATCACACCGCTTCCCACACAGGTCTCCATAGGAGATCCTTTGCCTGCCGTCGGTTCGGATCATGCCACATCACGGATTAACCGCTTACGCATCAGATTCCTAGGAATTGTGGAAAAACCTGCATTGTGCATGTGCTCTTTAGAGATTATTTGCACGTTATAAGCAAGCCAAACAACATTTTGTTGGATGTGAAGTGAGTCAAATACTTCATTAGATCCAATGCCAGGAATACAAGCCCAACTTGCTATAAGGGACTCACTTTGTCATCTAAAGGGGTAGAAAAACCTGTTTTATTTCTGAGCTACGTTTGAGCACATGCTAAAAAGTGTAAGTGTTGTTATAGAATTATGTAAAGTCAAGTCAGCCTTTAAAAAAACATTAGGCAGCTTGTTTGGATCAGTATGCCTACAGCAAGTATGTACAACACAAATGAGAGGTGTTACAGTATTAAAGCATAGGCTTATTCCATCCCTGAAGCTCATCCCTCCCACTTCCCTGCTAAGCCAGGAAAGAGGACTTCAAGGATATATAACCAGGTTCTTAATTTTGAATTTCAAAGGTTTAATATTCCATTTATACCCCATTTCTCTTTAATTTCCTTAACTTGCCACTTGCCCTTTCCAGTTTTGACATTCTAAATAATTCAAGCTATTTTGTAGAATATGAATAGCACATTTTAAATGCCTTTGATTGGAAGACATTCAATTCAGCCAACACATCCATCACCTGGAAGATGTTCAATTCAGCCAACACTTATTTATTCACTCCTGCCAAGCCCTGTGTGAAGCACCTGGTCTGCAGAGTTCCTCCCTTTATTTTCAGTAGTCAAAGGAGTCACTTTATCTGTGGCGCTTCAATAAGCTAAAGTCAGCATTTGAGGGAAACAGGCAAAGATCGGATTTTCACGTCCTTTGAATGAAGTTGTGAGCAGCTACGATGTAGCAAGTGCTGGCTAGATGCAGACTCTTCCCTCCAGGAACTTCATTCAACTGCCACTTAAAGAACCTTTAACTTTTCAAAGTAAGATGCTTTCCTCATGCATGTTTCATATATTCTTTATAACACTGTAAATAACAGTTAAAAACATCTCTAGACTGCATAGCTTTGAATTCCAGCCCTAGCTGTATGACCTTTGGCAAGTTCCTTAACCTCTCTGTGAATCAGTTTCCATGAGATGTGCGGTTATTACATGTACAGTTCTTAGGACAGTGCCTAATAGCACGTAATAGCTTACATTTATTGAACAATTACTGTTAGCTATTATTCTCATAAGGTAGGGAGGGCAGGGGTTGTTAACCATATTTGATAAATGGACATAAAGGTTTAAGTAACCAGTTCTTCTGACATTCCTGTTCCACTACAGTTGTGATCCACAGTTAGGGGAACTAAATCAGAATCACCTGGGAAGCTTCGCCTGGGCCTCCAGTCTTAGCACTTTTCAAAAGGAGCAAATGGGCCTCTGGGAAAAAAAATCTCTATTTCCCCAGGTGTTTGAGATTCATGACTCTTTCTCACCAGGTGTACATGAAAATTACAGAGGTTATTTCATATATAGCCTCAGCCACTGTTTAAAGAGGCTGTGGTTTGCAAATCTATATCCTGGACTCTCAAGTAAGCCAAAGACGTTGCTCACACAAAGCCCACCCTCCCTGGACTCTCAAGTAAGCCAAAGACGTTGCTCACACAAAGCCCACCCTCCCATTTCCTGACCGCTGCCCCCAGCTGTGCTACATTGTTTAAGATGTGTTCACCTTTAGGGAGGAAGCTGCTGCTGGGGGACATTTAGAGCCAAGTCTTCATCATTTGTTGGGCTATTGTGTTCCCTGGCCAGCGAGTAGGCAAATAAGAGGTAAAGCTCAAAACAGGCTATGCTGCTGTATTAGTAGCTCTGATTTTGTAAGAAACTTAGAGTCAAACATTTGGTTGAGGAGTACTGTGTAAGTCTCTAGATTCTTTTCCCTCACTTCAGTGAGATTCTTCCCTGAGCTCTTTTTCAATGCCAATAATACTTAGTGCCTTTATTTCATCAGTGCCAAAATACCAGCCATGAAGGTTTGACATTTTGGTGGACAAACCCAACATCGAGGTTTCAGTTGGCATCTGTGTTGCCACTGCTGCTGTTCAAGACCGTGATTTCCAATTACGAGAACTTATAGAATGTAGCATTCTCTTATTAGGAGTTGGCACCTTCCTCTCCGAACAGTCCTCCATGTTGGACCCCTTCATCAGTTTGTGCCAGTTATCAATTCAGGTGAAGATGTAAAGGGCTGATTGTTTTTTTTTCTTTCTGTTAACAGCCTTACTTTTAAATCCAGAGTTTAAAAGTAATTATACAAGTGGGCCCTTCCCTATTATATTACCAGATAACGTATGTTATTGAAATAACAAACTATAAATAAACCATCTGGCCTTGCTATGCTGATACGAAGTTAGCACATACTGTCATACGTCACTCGATAATCATTCAGCACCAGTCTCTTCCTCTTTTTAATTTCTCTTCCACCTTTTCCCCATCACCTACAGTACACTCAAACATGATTTTTCAAGAATTATTTGAAAAGAAGCATAATAGGATTTATGAAGTGTAACTGAAATAATAGCGGTATAGGAACTGAAAAGTTAAAATCCAGTAGGCATTGTTGCCCCAGTAATGGGTCAATATTTGGGCCAACAGTTAGTGTCAAGTTGGAAATGCTACTTCCATAAAAGCCTTATTAGATTTTTCTAGCTTTATGTGGGAGTACGATTCCAAGTCCAAAACTCAATGTCTTCACAAAGAGGTTGACTAGCAGACAAGTTGAAATGAATATTAATAACCTTTGAGTGGGAAAGAGAAATGATAAACATTTCTCAGCTTCCCAGTTAGGTAATGAGGTATTGGCTTTTAAGTGTTGCAGCTATAATTAAGTATCTGGTTTTGGAAAACTACCTCCTAAAGCTAAGAAATGTAAGCAACAAAAGTCTGGAATTATACATGGAATGCCTGCAGAGCCAGGAAAATTAGAATGTGGTTTTTTGATGATTAAGAATGGTTTCTATTCCAGCCAACTCTCCTGTACAATAAATTGCACAAAGAGAGGATGCTGTTTAGAGCAGCTTGTTAACTCGAGTTATCCTGTGGTGTCCTCATGCCTTCCTGTTTACTTTGACAGCATTTCTAATCCCATTCACTTTTTCATGGTATTTTGGCCAGCTGAACAGTAAATGAAGCCAGGGTTGTGAGTTGGATTCCCAAATGGCCTATTCACTTCACTCTGTTCTGTGGCCACAGGCAGCCTGTCACATGCCTCCCCTAGCAAGCCACCCCACAGAGGGTGGTACAAACTCATAGTATGTACCCTCACTACACACATCCTGAAGGCATTCTGAATTCCTGTCTTTCCTCACTTCTCCCTATCTTATGACCAAGTTTATAAACCTCTTTTAATCAAACTTATAGATTCTTTCATGTAATACACACAATAACCCAATAAGTGACTATAATTGTTATCTGCATTTTGACAGATCCACATTTAGACAGAAACTAAAGCATGAAAGTTCAGTAGCTTGCCCAAGGACACATAGCCAACAAGTGGCAGCTTGTAGATCGGTATGACTCAAAAGCCCACAGTACTAATTCCCATACTATAATAACTTACAGAAAGAAGCCTGTCCCTGGCCCTCTATTAATCAAATATATGCTTTCTGGGCTTCCCTGGTGGCGCAGTGGTTGCGAGTCCACCTGCCGATGCAGGGGACACGCGTTCATGGCCCGGTCTGGGAAGATCCCACATGCCGCGGAGCGGCTGGGCCCGTGAGCCATGGCCGCTGAGCCTGCGCGTCCGGAGCCTGTGCTCCACAACGGGAGAGGCCACAACAGTGAGAGGCCCACATACCGCAAAAAAAAAAAAAATATATATATATATATATATATATATATACACACACATATATATATATATACACATATATATATATATATGCTTTTCATTTTGTGCACATTTGAAAGAGAACTCTCAAAATACTCCAAAGACATTTCCTACTTGAGTAATAAAAAAATTACTCTTTGGGAGAGGAAACCATTCTTAACTACAGGAGGAAGGTGATATACAGGTCGAGAAGCTTGAACCAATACTGATAACGTTATAAGAACACAAGAAGACTGACAAACAGGATCAAAAGCTAGAAAAACAGGAACAAAGGCACAGAAGTTAAAATTCTTTAGGAAAGAAAAAGTGGAATAAAGCTTGCCCACGAATATAAGGGAGAGAATGAAGGATGAAGATGAGGATACACAGAGCCTATGACCCAACAATTCTACCCCTGTGCCCTAAGGGAACTCACATGCACTGGGCATGTGTACAGGGATGTTCATAGCAGCATTGTTTATGCTGGCCAAAGGCTGGAAACAACCCAAGTGTCCATCTACAGTAGAATGGGTAAACTGGGATACTCATAATGGAAGACTATATAAAAGAATGAACTAGCTACACATGACAATGTGAATGAATGTTAGAATGTTGAACAAAAGAAGCAAGAACAAAGGAATGCATACAGTATGATTCCTTTCAAATCAAGTGTTATAAAACGGGATACTGAACTAGTATTTGAGGGATACATATATGGATGGTAAGAGGCAAAACAAAGATGATTATTACATTAGGTCAAGACAGTGGTTCCCTCTGGAGGGTTGTGCTTGGGAAATAATACATGGGGGGCTTCCTAAGTTATGGCAAGTCTGTCTCTTGCTCTTGGTGCTGACATGCTTATCTGCTCTGATTATACCTTGCATTTATGTTTTATGTACTTTTCTGTATATGTTTTATGATTCACAATGTTTAAAGGAATGAAGATGAGATCTCTAGAGAAGACAGGCAAGAGGTGGGGATGGAGAAATTCTAGATAGACTGGATAATAACAATAATAACAGTTATTCAAAGGGAATGAGTTACTAGGGGAGCCTGTGGGATCTTCTTGATACTTTCTATGGAAAAAGGAAAATCCCCTGTTCCCTCAAAGCAGAAGGATGAACTAAATTGCTTCTACATATACTGTCAGGATTCAGTATATTCATTCAGTTTAAAAGAAAAGAACTGAGCCTTCAGCTAACAGTGCAATGGCTCAAACATGGGGTCGGGGTTTTCATAACTGGGATTAAGCCAAAAGTTAGCGGGGGGAACTGACAGTGGGAGGGAATCCTGCAGCATTGCCAGCACTGCAGCCTTTAGCCACCTAAAAACTCCACGCTATATACATTTCTTCCTTTCTCCTTCTTTCCCACTCTTGTATTTTCTTTCTCTTCCCAAGGTGGGTCATCAAATCAAGACAGAAATGGGCCATAGAAATCAGATTCTTATTTTAAAGGTATAGAAACTGGCCTGGGGAAGTTAACCAGTTTGACCAACATCACAAAACTAGATAGTGTCAGAATCCATTCTGGTGTCCCGCTTTCTTTGCATCCCAGTCCTACTCATCTATTAGCTATTCCTCCAAATAATGTACTATCCCGCCTTTGTTCAAGGCGTCTCCTCTGCCTGGAATAGTTTTTAACCCCTTATGTCTGCCTTTAAAGTCCTCATTTTTTAAGGTCTAGTTCAGACACCCCTCTCTTCCTATAGGAAGTATTCACAGATTTTCCTAATTAAACCTTCCTTCCATTCAACCCCATAGTGCCTTGTTTAAACACTAAATGGTGCTTATCACATTTGTCTTAGAATTATTGGGTTGGCCAAAAAGTTCGTTTGGGTTTTTCCATAAGATGTTACAGAAACACCCGAACGAACTTTTTTGGCCAAGCCAATATTTCTCTGTTTCCACCACTAGATTATCCCCTCCTAGTTGTCAAACTGGCCTTACTCATTTCTGCATACCCAGTGGTATGCTAGAGCTGGCTCATACTCATGAAAGCCAATTATTAGATATTCAAGAATTTTGTGAGCTGGTTGTTAAAATGTTGGTAGCCTGAAATCAGTCTGGTGAGAGTATTTATACCGTGGAATAGACAAAAGCTACAAATCAGGGCCTTTTTTTTCCCCAGAGAGCCAGCTTATCAGCACATCCGGGCCCATTTCCCACCGTCGCCATCAACCCCTGTGCTTGCTATAGTGCCCAGTAGAGCAGTTGCAAAAAGCATGAGGAAGGGAACCAGTGAAAGTGCAGACCGAAATGTAAAGAGAATTCAAAAAGCGTCTGCTCAGTAGCCCAGGAAAGAGAATTCTTTGAGAACTGGGTAGCTAACTGCTGCTCGGAAGTTTATGATAAGGCCAGCACATCTTTGTTCTCCAGAGCTACTTCAGTAGCATGATAGGGATGAAAGATGGCTGGGAATGAAAAAATAGGGGTGATTAGGAAATAGGTAGTAAGGGTAGATTCAAGAAAAGAGAAAGCAGTCTTTCTCCTATTAAACAGCTATTTGCTAAACACCTACTATGTGTCGGGCATTGCACTAAACGATGACAGGACCTGTCCTCAAGCTACTCGCAGACTCCTCAGGCAGACAACAAGAGAACAAAACACAACGTGATAAGGTCTCTGATCAAGGCATGATGTGCGGACTGTGGGGCGCATCCAGCTGAGCCTGGGCATCCAAGGAAGGTTTTACACAGAAGTTGACTCTGAGCTGAGCCCTAGAGAAAAAAGAAAATTTCCAGATGGTAAGTGAAGGAAGGGCATTCCTCATAAAGGAAGTAGCACAATAGCACGAACAATGGTTTGAGGGTGTGAGAAAGAGTGCCCTTTGGAGGAACTGTAAGTATCGATGATTCCAGTTTCCCCCTAGGGCTGGAGCACAGGGAGCACATAAAGAACAGCAGGAGATGTGGCAGTGGAGGTAAGCAGGGGTTGGGGCATAAAAGCCCCCCCTGTGCCACTATATTGGAGTTTGGACTTTATCTGGAAGGCACTAGACAGCCACTGAATGACTAGGCAGGAGACAAACACGATCTGGGTTTTATTTTAGAAAGATGATTCTGGTAGCAGTGTGGGAAGTAGATTGGTAAGGAACCAGGCTTCAGGCAGTCGACCCCATTAGGAGGTGATTGCAGTAATCCCAGCACTAAAGGCAATGGACCTGAAGGAAGCAATGGCAGTGCAGACTAGAGGATAGTGTCAATTTAAGAGATGCTCCTGAAATGGCAAACTAGTGTTTTTCTTAGGTGAGTAAACGAGAAAAGAATCAAATCCAAGGATCTGACACTGGCAACTGGGTAGATGGTGGTATCATCTGGGGGGAAAGGGATACAGTAGAAATGACAGGATTACGGGAGGAAATTATTTTCCCTGTAAAGCCCTGATGGGAGAGTAGAGATGCCCTATAGGTGGTTATATGTATAGAACTGGAGCTCCGGAGAGCAGTCTGAGGTGGAAAGAATTTTAGGAGTATTAGGTGTGAAAAGAATAAAGTGGAGCTTAAAGAGGAGATGGGCCAGGGAGAATGTGTAGCGCAGTGGTTCTCAAACTTGAGTGGACACTCCACCAGTTTTTAATTCAGGAGGGAGGTCAGAGGTGGGACCTGAAAAGCTGCATCTCTAACAAATTCTCAGGCCATGTTGATGGTGCTGGTCGGGGAACCACACTTTGAGGACCATTAGTGTGGAGAGAAGCCAGCATTTCAGAGTGATTAGAGAAAGAAGAGCTGACAGGAGTGACTAAGAAGGAACCATTTTAGGAAGAGATGGCCCAGGACAGAGTTTCAAGGAGTAAATTTGAACAATGTCGGGCAAGACGAAGAACAAATAATGCCAATTGCATTTGACAATTTAGAAGGTAATACTGGAGCCAGGTGGTCGTGTCAGGGAGGAGAGGGGAGATGGCAAACGCAGTTTCCACTTCCAAGGGGTTTGGCTGAGAAGAGAAGTGAGAAGGGATGGACACTGGGGGCAGGGGGAGGGTCATGGTCAGGACGAGACCTGTGGTTGGGAAAGACTAAGTACATGTGTGGGCTAGGAGAAAGGAGGCAGGAAAGAAGTGTTTACAGGCAGGAGTGGGGATAACAGGAAGGAAGGGGATCCAGAACACAGGGAACTTCACCTTAAGGAGGAGGAAGAAGCCCTACCTGTGAGGACAGAGGAGCCTTCAGGATGCAGGAAAAGGCCAGAAGAATCAAGGGGGAGAGTTTTGAAACCTAGGTGTGCTGGAGTAGGTTTGTAATATTTGTAAGCCAACGGGAAGGGGCCTGCCCAGAGGCAAGGACCTATGCTATGGCTCAGGGTCCCAGAAATGGAGGCTTGGGAGGGATGGCATCAGAAACAAAGACAGGCAAGGATATAATTTAGGAAGTGCCCAAAGATGCAGCTGCAGTCACCACAGTCCTATGTATAAACTTGAAAAAAAAATAGTTTAATCCAAAAAAATCAAAAACACTAATTCGAAAAGATATATGCATCCCAATGTTTGCAGCAACATTATTTACAATAGCCAAGATATGGAAGCAACCTAAGCACCTGTCAACAGATGAATGGATAAAGAAGATGTGAGATATATATATATATATATCACATATAAAGTGGAATATATATGATATGTATATAATGGAATATTACTCAGCCATAAAAAAGAATGAAAATTTGCAGCAACATGGATGGATTTGGAGGGTATTATGCTAAGAAATAAGTCAGAGAAAGACAAATACTGTATGATATCACTTATATGTGGAATCTAAAACATAAACTGGTGAATATAACAAAAAAGAAATAGACTCATAGAGAGCAAACTAGTGGTTACCAGTGGGAAGAGAGAAGCAGGTGGGGCAGGAGAGGCATAGAGAATTAAGAGGTATAAACTACTATATATAAAATAAATTAGCTCAAAGATATATTGAATAACTCAGGACAATAGCCAATATTTTATAATAACTATAAACAGTATAACTTTCAAAATTGTGATTCACTATGTTGTAAACCTGAAACTTATATAATATTGTACATCGACTATACCTCAATTTTTTTAAAGTTTAAAAAAAATAAAATAGATCAAAATAGATTTTCCAACAATCATTGGACGTTGGTTAGATAAATTAAGATATGAGTGTTAGGAAAGATGTTACTGTAATGATAGAAAAAAGATAGGAAATAATATATTACCAAATAATAGGTATAATATCTAATTTTGTTCTTACAGGTATAAACGAATTTGAATATAAAGGTACTGTAGTAGTAGTCAGCACTGGAGAGTGGACTCACAAGTGATTGATTTATTTTCTAGATTTTTCTACAAGCATATGTTAGTTTTGTAATTTTTTTAAGTTATTTTACAAAATACTTTTTAGTTGAATCTAGGGAGGAAAAGAGTTACTTGTTTCTCAGAAGCAAAAGGGAAGGAAGAAATAATGAGCAAAAATACAGAGAAGCTTTGTATCTTTCCCCCCTAGGGTAAATAATTCCACAACAAACATCTTTTTTTGTTTGTTTTAATAAATTTGTTTATTCATTTATTTATACTTACTTTTTGGCTGCATTGGGTCTTCGTTGCTGTGGGGTTTCTCTAGTTGTGGCAAGCAGGGGCTGCTCTTTGTTGTGGTGTGTGGGCTTTTCATTGCAGTGGCTTCCCTTGCTGCAGAGCACAGGCTCTAGGCGCACGGGCTTCAGTAGTTGTGGCACACGGGCTCAGTAGTTGTGGCTCATGGACTTAGTTGCTCCACGGCATGTGGGATCTTCCCGGACCAGGGCTCGAGCTAGTGTCCCCTGCATTGGCAGGCAGATTCTTAACCACTGCACCACCAGGGAAGTCCCATTTCCACAACAGACATGTTTGCGTGTGTGTAAAAACATAGAACATAGAATCTTATATATAGAATACATATACACATTTCCACTATTCTTCATAAATGATTCCTAGAGGTGGGATTACTATGACAAAGGGTCTGAAAAACATTAAGGCCCTTACCTTAAAAGTGCCAACTCATTTTTGGGAAAGTTGTACTTTGAATGAGAAATTTCTGATACAGATATAAGGGAAACTGAGGAAATTCACTCAAAAAGAAAGTGTCAGGGACTTCCCTGATGGCGCAGTGGTTAAGAATCTGCCTCCCAATGCAGGGAATGTGGGTTCGATCCCTGTTCAGGAAACTAGATCCCACATGCGTGCCGTAACTAAGAGTTCGCATGCCACAACTAAGGAGCACACGTGCTGCAACTAAGGAGCCAGCGAGCCACAGCTAAGAAGCCTGCTGGCCACAACTAAGGAGCACATGTGCCGCAACTACGGAGCCCACGAGCTGCAACTAAGGAGCACACGTTCCACAGCTAAAGGAGCCAGCGAGCTGCAACTAAGGAACCCGCCAGCCGCAACTAAGACCCAACACAAGCAAAAATAAATAAATAAAATTAAAATTAAAAAATTTTTTAAAAAGGAAAGTTTCAGAGTCATCTGCAGAGAATGAAGAAACAAATGGGTGTGGGGAAGAGAAAGAAAGGAACTAATATGTGCCTGTTTGTGCCCCAGTCTGTGCTAGGCGCTTCAATAAGTACAACCCTACTAAGGGGATTGTTATTATTCCTATTTTACAGATAAAGAAACTAAACCTCTTTGAGTTTAAACCATTCTCCCATGGAAGCTCGTGAGTAGTGGAGGAGAGTTTTTAAGTCCTGGCCTCCAAAGCCAGAGCACATGGAAATGGCTTTAAATAACCACTATGAGAATTGCAGTATCTTCTCCCTTCCCTAGAGAATGGAGACTAGGACACTGTGGCCCAGCTAAAAGTTGGAGGGATCTGGAGTTATGGTATATGGAGTCCTGAGGGAAGCTCACGTGGGCACTGATTCAGTCAGACACGAGGCAGAAGAGAATGGAAGAATACCCCAAGATTCTAGATGCTCACCAGGACTCCTGAAGCAATGCCTTTGGTCTCTGGTCTCAACTGACCAAAAATGATAGAATCAGAACTGAAATATACATACCTCCAATTAAGAGTGAACAAGGGATGATTTAAAAGATTGTTGAACTACAGGAGGAGCTCTGATGAAAGTCAACAGACTTTTCCCAGAGTTTATGATCATCTTATGATGTAAAATAGTATAATGTCTCACCGAGATTCTAATCTTAACTCTACCCCTTAGTAACTCTGTGACCTTATGCAATTTACTTAATCTCTCTGAGCCTCAGTTTCCTCATCAAAAAAATGAGAAAAGTAATAACAGTAATTCTTTCATTGTCATTGGAGAATTCAATGAGTTAGTAAGTATAAAGTCCTCAGACAAGTGCCAGGCAAGTGCTAAATTTTAACTTTTTACAGTTGCCCTGAGGGGCCAAAATTCCTACCTTGAAGAGCAAATAGTAGGGAAGAGAGTCAGACACACATGGTCTTTTTTTTTAATTGAAGTATAGTTGATTTACAATGTTGTGTTAATTTCTGCCGTACAGCAAAGTGATTCAGTTATATATATGTATATGTATATATTCTTTTTCATATTCTTTTCCATTATGGTTTATTACAGGATACTGAATATAGTTCTCTGTGCTATACAGTTGGACATTGTTGTTTATCCATTCTATATATAATTAGTTTGCATTTGCTAATCCCAAGCTCCCAATCCATCCTTCCCCCACCCCCCTCCCCCTTGGCAACTTCAAGTCTGTTCTCCATATCTGTCAGTCTGTTTCTATTTCGTAGATAAATTCATTTGAAGACACACATGGTCTCAGTGGAATTGTCTGTGAGAGCTCAAACACCACAGAAAGCTTGTAAATTTCCAGCATAGCTCAGCAATCTGGGAGCAGAGGCAAAGAAATCTGAGTTAGGGATTACCTGAGATGGGGAGTCAACAAGGAAGGACCCAGAGAAGAATAAAGAATGCGGGATCCGTGAGCAGCCTGGAGGCAGCAGGCCATGAGGTCCAGGCTGGATGTGGAGGAAGCAAGAGGTTCTGGGAAGGGTGAGCAGGTGAGGAATGAAATACCTTGACAGGTAGAAAGAGTTAAGTAGGTTGTGGTCAGAGTAGGGTTATGAGAATTTGAGATGCCATGGGCCATTTTGATGCCGTACCCAGGTTACGTTCATCACAGTGAGTGACAGGTTGGCAGAATTTAGGGTCAAATTTGTAGTTTTTCAAAATGATGGTGAAGCCAGGATATCAGAAGGATCAAAAAACAGGTGCCCGGGATGAAGTGGCCAGGAAAGCTGAGAGGCTGGTGTTAAGCCACTGAGGAGGATAAGAGAGTGCTGGAGATCAGGAGACAATCAAATGGACAGGGCAGCCTGTAAGATAGGATGGTCTGCCCATGAGGGGTTGGGGAGCCATGACCTGGAGAAATACCAGCAGCTCAGAGAATGCCAGCCTGTTCTCCTGACCTCGAGACCCAGGGGCGGGAGAGAAGCTGCCTGCTTCCGAGAGGGCCAGAGAACAGGGCAGGCCATGTTTCCATTAGGATAAGAAGATGGAAAGCGTATGTGTTGAAAAGATGGAGGAGGTGAGGAAGTGCCTTCACCAGCTAACTGGTACTCTATAGCCTAGGGGCAAGGAGACACTTCAAAGGCCTAGGAACAGTTAAGTGAAGCTCCATCTTGTAATAGGATTACTGCCTGACAGGAAGAGAGACTGGGAGGCCAAGAGATGTCCCCACACAGCCCTGCCTGGGCCCACCACGCCAGGACAGGACCCTGCCAGAGGGAAGAGCCGACCTATTTCTGTACATTCAGGCTGCTGAGTAATGGCTCCAGAGGCAGTGCCAGCATCTCATAGGGCACAAGGGGAAAGTGAGAAGCAGGGCTTGGCACCTTATTTTGGGAGCTGTCGTCAAAGGCCCAGCCCTCTGGTTTGTGTGTCTGACACTCCTCTACAGTTCTCACTTGGAGCCTAGATGACCAGCCCTGCTCAGAGGGAGAGGTGCCGAGAGAGAAAGGCCCCATAAGAAAAGAAAAGCTCTATGGTTTCCCCAAAGACAGGGAATTTTGAGTACTTACTTCCTGAAGGAGATCAACAGTCAATCCAGTTGGTCAATACAACGAGGCTAGTGCCTCAGCCTAAGGCCCTCAGGAGTGAACCTATTTTCTCTCCCTGCTCACACGTTCTTTAAAATGACTGCAAAATGACCATGACCTGCGGGATACTTACAGATACTCTGTTCTAAACCTTAGGGGTCAAGGTGTGTAGTTTGAGTTAGAGTGTATTTGAGCTAGTTTCCAAAGGCGGGGATGCCAGCTACACTCTCGCAGCCAGTCCTCTTTGTGTCCCCAGTAATGCACATGTGTGACTCTGCTGGTTGGGACTAGGGCTCAGTCTAATGTGGAAACAGTCACATATACACAAAGGTCAAATCTCTGACCCCATGGCATCTTGAGCTAACTGGCCCTGCGAGCCTCTGGGACAAGCCTTTGGATTAGTTGCTGCTGAATGCATAGCTCCAAAGACTCTGCCCTGGGGACACTCGTGGTTCTATGATAGTAGGTCTTTAGTTACCTTAAACCCCCAAACTCCCTTAGATCCATTCAGGGACTCCAAGTCTGGACTCTAGGTGAATCCCCTATCTTGACTTCCTATATACTTCCTCCTTTTCTTAAAAAGTAAACTCTGTTAATTCTCTGGGATTTCTTCTTAGGAATTCAAGTTCTCTCTTCTCATATTAAATAGCCCTATGAAATAAAGGAATTGGGATCCAGCAGGGTTGAGTGGTTTGCACTGAATCATAACTCTACAGCACAGCAGTGGTTAGAGCTCAGCAGGGTCCCTGCCTCTTTCAGTTGGCCCGCCCTGCACCTGCTTACCTCTGGTCTGTGCCAGTCTAAGAACCAAACTATGGATGGCTACAGGCATGCGCCGCTTCTGCAACACTGCCACCTGTCTCTCTGGGACAGTCTTGGACATCACTACATCAGGTAGAGATTATCATTACACTGGAAAACTTTCTGACACATACCTTTCTGTGATAACCCTACCTGGGTGGAATTCTACCCAGCTCAAATATTATTGTCCTGCAGTCATGGCTTCTGATGGTTTTTTCCTGTCATTGATCTGTCAATGACCCACCTGTAGTCAGAATGACTGTCTCGTGCATAGAAATGCTCAGACCTTTGTTCTGAATTTCATTAGTTTTCTGTGGCTACAACCAGGACTTAATCATTTATCAGATTAAATGCTGTAGTGTTGGGAGCATAAGTTTCTACACTTGTTCTCTGAAAAGCTCAAGGATTTCTTAACCACTTGGGGCTTATCCACATTTTGGGGAATCTGAAATCTAGGGACACGCACCCCAGAAAAATTCACAAGATACTTATACACAAAATGTTGCTTATAAGAGTGGAGGTGGGGCTGCAAGTTTACAGACCCTGTGAAGCCCACTGATGGAACTCAGGGGCTCTGCAGGTCTTGTGTTTAAGGATGCTTGGCTCAAGCTACTGTAGGGCAGTTCAGCTCCAGCCCAACACTAGTGGAAGAGGGTTCACAGGTTTAGTCCCTCTGTGGATGAGTTGACTTTACACACAGGAGCTCTTATCTCAGAACCACAGAATAATCTCTAAAGTTCAGACCTGGAAGGAGGTTTAGCATGTGCTCAGTTCAACCTCCTCTTTTTATACATTAAAAAGAAAAAAAAAAACACACAGAAAATTAGTCATTTACTTGAGGTCACATGGCAGTTATAGCGCTAGGACTAGAGCCCAGGCCACACCACATAATACTGTGAATGGTCTTTTAATGGTGAATAAGGGATATAATTTTATATATGGAGGAAAGCACATGACAATAGTCTCCTCATTTTTAAACACATGAACCAAGATAGGCAGTCAGTATTAACTGTCTATCATGCATCTGTTCATTTATTCAGTTATCAAAAAATGTATATCTAATGTGCACTATGTGCCAGGCACCCTGCTAGGTACTGTTTACCATAAGGCTCAAGCTTTCCTTAACGTAGTATTAGCACACACACACAATTGGTGCCAACATCCCCTTTCATGACACTGTTTATCTCACTGCCCACAGATATCAATTCAGATGCTGTCCACACACTCAGGGATTCCATTGGCCGTGGCTTCAAGGTCTTTTTCATATTGTGAATTGAGTTGGAGGGAGGTAATTTTAAGGTGCTATACCATCTATGGCCAGTTCGTTTCTAGACTCATCCTGGGTGAGCATGTGAGTCTGGAATAGAACAACTAAAAGTCTGGCTAAATATGAGAACTAAACGCCTAAAACTCAAAAAGGCAGCCACAATCCCGTATTAAGTGTAGGCAGAACTAGCTCTTTCATGTGCTTGAGCAAGCGTTCTGATCCTACCCTGTGTACCCCACCACCTTGCTCCCCCTTGTCCTCACTGCCTGACATTCTGTCACTTACATGCAAACTTTCTCTCATCCTGATCTGACTCCACCTGCACCTGGAGCTTTTCCCTGAGAGAGCAGAGCTCACCTTTAGGCCTAGACAATGCTCTGCTCCTTCTACTCCTGCCACGGCAGGTCCTACATACACACGACCTTAGACTTTCAATTGGGTGACCTTGCATTAAGCCAGGGTCATATCAGACCAGGCCAACTGTCCCCAGCCCTCCCTAATCTGGAATCACATTCTGCGCTTCTTTGGGGGTCAGGACGGGAAAGGGATTATTATGGAGTACTAACTAGGTGTTAGGCATTATGCTAAATACCTTACATGGACAATCTGTCTAGTCTTTTGTTTGTTTGTTTGTTTGGGTCATAACTTAAAAAAAAAATTTGTTTCTAATTAAAAACTTTTTTGTTGATAGAAAAAGGAATGCCTTCTGATTAGGAGCATGTTATAGTTTATACGTTTTTAAATTTCAATTTTATTGAGGTATAATAGACATATATAAGATATTTAAAATGTACAGCACGTTGATTTGATATATATATATACATTGTGAAATGATTTCCCCCATCTACTTAATTAACACATCTATCACCTCACATATTTGTCTTTTTTAAGATAACATGTAAATTCTAGTCTCTTAGCAAATTTCATTTTTACAGTGCAGCACTATCAACTATAGTGATCACATTTTACATTAGATCCTCAGACCTTATTAATCCTGTAGTTGCAACTTTGTGCCCTTTTACCAATCTCCCCGTATTCCCTCACTCCTCAGACCCCGGCAACCACTTTTCTACTCTGTTTCTACAAGTCTGACTTTGTTTTTAAGATGCCACATATAAGTGGTACCATATAGTATTTGTTTTTCTCTGTCTGGCTTATTTCACTTAGCATCGTGCCCTCAAAGTCCATCCATATTGTTGGAAATGGCAGGATTTCCTTCTTTCTCATGGCTGAATAATATTCCATTGTATATATGTGTTACATCTTCTTTGTCCATTCATCTGTAGATGGACACTTAGGTTGTTTCCATATCTTGGCTATTGTGAATAATGCATGCAAATATATCTTTAAGAACCTGTTTTCATTTCTTTTGGATATATACCCAGAACTGGGATTGCTGGATCATATGGTAATTGTATTTTTAATTTTTTGAGGAACTTCTATATTGTTTTCTATAGTGGCTGCACCAATTTACATTCCCACCAACAGTGTACAAGTGTTCTCTTTTCTCCAAGTCTTCCCCAACAGTTGTTATCTCTTATTTTGAAGATAGTCATTCAACAGTAACGTATGAAGTAATGTCACCTTATGGTTTTGATTTGCATTTCCATGATGATTAGTGATACTGAGCATGTTTTTATGTACCTGTTGGCCCATCTGTGTGTCTTCTTTGGAAAAAATGTCTGTTCAGTTCCTCTGCCCATTTTTTTTTTAATTAATTTATTTTTTATTTTTATTTTTGGCTGTGTTGGATCATTGTTGCTGTGCACGGGCTTTCTCCGGTTACGATGATTGGGGGCTACTCTTCATTGCAGTGTGCAGGCTTCTCATTGCAGTGGCTTCTCCTATTGTGGAGCATGGGCTCTAGGTGTGTGGGCTTCAGTAGTTGTGGCACACAGGCTCAGTATTTGTAGCACGCAAGGTCTAGAGCGCAGGCTCAGTAGTTGCGGTGCACAGGCTTAGTTGCTCCACTGCATGTGGGATCTTCCTGGGCCCGGGCTCGAACCCGTGTCCCCTGCTTTGGCAGGCGGATTCTTAACCACTGTGTCACCAGGGAAGTCCCTGCCCATTTTTTGATC
The DNA here is from genome assembly GCF_011762595.2 of Tursiops truncatus. Classification (NCBI taxonomy): domain Eukaryota; kingdom Metazoa; phylum Chordata; class Mammalia; order Artiodactyla; family Delphinidae; genus Tursiops; species Tursiops truncatus. The sequence continues at coordinate 40,173,123 of NC_047034.1, forward strand.
GGATTGTTTGGTTTTTTGCTATTCAGTTTTGTGAATTATTTATGTATTTTGGATTGTGATATTATGATTTCTAAGAAATATACATTTGGTTATTCAGAAGACCAAAATATAGTTCTCATATATATTTGGTCTTCATCTATAGTTCCTGACTCACAGTTCTCAAAACACTTGGGATTTCCTAAGTGTTGAGAGTGATAAAAGTGTTTTTTGTTATGTGAAAGAGGTGACTTTTAGAAGCACCTAAGGGTGGAGACTGTTGCCAGGAAAACCAACCCTGTGATTAGACGGTCGGACCTTTCAGTCCCACCCCCTGATTTCCAGAAATGAGAGAGCTGTTTGAGGTTAAACCAAACACCATTGGCCAACAATTTAGTCAATCATGTCTCTGAGGACAGCTTTTTTGTCGTTCTTGTTGAGCTTCCACACTGGGGAACCAGAACACTTCCATGTGCCACCATGTCAGGCCCCATGTTCCATGAGGACAGAAGCTCCTTTGTTCAGGACCTCGCTCTTTGTATCTCTGCATTTGGCTGTTGATTCATATTCTTTATTATCCTTTTATAATAAATTGGTAATATAGTGAGTAAACAGGTTTTCCTGAGTTCTCTGAGCCATTCTAACAAATTAATCAAGCCCAAGGAGACGGTCGTGAGAACCTCTTATTTATAGCCAGTAGGTCAGAAGTACAGGTAACAACTGAAATGGAGGGCAGCAGCCTTGTGGGACTGAGCCCTTCACCTGTGCTTTCTGATCCTATCTCCGAGTAGATAGTGTCAGAACTGAGTTGAATTTTTGGACACTCTCCTGGCATCTGAGAATTGCTTGTTGGTGTGGGGAGGCCTACACACACACACACACACACACACACCACATACCACACACACACACACACACACACACACACACACACACACACGTTGGAATTGGGTCCAGGAGGAACTCTTTGCAGGATATTAACCCTTTATCTGATACATTAATTGCAAATATTTTCTCCCATCTCATAGGTTGCCTTTTCATTTTGTTGATGATTTCCTTTGCTATCAGAAGTTTTTTAGTTTGATGTAGTCATGTAGTCCCACTTGTTTATTTTACTTTTGTTGCCTTTGCTTTTGGTGTCGCATCCAAAAAATCATTGCCAAGACTAACGTCAAGGAGCTTACCCTTTATGTTTTCTTCTAGGAGTTTTATGGTTTCAAATCTTACATTCAAGTCCATAATCCATTTTGAGTTGATTTCTGTATACGATGTAAGAAAGGGGTCCAGTTTCATTCTTTTGCAAGTGGCTGTCCAGTTTTCCCAACATCATTTATTGAGACTGTCCTTTCTCCATTATATATTCTTGGTTCCTTTGTCAAAAATTAATTAACCATACATGCATGGGTTTATTTCTGGGCTCTCTGTTCTGTTCCATTGATCTACATGTTTGATTTTATGCCAATATCATACTGTTTTGATTACTATAGCTTTGTAATATGGTTTGAAATCAGGGAGTATGATACTTCCAGCTTTGTCCTTCTTAAGATTGCTTTGGCTATTCGGGGTTCTTGGTGCTTCCATACAAATTTTATGATTGTTTGTCCAATTGCTGTGAAAAATGCCGTTGGAATTTTGATAGGGATTACCTTGAAGTTTACCTTGGGTAGTATGGACATTTTAACAATATTAACTCTTCCAATCCATTAGCACAGAATATTTTTCTATTTATTTATGTCTTCTTTAGTTTCTTTCATCAATATCTTATGGTTTTCAGTGTACAGATCTTTCACCTCCTTAGTTAAATTTATTCCTGGGTATTTTATTCTTTTGATGCAATTATAAATAGGATTGTTTTCTTGATAGCTCTTTTTGATAGTTCACTATTAGTGTATAGAAATGCAGCTGATTTTTGTACATTGATTTGGCATCCTGCAACTTTACTGAATTTGATTATTAGTGCTAACAGTTTTTGGTGGAGTCTTTAGGGTTTTCTATACATAATATCATGTCATCTGCAAATAGAGACAATTTTACTTCTTCCTTTATTTGGAGGTCTTTTATTTCTTTTTCTTGTCTAATTGCTCTGGCTAGGACTCCCAGTACTATGTTAAATAAAAGTGGTGGGAGTGGGCATCCTTGTTTTGTTTCTGATCTTAAGGGAAAAGCTTTCAGCTTTTCACCATTAAGTATAATATTAGCTGTGGGCTTGTCATATATGGTCTTTATTATGTTGAGGTAAGTTCCCCTATACCCAGTTTGTTGAGAATTTACTGGCTTATCATTTAAATGCTCCCCTGCCCAGCAAACAATGACACAGGAAACATGTGTTGACTTTTCCCTGGTTGGAGTGTGTATGTCAGGGTGGGAGTGAGGGTTGCTATCTTCCCAAATTCAGCTGGTTTTTGCAGAACACTGTCCACTCTTCAGCAGAGCCATCAGTGGCTCGCCCCTGTGTTCGCCTCTCTCCTCTGTTCTCCAAGCAGTAGAAGCCACAGCTGAGGCCTGGGCCCAAGCTGGAACCTGATTCTACCACTCCTTCCATCCTCCTTCACCAGCCCTTCCTTTCTCAGCACCAACTCTGGCCCAGCGACCAGGTTAGGACTGTCACACATGCACAAATTATAACCTGGCTGCCCTGTTTCTCCTCCATGGGTAAAATGCCCAGAGCTGAGGGAAATAAATGCCTCCACTCTGTTTTGCTCTCCACAGAAGCCAAGGGCCAGAGGAAAGAGCAGCCCCGTTGCTTCTTTTAGGTAGTGTGGGCACCAGAGTATTGAGTGAGTTGAAGCATTAAAGAAGGCTGTTTTGTCTTCACTAGACCTTGACAGTGACCTTCCTCAGGGGTCAAGCCCTGTCCCTCCCATGCACTCACAAGTACAGTATGGATCAAGAAGCAGCACGTATAAAAGGACCTTTCTGAAGACTGAAAGGGATTGTTCCTGACAGGCCTGCAGAAACAGCTCAGGGAGGCTGAGTTCTATGTGGGGAATCTGTCAGGCTAACAAAGGGCCAGCTCTCCCAGGGACAGGAAGTTTGGAAGGTGACTGCAGGGAAACTCATTTAGTGGAAACAGAGGAACCACCCTCTTCCCGTTTCCCTCTGGCTGTGCTTCCACAGAAGAGCCAGGCAGCTGGCTCATCCCCATCCACCCAGGCCTGCAAGCAGGTGGCAGAAATTTTCACCTCTCTTGTATGGCTAAATCTCAACCCCGGAGGAGCTGATCTATCTGCCTCCTTCTTGTCTGCACTCAAGCAACCAAACGCTACTGAGGAAAGTCTCACCATCAGGCAGATTGGTTCCACTCTAATTCAGGATCACTAACCCCACATGGACCAAAGGGTGGTTGAGAATTTTACTACATTTCTCTGGTCAGCTCACACTCCTATCAACAACTGTTCCAAACCTCCATTCTCCTGGGACCTCTGGTGCCCTCACCTCCACCCTCACTTTTCTCAGAAGTCATCATCTTCGAGTTCCTCTTTTGTGTTACCAAGTGTTTAAACCTACCTACGGTACCCTTCCTTCTTGCTTCCCATTACAGTTGAAGAGTTTTCCTTTCTACTCTCTAACCAAGAACAATTCCACCACTTGGGTTTTATATCCCATCCCCCCCCCACCTTCCCATGAACCTTATCTGTAATTTATCCAATCTCTCTCTTGTGTATCTAGTCTCTCCCTCTCTACCGGGCCCATCTTACGGTTATTTAAACAAACTCCTATCTCTCTCATTAAAAAAAAAAAAAAAAAAGAATCCTTTAACACACATACTCCTCAGTCTATGGCCTTCTTTCTCTCTGCCTCTACACAATCAATTCCTCAAAATAAAGCTCTGCTTTCTCACCTTCCATTTAACTTTCAATACACTCCAATCTGGCTTTTGCTATCATTACTCTACTGAAGAATCTCTTGCAATGGTCATCAGTGATATCCATGATTAATGCAGTGTTCATCTTTCAGTTCTCATCTTCCTCTTCAGCATTTGACTCTGTTGAGTGGTTATAAATGACCATTCCCTCTCTCTTAAAAAAAAATCTTCCCTTCCATGATACAACACTCTCCGTGTTTAATTTCTAAATCTTTAACCACTCTTGCTCAGTCTCCTTTACAAGCTCATCCTTCTCTACCTAGCCATTCATGGTTAGAGTTCAAGGCATGGAGTTCTCTTCAAGTCCGTTTACTCTAAAGTGCTTTTACACACTACACTGAACTGCCTCATTAAAATGTTTAAATCAGCATTATATTATAAACATCTTCCCACATCTGCAAAATTATTTTAGTGAGGGCATATTATGGATGTACCATAACTTATTTACTCAGTCTCCTATTGCTGGTCATGTAGGTCCTTTCTAATACTTTTATAAATAGCACTATGACAAAATCCTTATACAACTCGTTGCATGTGATTAGATAAATGATGCTAATATTAATTACTACTATCCAGTCAATAATAAACTGCTATGTGGAAATTGGGGATATTTGGAAAATGTACACTTAGTCTTTTGAGGTCAGTAGCATGAAGAACACTACCAGGGTAGCCCATGCAGCAATACTGAGTAGGACAGAATCTTGGGCAGAAGAAACTGGCTTGGTCTAGGAAGATGTATCTTCTCTTTCCCTATTCTTCTGAGTTTTCAACTTGGAAGTTACCACCACACATGATAAGAGGTTCTGGGCAAGGCATTGCTCACTCTGGAAGCCATGGGCCCTTTGCCTTATTCCCACTTTATACTTTGGCAGAGGAGTCAGTCCTGATAGAGCCAGATGGATCTTAAATGACTTCAGAGGATTTTGAGGACATGGATTGACTGGAGAAGTTTCCAAGGCCTGAGATCAGTCCTGGAACTGATCTGTCAGGCCTGAACTTGGATGGCTGCAGGACAAATAGGTCAGCAAAAGTCAGTGCCAGGAAAGCAGCAAGAGTAGGCTGACTGAGCAGACAGGATGGGGCACAGCCATGAGACTGAAAGAAAATTGTGGGAAGACGAGGAGAGTTGGCACAAACAACTTGGGCTCTTCTTCATCTCCCCAAGTATTTAATACTGGAGTGCCCCTGGGCCCAGTCCCTGGACTCCTACTGGTTCTATCTGTCCTTCCTTAGTGATCTCACCCAGACTCATGGCTTCAAGTACTATCTATACAGAGACGATCCCCCAATCTTACATTTCTAGCCTGACCTCCCGCCTGAACACCTGACCAATATATTTAACTGAAAAGTTGACATCCCCACTTGGATGTCTAACAGGCATCTAACATTTAACACTTGTAAAACTAAACTCCTAACTTTACCTCCCTGCCTCCCCGACTAAATCTGATTCCAACTCAGGTAATGGCAATGCCACCCTTCCAGTTTCAGGCCAGAAACTTGGAAGTCATCCTTGACGTCTCTCTTTTTCTCACAACCTGCATCCAACTCATAATCAAATCCTGTTGGCCTTATCTTCAAAATAGATTCGGGTTTGCTTTCATCCACGAAAAATGGGACTTAACTATCTCACTATAAACAACGGAAAAGGGACTTCCCTGGTGGCGCAGTGGTTAAGAATCTGCCTGCCAATGCGGGAGACACGGGTTTGAGCCCTGGCCCGGGAAGATCCCACATGCTGCAGAGCAGCTAAGCCTGTGTGCCACAACTGCTAAGCAACCCCCGCTCGCCACAACTAGAGAAAGCCCACACACAGCAACGAAGACCCAATGCAGCCAAAAATAAATAAATAAAAATAAATTTATTTTTTAAAAAAATGGAAAAACTGGATCAAAGATATAGAACAACTATTTCCAGACATTGGACCAGAGGCAGGAGAGGACTGTGATCCCTAAGGGAAGGGAAGCAAATGAGGTGAGCCCTCAATTGTGGAGGCAATTTTCAGATTGCTCGGCCCCCAATACAGCACCATTCTTAAAGGACATAAACCAGCCACTTGTGTCAAGCTGATTACATTGGTCCTTCTTCACCCTGGAAGAGAGAACAGTTTATCTTGAGTGGGATTAAAACATATTTCATTAACTCAAAGTGGATCATGGACTTATATATAAAATATAAAGCTATAAAACTTGGAAAAAAAAAAAAACAGAGGAGAAAATCTTTGGGATCTAGGGCTAGGCAATGAGTTCTTAGAATTGACACCAAAAGCATGATCCGCACAAGGAAAAACTGATAAATTTGACCTCGCTAAAATTAAGAACTTCTGCTCGATGGAAGACCCTGTAAGAAGGATGAAAAGACAAGCTACAATTGGGAGAAAATGTTTGCAAAGCATATACCTATCAATGGACTAGTATCCAAAATATATAAAGAACTCATAAAACTCAACAGTAAAAAAAAATCCAATTAGAAAATGGGCAAAAGCTACCAACAGACATTTCACTGAAGAAGGTATTCAGATGGAAAATAAACACATGGGAAAAAAGTTCAATAGCATTAGCCATTAAAGAAAAACAAAGTAAAGCCACAATGAGATATCACTAGACACTTACTAAAATAAAAATTAGTGACATCAAATGCTGGTGAGAATGTAGAAAAACTGGCTCCCTCACAGTGCTGGTGGGAATGTAAAATGGTATAGCTGCATTGGAAAACAGCTTGGCAGGTTTTCTTTTTTTTATAAAACTAAACATACGATTGCCATATGACCCAGCAATTGCACTCTTGGGCATTAATCCCAGAGACATGAAGACTTATGTTCACACAATAACCTATACACAAATGTTCATAGTTTCTTTATTCATGACAGCCCAAAAAAAAAAAAAAAAATGGAAACAGCCCAGATGTCCTTCAGTGAGTGAATGGTTAAACAAACTGGCACATTCATACCATAGAATACTCAGCAATAAGAAGGAATGAACTACTGGTGAATGCAACGACTTGAATGAATCTTCAGGGAAGTATACGGAGTGAAAGAAGCCAATTCTAAAAGGTTATACATTGTATGATTCCATTTATAAAACATTTTGAGATGATGAAATTTTACACATGGAGAACAGATCAATGGTTGTCAGAGGCTAGGGATTGGGGAAAAGGGAGGGAGAAGCAAGTGTGGTTATAAAAGGCCAACACATGGAATCTTATGAGGATGGAACTGTTTTGTATCTTGACTGTGGTGGTGGATATACAAACCTACACACATGATAAAATTGTATAGAACTAAACACACACACACAGTCTCACATACACACAAAAGGGGACAAGTAAAATTGGGGCAGTCTGAATTGTAATAATGTCCATATCCCAGTTGTGATATTATACTATAGTTTTGCAAGATGATACCCTTGGGTGAAACTGGGTAAAGAGTACATGGGTTCTCTCTGTATTATTTTTTACAACTGCATATGCATATATAATTATCAAATAAAGGTTTAATTTTAAAACAACTTATTCCTGGTTGATATTCTAGATTTGGATGCGCTTTTCTTGCCAGGAGAGCCTGGGCCAACACCACAATCCAAAAGCTTGTAGAGCATTAGATTTACTGACATGGGATTGAGTGTAACCTTGCTTTGGACCATGGGCCTACTCTTCAGCAAAAGAGGTGTGGGAGTGGGTACCTGACATGGTATCCCCTAGTCCTGTCTCATATCCAGAAGCTGAGAGAGTGGTGAAGTGACTGCTTAACGATACAGCTGAGACACCAACTTGGAGCTGATATCCTGCAAAGCTGGGGTGTTGTCCTCCAGGATGTGGTCTCATCCTAATCAACCACCATTATATACTACTATGTCCCCGATAGAGAGACCTGCTCACCATCACTCCAGTGACCTTGAGGAATTTGTGTGTCCAGTCCCTGCAACTTTAGGCTGTATGGGTGTAGAGGCCCTGGTTCCCACAGGGAGAATGCTTCCACTTGGAGGATGCATAGTAGGAGTTCCGGTAAGTTTTTTTTTTTTTAATTGTATTTATTTTTGGCTGCGTTGGGTCCTTGTTGCTGTGCGCGGGCTTTCTCCAGTTGCAGCGAGCGGGGGCTACTCTTCGCCGCCGTGGCCTCTCATTGCAGAGCACGGGCTCCAGGCACGCGGGCTTCAGTAGCCAGAGCTCGCGGGCTCCAGAGCGCAGGCTCAGTAGTCGTGGCACATGGGCCCAGCCACTCCGCGGCATGTGGGACCCTCCTGGACAGGGCTAGAACCTGTGTCCCCTGCACTGGCAGGCAGACTCCCAACCACTGCGCCACCAGGGAAGCCCCTCCAGTAAGTTTTAAGCCATGGCTGCTGCCTTGGTAACTTCAGGCTCCTTAAGCTAAGAGAGCAGCAGACAGTGAAAGCATCACCACACTGGCCAAGGTGATTGACCCTGACCATCAGAAGGTGATAGGCTGGGTTACACTTTGGGGACAGGGAGGAATATTTCTGGCACTCATGTAATCCACGGGGGCATCTCCTGATACTCCCCCTCCCGATTATAAAGGTATATGGAAAAGTGAAGCAGCCTTGATCTGAGAAGGACATGGTAACCCACTGCTCACATCCCTTAGGGATGAGGGTCTGGGTCACACCACTTGGAACAGCAGAGGTACCAGCTAAGGGTGAGGGGACTCTAGAGTGGGCAGTACAGGAGGGAGATGATGATCATTCGTTATAGTCTCAAGACTAGCTGCCAGTAGTGGGGGCAGAGGGAGGGGTGGCTAGTTCATCCCACTAATCTTCCTTAAGTTCCCCCAAAGAAACAGACCAGCCAGAATCCTGGAGAAGCTGTTCCCAGATGGAGTGGATTTGAATGGCACAAGAGGTGGTTTGTAGCAGATACTATAATGCTCAGTCCATGTCCCCCTCAGCAGCCAGGAGTGTTGCCTATGGATGGCTCACAGCTGTGTCCCTCTCTGGGCAATGCTGTCAGCTGAAAGGAACTTCCTTGGCTCATTTCTGCACCCCCTCACTGGGGGCAGCTCACAGCCAAAGACTGGTCAATGTGGGGCTGCAAGGCCTTGGCCAGTGCTTCAATTTGGGGCATCTCTATCCAAGAAGCATCTCAAAATTAACTTGTGCGAAACCAAAGTCTTAAAACAAAAGAGAAAGAAAGAAACCAAACCTTGGAGTCCTCCCTAAACCTGTCTCCTTCCCCATTTCAATAAATGCCAATTCCATGCTTCCAGTTGTCCAGTCGAAAACCTTGGAGTTTTGACTACTCTCTCTCCCTGTTTTCCTGAACATCTAATATACCAGCAAATCTTGTTGGCTCTACCTTCATATCCACAATTTGACCATTTCTCAGCACTATCACTGCTAACCCTCTGCTCCAAATCCCTATAAACTCTCACCTGCAACACACTATAGCCTCCTAACTGGCCTCCCTGCTTCTGTGCTTGCCCCTTTCCTCTCTTCCATGCAAGCAGCCAAAGTGATCCTGTTAAGAGCTAACATGATGTCATTCTTCTAACAAATTCTTCTAGTGGCTTCTCATCACACTTAGACTGCAAGCTAAAACCTTTACAACAGCCTACACAGCCCTACAAGATCTGGCTCTGTGCCACGTGTCTGACCTCCTCTCCAGCCACTCTGCCCCTCCCTCTCCCTGCTCCAGCCTCTGGTCTCCATGCTGTTCCTCAAGCTCACTGAGGATGCTCCTGCCACAGGGTCTTTATACTTGCCTCTCCTCCTGCCTGGAAAGCTATTCCCCAAGATAACCACATCCCTGACTTCCCTTGGGTCTCCACTCCAGTATCGCCTTATCCAACACGTTTCCTGACCATCTTATATGTAACAGCAAACTCCATTCCCACCTTATCACCACCCACTCTCCCAACCCCCCTTGCTTGGTACTTACTACCCGACATAATTCTTTTTGTTTTTTGTCTACCTCCCTCCAACTAGAAGGTAAGCTACATGAGAATGGGGACTTTTTGTCTTTTGTGTACTATATCTCTAGTTCCTACAACAGGGCTTGGCATATAGTAGATACTTAAAAAAAAAAATTGTTGGATGAATCAATCACGTTTCGGGACTTTATAATTTAGGCTTTCACACTACCTCCCTCCACTGCAAAACAGCTACATCTTGAAATGTGGACACACCGAGACCACCACCAGAACACCCATCGTCATGTGCAACACACACCGACCCAATAAACACCTTAGGGGGAAGTGCCTCTCAGTTGTGAATTCACTGTCCTAAACCATCTGGATCACAATGAGACTCAAAGATTCAGGAAAAAGGAAGAGACCTGAGCCTGCAAAAACTCCGTTAGCCACAGCACAGGAGGTCATGAGGGGCTCACAAAAATACTTTAACTATAACTTCTTTTAGAGTCAGAAGAAAAATGAGTATAATAATAATTAATATATGATAATAAATCCAGCTTGGATTATATTCATCTTTATACCAATACAGTCATGAAATAGAATTTTTAATATTTTCTTATGAAGGAAGCAACCCAGGAAGATGAAAGGGGCCCACGAAAGTCACAACGTGGCCCTGCCTGACACAGCTCACCTTTAAGGCTCTGGCTAACGTCAAGAGCCAGCAGGACAGGGAGATGGAGGGGAAATGATATTTCAGCAGGCTTTCTCATTGATTCATCTCCCCATCCCAGCTTTTCAGTCCTGTGGTATCAAAGGGGAAACTGAAGCTCTGAAGAGTTAAGTGATTTTGCCAGTGCCATCAAGACAGTAAGCGGCCATGCTAAGATTTGAGCCTAGGATATCGAAGACCCAGCCATAGGCTACGTTACTGCCCTGCAGCTGCCAAATGGTGCCTACAAAGCCACAGGCACAAATGTGGAATTAGACACTTCATCCTCAGATCTGCCCCTGCCTGCCAAAGGCTGCCCCACACCGGGCCCTGCCCCTTGAGTCACCTCAGCTGCACCCTGCCCTTCAAGAGCCCGAATTTCCCTCATCTGCCTCAGCCCCAATGCCAAGCCCCTGCCCCACCCCTGACTCCTGGTCTTAAGCATGATATTCGGTGAAATGAGGGTCAAGTGGCAATGCCCCACCCTATGCATAGGCAGGTCTGGCTGCCTTCTCCTGCCTGTTAGTCCTTCCAGAGAAAAGTAACTTGGTCCTGAGGGAGAAGACGGCAGCCTGGGAGGGACTCGTCCTTATTACTTATTACTTATACCTTATTACCTTATTACTCCCAGCACAGGCTGGGTGCCAAACCCTCCCTCCTTGTGCCCAGGTAAAGGTCTGCAAAGACTCTAAGGGCCTCTTCTGTCTGCACCTCGTCCTCCCCAGCACAAGCACAGGGGTAAGTAGGTTCCTTCCTGAGGCCCAAGCAAAAATTCTCTAAGGGAGCTGCCTTGTCAGTCTCCTCCATTTTCTGCCCCTGTTTGGTGACCTCCAAATAGGAGCAGTTGGGTAGTATTTACGATCCAGGAGGAGAGCTAGAAAGAGAAGTGTTGTGGACTCGGGGACAGAAGGGCCTAGCTGAATTCCAGCTCTGCGAATAAGAAAGTTAACTTCTCCAAATGTAACTAAAACTTGCTAAACACAAAAAGAGAGAGAGAGAACAAAAGGTGCCTAACGTGGTTAGCACAGGATCTGGAATCAGGTTGTGCCAGTAAATGTTAGTGAAGCTTTATGCCTAGTGTGCCTTCCACTCGAATTTGCCTGGTTTTGTGGTTGTTGTATTTCTGAGTATTCTCCTTAATTCATTACACGTTTATTGAATCCTTACATGTTGGCCGCTATGTAAGCTTTGGAGACACAACTTTGAGTAGAAGAAATCTTTGCCTCTGAGGATCTCATGCTCTAGCAGGGACTGCAGAGAAGTGAACAGTCAACTACAGTGCACTGTGGTAGTTGTCCAGCTCTGGATCTTAACTGATGGTGTTGCCATCAGGAAACCAAAAGGTCAGATGGCAGAGAAGCACATAGGCTTCAATGGGGTAGTACATAAATAAAAAACAAGAAACCAAATCATGTTGTGAACAAGAAGGACCAAGATAGATAACCATAGAACCCTGAGACCTAGCATTTGGCCATTTTATAAAGTAGAAGGTGTAAACCTAGCTGTTCTTGGCTATTCTTCCTAAGAAAGAAGCCCCATTAGGGTCCCAGGGATTTCACCTTAGGAGTTTTCTAAAATGATAATAGATTATTTTTATCAGCCTTATGAGTAAGTGGAGTAGGTTGCCACCTTCGTGTGTGTTCTGAGAGAAATGAGAGGGTGCCTCAGCTGCACGCCAAAATGCCTCCTTGCATCACTGTTCTTGGAAGTCCATCAGAGTCAGTCCTCAGGGATGCTTTTAGCCCTCAAAGTCTTCTTTTAAAGGCATATAGTCCAGAGAGAGATGCGCCTTTACTCTGGCTGTTCCTTTGCTTAGGTTGCTCTTTTCCACATACCCAAAGCCTGTCATTCAGGTCCAGAGCACTTCCTCAGGGGTTCTGTTCCAGCCTGCCACCCTCTTTAGGAGGACTCGTATTGCTGCTATGAGTCTTTGATCCAGCAGGTTTGGTCTTGTGTGGCTTGTTGGTTGGATTCTGTGTAAGTGTGTGTGTGTGTGTGGGTGTGCGCGCGTGCGCGCACGCATGTGCGTGCACATGCATGTTTCCTAATTAGTGCGTCTATCAATTACAGGTATCCCCCACTTTTCAAAAGTTCACTTTATACCACTTTGCTTTTATGAAAGACCTACACTGGTACCTGTTTTCATTAACCGAAAGAAATCCAAAGGGGACTTTTGCTTTTACGAGAAAAAGTAATTGCTTCTTTGCTTTACACCATTTCAGCTTACAAAAGATTTCATAGGAGCACTCTATTTTCAGATGGCAGGGGAAACCTGTATCTATTGCTGCGTTACACACCACCCCAAAACTTAGTGACTTAAAATGACTGTTTATTTACTCACAACTCTACAATATAAGCTGGGATCAGTTGGGTGGTTCTTCTGCTGGTTGAGTTGATGTCGCTCACACAGCTGCTGTCATTTGGAGGCTCAACTACGATGGGAAAACCCAAGATGGGCTTTATTCCCATGTCTGATTCTCAGCTGAGGAGATTAGAACAGCTGGGGGCTGGCTGGCCCCTCTCTCCATGTGGTATCTCGTTCTCCAGGGCCTCTCCACATGGCCTTCTCTCCAGCGGTCATCCTGGGCTTCCTTACACCATCGCAGCCAAGTTCCAGAAGGTAGCATTTCCAAAAGTAGAGCACAAAGGGCAAGCACTTATCTACTTGCTTCATGTTTGTTAATATCTCATTGACCAAGGAAGTCACACAACCAACCCCAGAGTCAAGTGGGAAAAGGCTTCAAAAGGGTATGACTCGGGACTTCACTGGTGGCACAGTGGATAAGACTCCATGTTCCCAATGCAGGGGTGCCGGGTTTGATCCCTGGTCAGGGAACTAGATCCCACATGCATGCCACAACTAAGGAGGCTGTGAGCCACAACTAAGGATCCCTGGAGCTGCAACTAAGGATCCCTGGAGCTGCAACTAAGGAAACTGTGAGCCACAAATAAGGAGCCCGCCTGCCACAGCTAAGGAGCCATTGTGCCACAACTAAGGAGCCCTGGAGCTGCAACTAAGGAGCCCACCTGCTGCGACTAAGACCTGGTGCAGCCAAATAAATAAATTAAATAAATTTTTTTTTTTTTTTAAAAAGAGTAGGTGTGGTTTGGGGTGGGGGGCACCAATGTCTACCTCAGTTTATAAACAGAGTAGAGATTGCATTTTTTTTTTTTTTGAAACTTTCACACTTACCAGCATAGTCTAGTCTAGAGTATACTGGTAGATGCTCAATAAATACTTGTTGACTGACGAGTGGTGGATATGGTTAACTGCCAGCAAAGCTCCCTAGGATGGGCCTTGCAGGCAAGAGCTGAAGGTTGCTCCATGAGGAAAGCAGAAACCTGAAAGGAAAGGTGACTGAACACCAGATGCAAATGCGTGGATTTTAGTGAATTTAACTAATGCCCTTCCTATTGATTTCAAAACCAGAAAAATGTAAGTAAGAAATATAAGAAACTAAAGTATGCTCAGCTTAGCACTGTGTTACGCCTCATGGAGGATACAAAAGAAGATAGGGTCTTTGAGGTCACGGAAGAAACAAGAAATAAAAACAGGAAAACTTAAATATTACAAGGCCTAATAATGTTTTTAACATAGTGCATAGCACATAGTAAACACTCATGAAATGTTGGGAAAAGAAAAAACAGGATATGGTCAGGAAGTGAAAGATTGATTAGTCTAGGGTTCAGCAAACTACAACCCACCTTCTATCTGTTTTTGTAAGTAATGTTTTACTTGAACACAGCCATACCAATTTGTTTACGTATTATCCACAGCTGTTTTTGTTCTATGACAGCAGAATTAAGTAGTTGCAGCAAAGACTGAAAGGCCTGCAAAGTCTAAAATATGTACTCTCTGGCCCTTTACAGAAAAAATTTGCCAACCCCCAAAACTCAATAAATGCTTCCCAGGCTCAGTAAAATTGGTACAACTTCCCTTGATGGAGGAGAAGGTAGGTTAGTGCTAGGTTTGATGGAAGATTAAATATTTTGCACTCAGAACTGTGAATAGTTATGGTCTGAGAGAAAACCGTTTTTGGGGACCCCCAGCCAGGAAGGATTTCTGTTGATATGCAACAATGTCAGGCCCTGGGCCTCTGTTTAGACTAGTGGTCCAAGTCATTCCTCCTGGCTTTCTCCCCCATCTCATCACCCTGTTTGCCCATCCTCCTCCACATTTTTGTTCTGAGGTCAGACAAGGTATCCAAATATTGAAGTTGGATATCAGGGAACCATTGACGAGACAGTTATACTTTCCATTTGGATATATATCTGTGTCCTTAGGAGGAAAGGGAGCATCACACTATATAGAGAAAGGGCATGGTACCCTAAACCTTATTCCTTCAGCTACACGGGTCTCAAAAGGTCATCTTGGTCATTCCCCTGTGTCCAGAATGGATTGATTTTAAGTCATCTCCTAGATCTAATACACACACACAGACACACGCCCCTTTAACCAACTCCCACATGCTTAAAAAGAGCACAGCCTCTCCCCAGGGCCAACTTATCCAAAGACAGTAGGCTCAGTGCTAAGGGCCCGTGGTATTTTAAGGACCAACAAAAACATCTTAATTTTAACTTCTTTTAAAACTAGAAGGAAAAAAGAATGTAATAATAATGGATATATAATAATGAATCCAGCCTGGATTATACTCATCTTTATACAAATTATATAAAATATAATTTTTAATGTTTTGGGTTTTTTTGTGTGTGTGTGGTACGCGGGCCTCTCACTGTTGTGGCCTCTCCCGTTGCGGAGCACAGGCTCCGGACGCGCAGGCTCAGTGGCCATGGCTCACGGGCCCAGCCACTGTGCGGCATGTGGGATCTTCCCGGACCGGGGCACGAACCCGTGTCCCCTGCATCGGCAGGTGGACTCTCAACCACTGTGCCACCAGGGAAGCCCTAATATGTTTTTTTAATGGAGGAAGGGGGCCATAAAGGGAAAAGTGCCAAGGGGCAGTGAAAGCTATAACGCAGCCCTGTCTTCCTCAAGTGACAGGTCCACAAACTTGATGGAGCATGGATTCTTCCCAAGATCTGAGCAGAATCCCTGCTGTGATCACGTATGTCCTTGGACCAGTCCTTTGGAGAACTAAACACAGCTGCCTTTGACCTCTGAGTCAGGATAAAAACAAAAAAGCTCTCTGGAAGGAAGCGGAGGCTGGCAGCTAGGAAAGAAGAGTGCTGGTGTTGATTCAACTGGCCCCAGGGCCTGGCGAGGCCGGACTGCCCAGCAATGCCCCTGCCACCAGTGTGTCAGCTCAGTGTGTCAAGCAGAGCAGAACCCAGCTCAGGCCCTTGATGAATAAATACTGCTTCAGGCCCAGGCATGTTGACCTAAGAAGCTATGGTTCCTTCACCTCTCTCCGGCAGTGCAGATTGATCTGGGGGAGCCACACTCCAGTTAAGAGCTCTTTGAGGAGCAAGCTCAGCCTGGAATTTGCTTTCAAGCTCTGGTCACTGCTGCTCTATGTGCTGCATCTCTCAGGAGCCAAAGATTTGTGTGTTGATTAACCAGCTGCTTTAATTCTCCTCCAGAATTCTCCCCCTACTTCTCTTTGTTTCTGCTTCACAGTGTTTCTTCCTAGAAGGGTGGAAGAATGAAATTTGCTTCTCTCTTTTTTTAAAATTTATTTTGTTTTATTTATTTATTTGGTTGTATCGGGTCTTAGTTGTGGCAGGCAGGCTCCTTAGTTGCAGCTCACCAGCTCCTTAGTTGCAGCTCGCTGGCTCCTTAGTTGTGGCATGTGAACTCTTAGTTGCGGCATGAGTGTGGGATCTAGTTCCCTGACCAGGGATTGAACCTAGGCCCCCTGCATTGAGAACGTGGAGTCTTAACCACTGCGCCACCAGGGAAGTCCCGAAATTTGCTTCTCTTAAAATCAGGGCAGCTGGTGCTACTTAAAAAATGCAACTTAAAATTTACCTAGATGGTCTTTGTTATAGGTTGAACTGTGTCCCCCACCCCCAACAAAAAAAAGATGTACTGAATCCTAATCCTCAGTACCTCAAAATGTGACCTTATTTGGAAATAGGGTCTTTGCAGATGAAATCAATAAAGATGAGGTCGTACTGGAGGAGTATGGGCCCCTAATCCAATATGACTGGTTTCCTTACAAAAAGAAGACCATGTGAAGAGACAGAGGCACACAGAGTAAAGACAGCCATGGGAAGACACAAGCAGAGATAGGAGATAAGCTATCAAAAGCCAAGAAATGCCTGGGGCCATCAGAAACTGGAAGAGGCAAGGAAAGATCATCTCCTAGAAGCTTTGGAGGGGGCATGACCCTGCCAACACCTCAGACTTAGCCTCCAGAAATGTGAACGAATAAATTTCTGTTGTTTTAAGCCACTGCTTTGTGGTATTTTGTTCCAGCAGCCCTGGGAAACTAATATAGTCTTCAAAGCAAATAATCTGCCCAGCTGGAGCAGCAAGTCAATTGACTGACACAATAATCACACCAAGCCCTTGTTTAGTTGTAAAAACTTTACTTCTTGAAGTTCCTTCTTCTCCATTATCTCATTTTAGCCTCATGATTCCCTGGTGACACAGGACAGATTTCATTATCCCTCATTTTGCAGATGCAAAATCTGAAGACCAGGATGTAAAATCACTTACCCGCAGTCATGCATACGTGTCTCTGTGACTTAGGAGAAAGCAATGAGTAACAGAAATGCAAACTCAGCTCCGCCCGACTGGGCCCCTGATGAGTAACCCAACCTTGTAGCATCCGGAATTTCAAGTACAGTCATTACTTTCTTTTTAAGAGCATTAAAAATCACCTGCCATCTACTATCAACATCACTTCATAAAAGAAAAGGAATTTTAACACTAAAAACAAGGAAAGACCTTAATACCAGAATAAAGCGCATGTCTTTTAAATTAAATAAATTTTGTTTATTTTTTTAACTCACTACTTTGTCCTTATTTTCTTCATTTTTCGGAAGACAGACAGATACCAGGATCAGCATTTGGGAAACACTTCTGAAATCTCTCTGGGCCTCATTTACCTTATCAGAGGGTGTTGGATTTCTCCTTGAATCCCTTCTTAACAATTTATGATTCTCTGACCCAATCCCAGATTCTCTTTCTACTAACACAGCTGGAAATGGAACCCCTAGGTCCAGCAGTGACGGCCAGAATGTCCTGGTCAGAGAAGCTGGATGCAAGAGTGTCCAGGCTCTGTCCTGAGACCACAGTATACCCTGTCGTACTCCAAGAGTGACCAAGAGTTGTTTTGGTGGCATCAGGTAAGTCGGGAAGAACTGACTTCCTCTTAGGAAGTGACTCCTTTGTATTTGAGGCCAAACAGCTTGGGATTTGATGTGCAAACTGCAGCCTGCTTTCTCCCGGTACCTCCTGCCATCAGGCTGGTTGTGGCTGGCTTAGCTTTCACCCTGCTCAGCAGGAGAGCTCAGGGGCCCTCCAGGCCATCAGTACCCCCTTGCTGCTCTAGGTCAGAGTTGGGAAAAACAGACTGGAGAATCCACTGCTTCTACCACAGGCTGCCACAGGGCTAAGCCTGAAGCTTAAATGTGCCCCACAGCTAAAGTCAATGATTGTATTATCATTAATGATAATAATAGTCTTTTGCATATTGTTTTTAAGGATTTTTAAAAATCCGATATCTTTTTAGCATAACGTCGGTGCTCAGGGAAATCTTCATGAAAGAGATAGGACTGGAAGGGTACCCTGAAAATGTGGGAGTACTTGGACAGGGTGTAGGGGTGGGAAGGATGGGGTTGGTGTGTGTCTAGAGAACAGTCTGGAGGGTGAAAAGTAGCAGGGGCGGTTAGAGCTGAGAAGAGCCCTGCCTGAAGGGGGCGCTGAATTCCCAGAAGGAGAGGGGGATGAGCTAGGGATGGGCCAGGTGTGTGGAGATCTCACAGGCTTTTGAGGTCGACTTGGTCAAACACTAGTTCAACCACTTGCTAGTATTATTATTCCTGCACCCCGCCCCCCCTTCCTGCTGCCTCACTGTGAGGGAAAGCTCTCCAAGGCCAGAAAAGTTAAGTGGTCGTGAGGGTAGGGAGAGGGCAGGAACAGAATGAGTCCGTCAGGGATTCTTTCTGTTAAAAAGTTGTTCAGAGAAAGTCAAATGACATCCACCCTCTCAATCTCTTGAACTGGTTGCATCGGTGCCTCCTGTTCCCTGAGAGTGAACTTCCAGGGTGATAAAAATCCATGGAAATCAACAGATCTTCAGCCAAACATGACCCCTCTAAGGCCATTTGACCAAACCACTAAGCCAAAGAACAGTCCTTCCCACCCTGCTCTCAGGCGGGGTCCATAATAAGGATTGAGGAAGTGACCTTTTCTCAGGAAGTGGGTGGACAAATGACCTAAAATTCAACCCTTCCCTTCTTGGAAGGAACTTATCATCTAAAGGAGGAAAGTTTTTAAATGTGCTCCTTTCTCAGTGCAGAAGGAAAAAGGAGTGGGAGGAATGATTTACTATCCTGCAGTAGGTTTTAGAATACAGAAGAGAAATATTTTCTACAAATGGGCACCTGTTTCCTCTGAGTGGAGAGTTGGCAGCTTTAAAGAGGCTGAAAATTTTCTCTGGAAAATGTAGCCTCTACTTTTATAATTGTCCCAGTTGGAAACCTAGAGGGATTTTTATCATATGTGATATTGATGTGTTTATTTATTTATTATATTTTGCTTTTCCATCATCTTCTACTGCAACTGTTGGGATTCAGGCTAAGTAGTGTATGAAGACTCAGGGCCCAAACTGAGAGGGAGGAGACTGGTGAGGGAGCTGACCTAAGAACCGGAGGAAAATTGGGAGCAAACGCCTAATTAAAATGTGTTTGACTTTCCATGACTTTAGTTGAATTTGCATTTTTATTATAATAGTAATATATGTACCCAGTCAGCATTGTGTTTTTATTATAAAAGTAATTTAAGTACCCAGTATAGATCATAAAATGAATATAAGAACCTGGTGTGGAGGCATTAAAAAGCATTTATGCATATGTAACTAGGAGAGTGTATCCTTTCCTTAAAACACTCACACAAATGGAGTCATGCTATGCATATTGTTATACATCTTGCTTTTTTACCTAAAGATCTTCCTTGGAGATCATTCTTTATCATTGGTATGGTTGTATGTCCCAGTTTACCTGGGACAGTCCATCCTGTATAATTATCAACAGATTCCCACTCTCAAACCATCCTGGTTTAGATAAATCTCTCTACTTATCAGGTCAAATAGATCTGCCTTTTTGCTTTTAATAAGTTTCATGGAATGTCACACCATGATACCTCAAATATAACTAATCCCCATCTATGGACATTTAAGTTATTTCTCATTTTAACCATTAGAGACTGCTCGGCAGAGAGCTTCCTTGTACATTTATCTTTGAACTCCCGTGAAGACACACGTGCAGGATAAATTCCTGGCCGTGAAACTTGCTGGGTCAAAGGGTTTGTGCATTTTACATTTTGTTCTGTGAAAATAATTTTTAAATTTACTTGTTTTCTATAGTTTCTTATTACTTTTTAAATTTATTTATTTATTTATTTTTGGCTGCATTGGGTCTTCATTGCCGCTCGCAGGCTTTCTCTAGTTGAGACGAGCAGGGTCTACTCTTCGTTGCAGTGTGCGGGCTTCTCATTGCGGTGGCTTCTCTTGTTGGGGAGCACGGGCTCTAGGCATGCGGGCTTCAGTAGTTGTGACACGTGAGCTGCAGTAGTTGTGGCAGACGGGCTCAGTAGTGTAGCACATGGGCTCAGTAGTTGTGACTCGCGGGCTCTAGAATGCAGGTTCAGTAGTTGTGGTGCATGGGCTTAGTTGCTCCGCGGCATGTGGGATCTTCCCAGACCAGGGCTCAAACCTGTGTCCCCTGCACTGGCAGGCAGATTCTTAAACACTGTGCCACCAGGGAAGCCCTAAATTTACTTTTTAATTGAGGTATAATATTCTGCTGTATCAATTTACTACCATTTATTTATCCATCTTTTATATTTTGAAAACTTTAGCAAAATTCCTCTCCTGAAAGGAGGAACTGCAGGCAGAGGGACCAGCCCAGAGCAGCCCTTTACGTGACTCCTCACTCTCATAGCCCAGACTCTCCCACACCTCTTCACTGGACTCTTGATGGACTAGATCCCTGTCCCCTCACACGGTTACAGCAGATTCTTGTCTGGCTCCTTCTCTCTCCTGCAGGTGCCCCGCCTTCTTCCTTCAGGAAGCACTGCCTGACTCCCCCTTACCATGACCACTAAGACTGGTATGAGATCTCTTTCATATACTCTCCCAGCATTCAATACTTCTCCCATCACAGTACTCATCACACTGAAGTATAATCTCCTCTTTAACTTCCATCTTCCTAGTGGAGTTCTGGATTCGTTTCCTATTGCTGCTGTCACAAATTACCACAAACTTAAGTGGCTTAAAACAACACAAATTTATTGTCATATATCTCTGAAGGTCAGAAGTCTAAAACAGGTTTCACTGGGCCAAAAACATCAAGGTATTGACAGGACTGGGTTCCTTTTGGAGACTCATGGGAGAATCTGGTTTCTTGCCTTTTCCAGCTTCTACAGGCTGCCTGCGTTCCTTGGCTCGTGGCTTCTTCCATCTTCAAAGCCAGCAATGACTGGTTGAGTCTTTCTTATATCATATCACTCAGACACTGACTCTCCTGCCTCCCTCTTCCACATTTAAGGATCTTGTGATTACATTGAGTCCACCTGGATAAGCCAGGCTAACCCTCCTATCTTAAAGACAGTTGAGCGAATTTTGCACTATGGACTCTGGTCTGAAGAGCCAGGTGTGAGGCCTCTGCCCCCAGCACCAAATAAGCGAGTGAAACTAGGAAGCACAAATAAAACAAAAAGCTTCTGTACGGGGCCTGGAGCTGAGCAGTCAGCACAGCTGTTTCGCACTAGGAACTCTGGTCTGAAGTCCTGGGTGAGAGGCCTGTGGACACGGCACCCTATGAGCAAGTGAAACTGGACAAGCACCAAGGAAATAAAGGATCATAGAACTAAGTTAAGGAGTGTATGGCATTTCCTTCGGATAAGACTGCATTTACCAATGGTCCTGTGATTCACCAAAATGTAAGAGTGTAGACATCCTACTTCATTTTATTGCACTGGAGCTCTTTCCTAACTTTATTTAATTGCACCCAAGTTCTCTCAGGATGTAATAAAGTTTTACTAGATGCTGTCATATCGCTGTCTAACAGGACTGTTGAGATTAGAGTCCACTGTCAAGCCATGTGGAGGACAGGCTATTGGTGCTCCAGCCAGGCGACAGGGCTATGCCACTGACGTGGGAGAGCCAAGTTCAGGACACTGGTCCACAAGAGACCTCCCAGCTCCACGTAATATCAAACGGTGAAAATCTCCCAGAGATCTCCATCTCAACACCAAGACCCAGCTCCACTCAACGACCAGCAAGCTACAGTGCTGGACACCCTATGCCAAACAACTAGCAAGACAGGAACAAAACCACATCCATTAGCACAAAGGCTGCCTAAAATCATAATAAGACCACAGACACCCCAAAACACACCACCAGACGTGGACCTGCCCACCAGAAAGACAAGGTCCAGCCTCATCCACCAGAACACAGGCACTAGTCCCCTCCACCAGGAAGCCTACACAACCCACTGAACCAACCTTACCCACTGGGGACAGACACCAAAAACAACCGGAACTACGAACGTGCAGCCTGCGAAAAGGAGACCCCAAACACAGTAAGTTAAGCAAAATGACAAGACAGAAAAACACAGCAGATGAAGGAGCAAGGCAAAAACCCACCAGACCTAACAAATGAAGAGGAAATAGGCAGTCTACCTGAAAAAGGATTCAGAATAATCATAGTAAAGATGATCTAAAATCTTGGAAATAGAATGGAGAAAATGCAAGAAATATTTAACAAGGACCTAGAAGAACTAAAGAGCAAACAAACAGTGATGAACAACACAATAAATTAAAAGTTCTCTAGAAGGGACCAATAGCAGAATAACTGAGGCAGAAGAACAGATAAGTGACCTGGAAGATAAAATAGTGGAAATAACTACTGCAGAGCAGAATAAAGAAAAAAGAATGAAAAGAATTGAGGACAGTCCCAGAGACCTCTGGGACAACATTAAATGCACGAACATTCGAATTATAGGGGTCCCAGAAGAAGAAGAGAAAAAGAAAGGGACTGAGAAAATATTTGAAGAGATTATAGTTGAAAACTTCCCTAATATGGGAAAGGAAATAGCTAATCAAGTCCAGGAAGCATAGAGAGTCCCATACAGGATAAATCCAAGGAGAAACACACCAAGACACATATTAATCGAACTATCAAAAATTAAATACAAAGAACAAATATTAAAAGCAGCAAGGGAAAAACAACAAATAACACATAAGGGAATCCCCATAAGGTTAAGAGCTGATCTTTCAGCAGAAACTCTGCAAGCCAGAAGGGAGTGGCAGGACATATTTAAAGTGATGAAGGAGAACAACCTACAGCCAAGATTACTCTACCTAGCAAGGATCTCATTCAGATTTGACAGAGAAATTAAAACTTTTACAGACAAGCAAAAGCTAAGAGAATTCAGCACCACCAAACCAGCTTTACAACAAATGCTAAAGGAACTTCTCTAGGCAGGAAACACATGAGAAGGAAAAGACCTACAATAATAAACCCAAAACAATTAAGAAAATGGTAATAATAACATACATATCGATAATTACCTTAAATGTAAATGGATTAAATGCTCCAACCAAAAGACATACATTAGCTGAATGGTTACAAAAACAAGACCCGTATATGCTGTGTACAAGAGACCCACTTCAGACCTAGGGACACATACAGACTGAAAGTGAGGGGATGGAAAAAGATATTCCTTGCAAATGGAAATCAAAAGAAAGCCTGAGTAGCAATTCTCATATCAGACAAAATGACTTTAAAACAAAGACTATTACAAGAGACAAAGAAGGACACTACATAATGATCAAGGGATCAATCCAAGAAGATGATATAACAATTGTAAATATTTGTGCACCCAACATAGGATCACCTCAATACATAAGGCAAATACTAACAGCCATAAAAGGGAAAATCGACAGTAACATATAGTAGGGGACTTTAACACCCCACTTTCACCAATG
This sequence comes from Tursiops truncatus, assembly GCF_011762595.2. Lineage (NCBI taxonomy): Eukaryota > Metazoa > Chordata > Mammalia > Artiodactyla > Delphinidae > Tursiops > Tursiops truncatus. The sequence goes on from NC_047034.1 coordinate 40,196,653, forward strand.
GACAGATCATCCAAAATGAAAATAAATAAGGAAACACAAGCTTTAAATGAGACATTAAACAAGATGGACTTAATTGATATTTATAGGACATTCCATACAAAAACAACAGAATAAACTTTCTTCTCAAGTGCTCATGGAACATTCTCCAGGATAGATCATATCTTGGGTCACAAATCAAGCCTTGGTAAATTTAAGAAATTTGAAATCTTATCAAGTATCTTTTCCGACCACAACACTATGAGACTAGGTATCAATTACAGGAAAGAACCTGTAAGAAGTACAAACACATGGAGGCTAAACAACACACTACTTAATAACCAAGAGATCACTGAAGAAATCAAAGAGGATATCAAAAAATACCTAGAAACAAATGACAGTGAAAACACGACGACCCAAAACCTATGGGATGCAGCAAAAGCAGTTCTAAGGGAAGTTTATAGCAATACAATCCTACCTTAAGAAGCAAGAAACATCTCAAACAACCTAACCTTGCACCTAAAGCAATTAGAGAAAGAAAAACAAAAAAAGCCCAAAGTTAGCAGAAGGAAAGAAATGATAAAGATCAGATCAGAGATAAATGAAAAAGAAATGAAGGAAATCATAGCAAAGATCAATAAAACTAAAAGCTGGTTCTTTGAGAAGGTAAACAAAATTGATAAACCATTAACCAGATTTATCAAGAAAAATAGGGAGAAGACTCAAATCAGTAGAATTAGAAATGAAAAAGGAGAAGGAACAACTGACACTGCAGAAATACAAAGGATCATGAGAGATTACTACAAGCAGCTATACGCCAATAAAATGGACAACCTGGAAGAAATGGACAAATTCTTAGAAATGCACAACGTGCCAAGACTGAATCAGGAAGAAATAGAAAATATGAACAGACCAAACACAAGCACTGAAATTGAAACTGTGATTAAAAATCTTCTAACAGGGCTTCCCTGGTGGCACAGTGGTTGAGAATCTGCCTGCCAATGCAGGGGACACGGATTCGAGCCCTGGTCTGGGAAAATCCCACATGCCACAGAGCAACTAATCCCACGCACCACAGCTACTGAGCCTGCGCGTCTGGAGTCTGTGCTCCACAACAAGAGAAGGCCGCAACAGTGAGAGGCCCGCACGCCACGATGAAGAGTGGCCCCGACTCACCGCAACTAGAGAAAGCCCTCGCACAGAAACGAAGACCCAACACAGCCAAAAATAAATAAATAAATTCATTAAAAAACAAAACAAAACAAAAACAAAACAAAATATCTTCTAACAAACAAAAGCCCAGGACCAGATGGCTTCACAGGCGAATTCTATCAAACATTTAGAGAAGCGCTAACACCTATCCTTCTCAAACTCTTCCAAAATATAACAGAGGGAGGAACACTCCCAAACTTATTCTACGAGGCCACCATCACTCTGATACCAAAACCAGACAAAGATGTCACAAAGAAAGAAAACTAAAGGTCAATATCATTGATGAACATAGATGCAAAAATCCTCAACAAAATACTAGCAAACAAAATCCAACATCACATTAAAAGTGTCATACACTATGATCAAGTGGGGTTTATCCCAGGAATGCAAGGATTCTTCAATATATTCAAATCAATCAACGTGATACACCATATTAACAAATTGATGGAGAAAAACCCTATGATCATCTCAATAGATGCAGAGAAAGCTTTCGACAAAATTCAACACCCATTTATGATAAAAACCCTCCAGAAAGTAGGCATAGAGGGAACTTTCCTCAACATAATAAAGGCCATATATGACAAACCCACAGCCAACATCATCCTCAATGGTGAAAAACTGAAAGCATTTCTACTAAGATCAGGAACAAGACAAGGTTGCCCACTCTCACCACTGTTGCTCAACATAGTTTTGGAAGTTTTAGCCACAGCAATCAGAGAAGAAAAAGAAATAAAAGGAATGCAAATTGGAAAAGAAGAAGTAAAGCTGTCACTGTTTGCAGATGACATGATACTATACAGAGAGAATCCTAAAGATGCTACCAGAAAACTACCAGAGCTAATCAATGAATTTGGTAAAGTAGCAGGATACAAAGTTAATGCACAGAAATCTCTTGCATTCCTATACACTAATGATGATAAATCCGAAAGTGAAATTAAGAAAACACTCCCATTTACCACTGCAACAAAAAGAATAAAATATCTAGGAATAAACCTACCTAAGGAGACAAAAGACCTGTATGCAGAAAATTATAAGACACTGATGAAAGAAATTAAACATGATACAAATAGATGGAGAGATATACCGTGTTCTTAGACTGGAAGAATCAACATTGTGAAAATGACTCTACTACCCAAAGCAATCTACAGATTCAATGCAATCCCTATCAAACTACCACTGGCATTTTTCACAGAACTAGAACAAAAAATTTCACCATTTGTATGGAAACACAAAAGACCCCGAATGGCCAAAGCAACCTTGAGAAAGAAAAAGGGGCTGGAGGAATCAGATTCCCTTACTTCAGACTATACTACAAAGCTACAGTACTCAAGACAGTACGGTAGTGGCACAAAAACAGAAATATAGATCAATGGAACAGGATAGAAAGCCCAGAGATAAACCCATGCACATATAGTCACCCTATCTTTGATGAAGGAGGCAAGAATATACAGTGGAGAAAAGACAGCCTCTTCAATAAGTGGTGCTGGGAAAACTGGACAGCTACATGTAAAAGAATGAAATTAGAACACTCCCTAACACCATACACAAAAATAAACTCAAAATGGAATAAAGACCTAAATGTAAGGCCAGACACCATCAAACTCTTAGAGGAAAACATAGGCAGAACACTCTATGACATAAATCACAGCAAGATCCTTTTTGACCCACTTCCTAGAGAAATGGAAATAAAAACAAAAATAAACAAATGGGACCTAATGAAACTTCAAAGCTTTTGCAAAACAGAGGAAACCATAAACAAGATGAAAAGACAACCCTCAGAATGGGAGAAAATATTTGCAAATGAAGGAACTGACAAAGGATTAATCTCCAAAATTTACAAGCAGCTCATGCAGCTCAATATCAAAAAAACAAACAACCCAATCCAAAAATGGGCAGAAGATTTAAACAGACATTTCTCCAAAGAAGATATATAGATTGCCAACAAACACATGAAAGAATGCTCAACATCATTAATCATTAGAGGAATGCAAGTCAAAACTACAATGAGATATCATCTCACACCGGTCAGAATGGCCATCGTCAAAAAGTCTACAAACAATAAATGCTGGAGAGGGTGTGGAGAAAAGGGAACCCTCTTGCCCTGTTGGTGGGAATGTAAATTTATACAGCCACTATGGAGAACAGTATGGAGGTTCCTGAAAAAACTACAAATAGAACTACCATATGACCCAGCAATCCCACTACTGGGCATATACCCTGAGAAAACCATAATTCAAAAAGAGTCACGTACCAAAATATTCATTGCAGCTCTATTTACAATAACCAGGACTTGAAAGCAACCTAAGTGTCCATCAACAGATGAATAGATAAAGAAGATGTGGCACATATATACAATGGAATATTTCTCAGCCATAAGAAGGAACGAAACTGAGTTATTTTTAGTGAGGTGGATGGACCTAGAGAGTGTCATACAGAGTGAAGTAAGTCAGAAAGAGAATAACAAATACCGCATGCTAACACATATATATGGAATCTAAAAAAAAAAAAATGGTCATGAAGAACCTAGGGGCAAGACGGGAATAAAGATGCAGACCTACTAGAGAATGGATCTGAGGATACAGGGAAGGGGAAGGGGAAGCTGGGACAAAGTGAGAGAGTGGCATGGACATATATACACTACCAAATGTAAAATAGATAGCTAGTGGGAAGCAGCCGCATAGCACAGGGAGCTCGGTGCTTTGTGACCATCTAGAGGGGTGGGATAGGGAGGGTGGGAGGGAGGGAGACGCAAGAGGGAAGAGATATGGGAACATATGTATAACTGATTCACTTTGTTATAAATCAGAAACTAACACACCATTGTAAAGCAATTATACTCCAATAAAGATGTTAAAAAAAAAAAAAGTCAGTTGAGGGAATTCCCTGGTGGTACAGTGGTTAGGACTCGGCGCATTCACTGCTGTGGCCCAGGTTCCATCCCTGGTCTGGGAACTAAGATCCCGCAAGCCGCATGGTGTGGCCAAAAAATAAAATAAATAAATTCAGTTGATTAGCAACCTTAATTTCCATTTGCCACCTTAATTCCCTTTGCCAGGTGGCATAGTATATTCACAGCATCCAAGGATTTGGACGTGGATATCTTTGGGCACCATTATTCTGCCTACCACAGACTCCAAGCTCTGTGAGGGCAGGAAGTAGATCATAGTTTATGCCGTATCCTCTAGTACCTGGAACATGGTAAGTACATAATAAGTGTTTATCGATTCACTGCTTCCTGCCCTGTGAGATTCTTGCAGGTCAGGTAGAGAGAGCTGGCTCTAGGGTCCTGCCAGAAGGCACATTGCTATCTGCTCATAAGTGGGCAAGAAAACCTCACGGTGCAGCCTAGAGACTCCTTTTCCAACGGAACTCTTTTTAGCCTGAGGATGTTGAAGACCAGGGCAATCAAAGGATGTGGTTCAGGGCAGGGACCATTCATTCGTCTGTGTGTTCCCTAACACAGAGCCTAGTACACTTTAGAACTCAATGCATGTTTGTTGAAGGGTCAGAGTGGGACAGAAGTCCAACTGGGGTAGAAAAGCTGATAGCAAGGATTCCACTAGGGCATTGGTCAGGGTGGGAGAGTTAGAGGCCAGCTGGGGTCACTCCTGTGTGAGCACAAGTTTCTAAAGCAGGCAGTGCTGTATCAGTCTGGCCCCAAGAGCCAGTGTGGAGAATCAGGTCAGACAGGAAGCCAGCAGCAGGCAGACGAGGCAGTGTGACATGGTCGGCAAGAAACTGGCCGTGGCAGGGCTGGGTTCAAGAAGCTGGGTGTGGGTGGAAGTTAAAATTAAGGGGACACATTAGGAAACTGATGGAGAGTAGGAACAAACTTAACCACACCAGCTTCCTGCTCCATGCCCCAGGTTTTATACTGTTTCTCTGTGATCAGAGTCAATGCAGCCTAGCCAGAGGCCTCTGATCAATGGATGGTGGCCAAGGCCTGGGAGCAGGAACAGCAGCTGTGAGGGACTCTAAACCAGACGTGTGCAGGAGTCACAGTAGATACAAAACTGTATATGACACAGTCACCACCCTTGGGAAATTACAGTCTAGGGCAACAGTCAGGCACTAACTCTCATACAAGGTAGGAGCTTAGAACGAAGGACGATTAAACTGAAAGCTCTTTATTTAAAAAAAAAAACAAAAAAAAGACTTCTTTAACCTTTCCAGTAATCCTGTGTGGTAGATGTTATTTCCTCCATTTTATAGATGAGAAATGTGCGGTTCAGAGAGGGTGGGTAATTTGCCCAAGATCACATAGCTAGTCAGTGGTAGAGCCAGAATACAAACTCAGATTTCTCTTACTCTTTAGAGCCCACACTTCTAAACTCTATTCCATAAAAGCAAAAGCTGTTTTTCTCTTTTGCCAAGCATAATGCCAGGCATATAGTAGGCATTCAGTAAATGCTTAAAATGAATGACTCTTTTGAAGTAAATTTAATTCTTATGCTCCCGTACTCTGCACACGTTTCTATTATAGCTCTAACTTAGTACTAAGCTCTTGGTAGAATAAACACATTTTACTCATTCCAAACAGGACTTGAAATAGAATAGTTGTGTGTTTCTGAGCTTGCTTTCCTATCAAGCTGTGAGGTCGTGGGAGATAGGAACTACATCCTACCAACTTTTTCACCTAGCACAAAGTAGGTATTCAGTAACCACGAGTGGAAAGGAGTGAAGGTTAACTTAGCAGTGTTGTAATCGATGGACTGGAAAGGGGACAAAGAGGATCTGGGCTGAAATGGTAGGGGCCCCTTTTTCTTCCCAGTATTAGCATAGTTCCTGGCACACTAAAAGTGCTCAAAAACATTCGCTGAATAAATGTACAAATGAGTGAATCCTGCATTTACTCCAGTTCTAGTTATAACAGTAGAATCCTATCTACTCTGGGTAGTTCTAGAGCCAGTAGCGATATTGTATTACATTCTGGGGCCCTCCCAGTCCAAGGAATTTCACACTATGTCTACAGAATACCCCTGTCTCCAAAGAAACCACAGTTCAGTTTCAAGTAGTTGTACCACAACCATAAACACAACCACAAAGGAATGGAAACAAATCACCAGAACACTGTGAGTGGGAGGCCCAACTCCTCTCATCCAGTGGAGAGTATTTCTAAACAAACACAAAGGGGATTACACCTGCTCCGGATCCTGCCAAAACAACAGAAAGCAAACCCAAGAAAATCAGACTGGCCCCAAGTGAGAACCCAGGGGGGCCAAACAGGAAGTTTCCTGGAGGAGGAGAGATTCCAAGGGTTAGTATAGGAGGTAGGAGGTTGACCTAATTCCACTATCTTCAAGGGATATGATTGCATGGTCTAATGGGTCATACAATTCAGGCCCATCATATAATTTTAACCAGAGGTAAGTAGAATAACAACTGACTTTTACTGAGTGATATTGAGTACCAGGCACTGTGCTAAGTATTCTTTTTTTTTTTTTTTTGTGGTACGCGGGCCTCTCACTGCAGCGGCCTCTCGCAGCCGTGTGCTCCGCGGCACGTGGGATCTTCCCGGACCAGGGCACGAACCCGCGTCCCCTGCATCGGCAGGCGGACTCTCAACCTCTGCACCACCAGGGAAGCCCTGTGCTAAGTATTCTTTATCATTAGCTCACAGCAGCCCTGAGGCCGGCTAAAACTGCGCAGGGAGATAATCAAGTCATGGGAGCCATCCAGGTAGGTGAGAGAAAAGATAAGGCACACACAGTACCACAGCTGAGGACAGGAAGTTCAGATGTCAACAGACAAGAGACTCAGCACAGGTGTCTGCCTGACCGCCAGTCCTTTAAGCTGATGATTCCCAATCACAAACCAGAGTCATCTGGGGAAGTTTCTAAAGATAGCTTTCTGGGTCCCACTCAGACTGCCCGAGTCAAAATTTCTAAGAGCAGGCCCAGAAATCTGTATTTTAACCTATATTTTTAAAATCTATTTTTAAAAAAGTCACCCTGGGACTTCCCAGGTGGCATAGTGGTTGAGAGTCTGCCTGCTGATGCAGGGGACACGGGTTCGTGCCCCAGTCCGGGAAGATCCCACATGCTGCGGAGCCGCTGGGCCCATGAGCCATGGCCGCTGAGCCTGCGCGTCCGGAGCCTGTGCTCCGCAATGGGAGAGGCCACAGCAGTGAGAGGCCCGCATACCGCAAAAAAAAAAAAGTCACCCTGAATTCACACTCATTCATGTGTAAGTATTCAACACACATGGGCACTTAAAGAAAGTGCAAATGCTAAAATAACCCAGGACGCTGCATGGGCTTGTTCCCAAACTGCTTCCGTTTAATCCCGGATATAACTGCTTCCAAATTCATGGCTCAGAAATCCTAGCATTTTGGGGCCAGTGGAGGTGGTGTTTCTCTGGACGACACTCAGTCTTTGAATCTGAGTCTGTCCCCAGATCCCTCGGATTAACCTGACTCCTTTGAGATTTTGTGCTACCTCAGGTGGTTCTATCCTCCCACCCCAGCCTTCTGCATCCAGCCAAAGCAGTGCTGAGCCTCATTAGAGAAGATGAGGGAGAGGATACTTTGGACTCGGGGTACCAGCAATCAGAGCATCATGCAGTAAGATGAGGGTACTGCATGACCTGGCCCAACCAAAGGCTTGATATCTACTTCCTGTCAGAAGAGGAATGAATCCCATAGCAGTCCCGAGCCCACAGATGAGAAGGTTCCAGTGAGGAGGAGAATGAGAGGTCTGAGCTTGAAGGTCAAGCTAGGATCATCTCAACAAGGTTCTCAGGTTCTGAATCCTATTCATGAACCTTCCTTCTCCTGCATCAATACTCATCTCCATCAATCCCTGTCTCTGTCTTTACCACAGACAAACACCTCTGCTCAATCTTGGCAACCATCCACCACCCACAGACAAAAATAGCCCAGCTGGCCTCTGCAAGCACTTAGATTTCGATGATGGGAAACAAACGCCCATTTGGTTTACCTTCCCTTCAAAAGTCCAGGAAGCCTCTTGACAGAAGATATTGAGAAGGTTTAGTGAAGGCCAAGGATTTAAGTTTTGAAACCTAAACCATTTGACAGGCTCTGGGAAGGTGATAAAAGCCAAGAAACTTATGGTCAGTTTGAAACTCTTGCACTTTGTCTCATTCACTACATGTGGTAAGACATTCATCACAGTTGCTTAGATGCAGAAAAAATTCAACTGCAGTGAGGCAGGTTTGTGCCCCACAGAAGAAAGAACTTTCTAGTAGAGGCTTCCATGAGATGAGGAGTTGGCTCTGGGAGGTGTGAAATCATTTCCATTGGATGTGACTGACTCATCTGTCAGCCATACCACAGATGTGAGGTTGGAGCAAGATGACCTTTGAGATACCTTCCAATCCCTAATTCCATGACTCTGTGATCATTATCACTATAAACTTTGTGGTAGAGTGTCGGGGCTTGAGCTAGAGCGTAGAGAACATATGAGCTCAGAAAAGGCATAATTGAGAATCAGAACTAGTCATGTTCTAAGCGATATTCCTGCAAAGCTCTGAGGCCATAATAATTTACTAATATATAATCCTAAGAATATTCCTAGATGTTTCAGTCATTGAGAATCCAGACAGCTTCATCTCTGAGCAGTGTCTGGTAATCAGCTCTCTGTTTTTAAAATAGACCAGATCAGTCTTGCACATGCTCTTCTTTCTGTCTGGAACACTCTGATCCATCTGCATGTCTTGTTCCCTCCTCTCCTTCAAGCATTTGCTTAGTTGTCACCTTCGTAGTGAAGCCTTCCTAGACCATTCTATTTATCCAGCCTGCCTTTTAATTGTAGTGTTTACACTATTTACATTTAGTGTAATTATTGACAGAGCTGGCCTCTAAGTCAACCCTCTTGCTATTATTTTCAATTTACCCCATCTGTTTTCTGTTCCTTTTTCTTTAAACTCCCTTCCTGCTTCCTTTTGTGTAAAGCAGAAAAAAGTTTTTAGTGTTCTATTTTGTCTTCTCTATTGACATTTTAGCATTTCTCATGAGACTTTTGTTCATTTTAGTGGCTGTTCTACAAATTATAATATGCATTTTAACTTATCACAGGTATATCTTGAAATAATATTATAATATTATATCACTTCATGTATAAGGTAAGAAACATACAATAATATACTTACCCCTTTCTGGCTCTTGTGCTATTGTAATACACTTAATTATTTCTACATACTTTATAAACCCCACAAATTGTTAATTTTTGGTTAAAGTCAGTTGTGTAGACTCATGGATTCCTATTTTATTCAATGATTTATAATCTATTACTACTATTTTTTTTTTGATCTTCAAATTGTCCACACATATGACCAGTAGAAGTTATCTCTTCAAGTTATCTCCTATGTCCTCTTGGTATGTCCCCATCATTCTCTGAGCACTTTGTTACTTTTGGTAACAGGCTCTAGACTCATACTTCCCTGCCCTGGCCCCCAGATTAGCCATTTCTCCAAGGAGGCTTGATTCCTTTTAGTGGAAGGTGATATTCATAAACCAGGATCTGGGTATTCAGTGTGCTCATTGCTCCTAGAGTGTCATTTATTACTTCTAGGCCCCTATCCTCTCAGTGGACAGAGCTAGGAAATGTATACATACACACACACACACACACACACACACACACACACACACACATATATAAAACACCCATGCTCATCTCTATCTATTTCCATGTTTGTCTATCTACTAAAAACCATGAGTTCTCCAGTCCCAATTCAATATCACAGGGTGTATCTTAGCCTTCCCCTTTTCATATTTGTAACTCTTTTCATTAACAATGAGTGGCTTTCATTATCCTTAATATATAACATATTTGCTCAATTCCCTTGCATGTAACCAATGCCCTGGCTACTCTGGGGCCAGTGTTCGGTTCTGCAGTCACTGATTCCCACCAGTGACATCAAGGGTGAATCCTTCCCCTCTAATCCCTGCTCATCATACTGGAGCAAAAACCTAGGCCCTGATGAAGGGCTCAGTAGGCCTGACATAGAAGAAGAGGAAATGGCTAGATTAATCCAAAGGTGATGAACTATAAAAAAGATGTGACAGGAAAATCAGGGAGCTTGGATGCTAAGAATGGCAGAGGATATGCCATGAATTTCAGGCAGGATGTAGAAGGAAAATATGCCAGGAGGTATGCTGAATTGGTAGAAAATGGAGGGGTGGAAACATCGGAGATTCTGATAAAATTAGAGAATATGTATGGGGGGGATTAAGCATTCTGGCAGACCCAGTCATTTGTGGCTAGTTAGCCAAATGTCTAATTATATCTATACGTAAACTGGGCTACAGTGAGACCTGATTCCATTAGAACTTTTATTATCAAGTGGGTCCCATCTGGGAGGATTGCCATTCAGCAGACATTTTTCCAAACAGCGATTACAGGTGCTTCCCCTCCAGTAAATTAAATCCTTAATAGTAGAAGGGAAGGAAGCACATGCATGCTCATACACAGACTGAATATAATACTGGCCTCCAATCAAAAATCATCAGGAAGTCAGATTCCAAGGCAAACCCCTGTCCTAAAATGACTCTTTCATGATCAGATAGCACAGGTATCAAAGAGAAAAGGCACAGATGGAGCTTTTGCAAGTTCCTGAACCTAGAAGCCATGGGGTTCTGAGAGACAAATCCAGAGCAAGCCGTAAGTACGCCAAAACTGTGTGACAGAACAGTGGATACATCTGCTACACTGGAGGTGACACAGGTCAGGGCCATGGCAGGGTTACATCTCCATCCAAAGCCAGGCGCTTGGATGTCTCCGTGTGTCAGTTTCCTCCTTCATTCCCTATGGTGGCTATTCAAAATCTACCCTCTCGGGGGCTTCCCTGGTGGCGCAGTGGTTGAGAGTCCGCCTGCCGATGCAGGGGATACGGGTTTGTGCCCCAGTCCGGGAAGATCCCACATGCTGTGGAGCAGCTGGGCCCGTGAGCCATGGCCACTAAGCCTGCACGTCCGGAGCCTGTGCTCCGCAACGGGAGAGGCCACAACAGTGAGAGGCCCGCGTACCACACACACAAAAAAATCTCCCCTCTCGGAAGACAGCCTTGCTGGCTTCAGTAATAGACACGAAGACTATCAGTCAAGAACTTCTTCCACCTCCTGTGTCTCTCTGCACCTACAAATTATTGCATTTATACCTACTCACCACTTCTTTCCTCCTCAGTCACAGAAGGACATGTCCTGTCTAAGGCTAAGTCCTCCAACTGCTCTCATACTCACTTCCCTCTCCCTCTCAGAAACATTGTTGCCGCAGATACCACTCTCAACCCCTTTCAGGCTCTTTCCCAAAAGCCATGAACAGGCAAATGTCATGAGCACGTGAAATGTCAATCCTACATCCTTTAGTTATTGCCTTTTCTTTATCTTTCCTTTAACAGCAAAGTTTTTTTGTTGTTTTTAAATATTATTTTACATGTTTCTCTAATTATAAAACTAGTACATGTTTATTACAGAATATTTGTACAAAACTATATAGGAAAGAATTATAATCTTGCCACTCATTTTCAGATTTCCATGTGTATATATCTATGTCTAACATTTAATAGCTGACATTTTCCTGGGTGTTTGCTGTGCCCAAGGCTTACCATGATCCAGTGAAGGACTTACCCACAGTTGCACATCAATTGAATCACTGGCTTAGACTACATTCAGTCCCAGGAAGTCTAGCTCCAGAACATAAGCTCTTAAATCAGCTCTTCATGCTTCTAATCAAAATCATACATTATAGATAGACTGAGCATTTTTCAATATCACAAAATATGTTTTAGAAATGTGATTTCTCAGGCATAATCAAGATTTTTGATATAATGGTGTGTCACCATCCATTCAGTTTTCAACCCATGGCCCTTTTGCTCTCACTCCTCACTCCTCAACAACACAAACCAACCCCACAAGAGTGAAAGGTAACCTCTTTGATGCTAATTCCAACAGAAACTTTACAACTCTTCTCTTTCTGGAGTCCTTAGCAATATTTGACACCATTGTCCCTTCCTTCTGTCATTTAGTCAGTAATATTTATTAAGCACCAGAGATGCAACGAGCACAGTGCTAAGTATCACAAACGTCCTCCTCTAGTTGATTTCCAGGACATATTCTCCTTTGCTTTCCTCCTTCTCTGACCATGTTTTCTTAGTCTCAAACTTCCTGGTCCTCTGGTCCTCAGCCCTGTGTTGGGGTCTTTACCAGTGTTTCTCAGCCCTGGCTGTGCCTTGGAATCACCCGGCAATACGTGCCTAGAGATTGTGATTCAGATAATGAGTTTCGGCATCAGTATTTTGAAGATATTACATGTCCTCCACTCAGTCGCTTCTCCTCCTTTGTTCCTCATTTCAGGGAATGGCACACCTCTCCATCCACTCATTTAACCTAGAAATCTTGCCTTCTCCTCTTCTTCCAATCAATCACTATATCCTATTGATTCTACCTCCTTACTATTTTTTAAATCTTTCTATATCTCTCCATCTCCAATTGTCTTCAACCCATCATCATTTCTTAACTGGATTATTAAAATGCCCTCATAGTTGATCTTGCCTCACTTCAACCTTTGCTTTATTTTTGTTGTCCCACAGTGAACATAGCATTGTTGGGTTTTTTCCTGATTATATAAATAATACAAGATCAATATAAAAATTGAAACAATCATACAAATATAAGGAAGAAAGAAACGATCACCTGAAATCATGCTACCCTGAGATTATACCCATTCCTCCATTAATGTTTTGATGATCATCCTTTCAGGCACCTTTTTATGTTGATCAATCATATGATAAAAGGGTGTAAACCTTGCCCCTCATTGGGATTCAGATATTACAGGATGGCCCTGAGAGAGGAATAATTTTAAGTAGGAACAAAGAGGGCCTGGAAAGAGTGAATATATGATTGGAAACAAATGGAATTATATCATAATGCTGTTTTGCTTTGAATAAAGGGCACCTTTTATTTAAATAATTTCTTTGTACCTTCCTCTCTCTTTCTGTACTCTCTGCACCCACACCCCAAGTAATCAATGCTAAGAACTTGGTATGTATACTTTCATACCTTTTCTTCATGCTCATATAATCATAATGGTGTTGGGATCCTCATTATAGTGACCAAAGTACAGATATTTAATCACTTGAGGTTTTATTCTCGTATGTACGAAGTCCAGGGCTACACAAAGTGATCAGGGAGCCGTTCCTTCCAACTGTCTGCCTTGTAATCTTTCACACTGTCATATCTTCAAAGCCATAAAATGACTGTAAAAGTGCCAGCTATCACATATCCTTATTTCAGATAAGAAAAGGGGAAGACCAGGAGTAAAAAAGAACTTCAGCAAACCCTCCATCCAAAACTTCCACTTATATCTCATTGGTCACTCCTATCTGCAAGAGAGGACAGGAAAAATACACACCCGCCCACAAGATTTTAGCGTTGTTGTTTTGCTAGCAGTAGATGTCTTCGTTTTCTAAAAAATTGGATCTGAGTACATATACACCTTTGCATATAGCTTTTCCCACTTAATCACACTTCATGGAAATCCCTCCAAGTCAGTATAGATCTGACTTATATTTTTAAATGGCTACGCAATTCCCCATGGCATGTGTACATCATAATTTATTCAGTCGCCTAATGGTGGGATTCAATGCCCTAATGGTGGGCATTCACTTTGTTTTCAGTGTTTTGCCAGCGACAAACAATGCAGCAATAAACACCTTTGTATATGTATCCTTTGTGCCCTGCTTTTACAGCTGACCCTTGAACAACACGGGGATTAGGGACAGCAGTTCTCCATACAGTCCAAAATCTGCATATAACTTATGGGTTTTTTTTCCATATATACATAGTTCCTCTATATACCCAGTTCTTCTGTATCCGCGGATTCAACCAACCGCAGATCGTTTACTACTACAGTATTTACTGTGGAAAAAAAACCCACATATAAGTGGGTCCACAAACTTCAAACCCATATTGTTCAAGGGTTAACTGTGCTTCTATAGAGTAGATGACCAGCAATGGCATTGCTGGGATGAAGGGCATATGCGTTAAATTTTATAGTCTTTGCCTGATAGCCAAAAAGTTTGTAGCAATTCACATTTCATCGAGCAATGTCAAGTATTTCTTCTTCATTTTCACCAGCAGTAGGTGTTGTCATTCTTAATGTTTACCAATCTGAAGGGTATAAAGTAAAATCACATTATTGCTTTAATTTTCATTAGTATATTTTAAGTACATTACTGGACATTTAGATTTTCTCTTCTGTGAATCGCATATTCATATCATTTACCCATTTCTGCCAGGTTTGTCTTTCCTAACCAGTTTCTGAGCGCTCTGTGCATACTGTGGATATTAATCATTAATTAGTATAGTGCAGTTGGTGTACTAATATACCGTATGATAACTTTATTGGATCCTCTTTGCCTGCAGAATAAAGTCTATGTGCTTTAACAAAGCCAGGTGTGTTGTCTGGGCAGGAGATGGTGTTCAGATGCCTTTGATAAGAACGGCTGGGCAACTGCCTTCCCTCCGTGTATCCATTTACACCCACTGATTTACACAGAAGTTGAACAGTACAACCTATGAGAGAGAGCCTGAATCTTATTCCTGGTTGGATTCAGGCACCTGATGGACTGGGATGGCCCTGAAGGAGGCATGATTATAGGTCGTGGGGGCCCTGAGAACTCAGTCATCATAGAGAAAAAGGCATCTGGCCTCTTGAATCAATCTAACATTTGGGCCAGAGTGCCCAAGGGGAACGGTGTTCTGGGTTCACTGTGGAGGCTAACACTGGAACTTGCTTCCCCTAGCTGCTTTGGCAGCCTGTGTGGCTCCTGGAAGGAAGGGCCTTGTGTGGACCTTTAAAGAGCTATTTCTGTGAAGTTGAGCAGCCTTCACAGAACCCTTATTTGAACTGTACTGGTAAGAGCATTTTCCTTCACACTTTGCTAGACCAGTGGCAGTAATCTCTGGTCTTCAGATGCAGCAGTGATGCTCTGATTTCCACATTATGGAGCTCCATAAACTGCTAGGTATTTGTTCCAGCCTGACGTTGGCATCCTTGTTGAAGCACTAAGGCCTGGGACTGCAGAATTCCAGCCTGGCTAGACTTCATAGTAAATGATAACCTAGATTGTTTCACTGAAACGTGGAAGTACTCCCCAAAGAGTCCCCTAAATACTTGATGGGAAAGATGTTGAAAATAACTTTGATTTCTTCCAAGGATCTTGGCTTCCTTTAAGTCAAGCTGGCGGGATACAGAGGATGTGAAACTGGGTATTGATGCCAGTGAGATTGCCACTATATACATCGACTGGTGAAGCCGCAAACTGGTCAATTTCATCCTCATTGTACATTTGCCCAACTCTCCAGCTTCATTTCCTGCATTTTCTCTGTCCCTCTCTAAGTTCTGGGTATGTTAAGTCAGTAGTAAATTCCTCAAAGCATCATACTTTCTTTGTAGACTATAACTTCACATGTGCTGCTTTCTCTTCCCGAAACACCCATCCTCTCAGCCATATTGTTTATCGGCTAGCTCCTGTCAGCCACCATCTCCTTCAGGAAGCCCTCCTTGATTCCTCCCATCTGGGTTTGAGGTCCCTCCTTAATGCTCTCATAACATCCTGCATGCCACCATACCCCACTCCTTCTATCAGACTGGGAGCTAGTTTCTTCAACACTGAATGCAGTGCCTGACGTATTAACAGATGCTCAATAATGCTTGTTAAATAAGTGAATTAATGTATGAAAAATTAAATGTCCCTGTGTGCTTGATGCTATACTCATTTCTTCTAAGATAAATAAAAGGCATGTATCCCCTGCCCTCAAGTGACTGACAATCCAGTTGAGGAGACAGAGGGGTTTTTTTGTTTATTTATATTTTGTTTTTTTCTCCTAAAAGCCACTAAATAATTATATGCATTTAGGATTGTGTAAAAAAAAAAGATTAAATGTAAGAGCAATGAAAATTGAGAGAAAAGGCCATACTGGGGCCATACACATAGCAAAAAGAGAGAAGATTCTGTTAGTGAACATCTCTATATGGTTCACCTGTAAACACGAATCAGCTATTGAATATGTGAAGACCACTGTGCCAGTCATAGAAGCTACAAAGAGGGAAAATTACTGGGAAAATTTTAAGGGCTTATTACTTAGTTGGCACGACTTCAGATTCTGTTTGGAGGTAGGCAGGGCATACAAAATAAACAGGTAGCAAACATACAAATGAGTGTCATGGCTGGAATGATAAGGTAGGATCACTACATAAAAATAAATAAAACAAATCAGTGTTCACTTATTAAAACAGCAAGGATTAAAATGGAGATAACATGCAGCTTTGTTGGGGGCGTGGGGAAATGCGTGCTATTATGCACTCTTACTGGTAGGGTAAATCGGTACATATTTTCTTGAGGGCAGTTTGGCAGCATAGATCAAAACTTTCAGAAACATTCCTACTCTTTTGACACAGTGGTTCTATTTCTAGCAATTTATATTAAGGAAATAATCAGAGACATGGACACATGTACAGGGATATTAATAGCAGTGTTATTTTTAATGGAAAAAATTAAAACAGCCTCGGTGTTGAACAATAGGGAAACGGCTAAATAATTTGTGATTCATCCGTATGATAGACCTTACTCAGCCATTGAAATCCTGTTTTCTGAGAATTTTAGCATCATGGGAAATTTTTCATGTCATAACATTAAGTGAAAAAGTACACAAAACTGTACACACACCACCCACAT
This sequence comes from Tursiops truncatus, assembly GCF_011762595.2. NCBI lineage: Eukaryota > Metazoa > Chordata > Mammalia > Artiodactyla > Delphinidae > Tursiops > Tursiops truncatus. The sequence continues at coordinate 40,213,540 of NC_047034.1, forward strand.
TCTGTGGCTGAGAAAACACTGAAAGGAAAGACACTCAAGGTGTTAGTAATGGTGGAATTATGGGTAATTCTTTTTTCTTCTTTATCGCTTCCTTTATTTTCTACATTTTCTACAACAAGTATGTATTGTTTTATAGTTCAAAAATGGTTTTAATTTTTTAATGAAAAAATCGATAGGACAAGATAGTTTATGTTCAAAGCAAGATGAACAACAGAGAGTAAACTCCCATTCACGCAGAATGGTTGGGAGTTGCACCCTCTCTTTGGCTTTCAGACTGTGTAGCTATAGCCCTGTTCTCTATAATCTTTGCAGTGTTTGAGAGGGGAGTGCATGAGGAGAAAAGTAAAGAGAGAGAACCTGAGAGGCTATCATTCCTTTCTTGCGTATTCAAGTATTTGATGGAGAGTTTGTGGGTGGGGAAACTTGGAGGCCATGGCAGTCAGCATCCCATTCTCTGTGTCCCGTGAACCTTTCCTCTTTTCTTTTGTTGCCCTTGTTGAGAGAAAGGCTGGGGCAACATGAGCCTTGAGAGGGTTTGCAAGGCAAACACAGAAAGGCTCCCCACACTCACACCAGCAAGTTGTCACATCACCTCTGTCCCTAAGAGTCCTTAATGACCATTCAGGAACATCCAACCTGCCCCAGGCATGATGGGTCAACAGTGTCTCAGTTCTTTTGACCTGATGGAGGGGTGAGACTGAGGTAGGGATGGAACGAGCAGAGGCGAAAGGGCAGGCTCAGATGTCTGCCAAAATATCATTAGATAGCCTAGGAAGTCAACCCAGTAATTACAGACGCTTCAAGCAGACGATCAATGAACATTCGACATGCAAAAACGAGCTTCCATTTGTATCACTTTTGCCCTCAGTTAATTAACGGCTTTTACACTCATTGTTTTATTTGATCCTAACCACAATAGTTTAAGAGAGGCACTAGTCTCCCCGTTTTACAGATGAGATCATTGAGGCTCAAAAAGATTAAAGGATTAGCCCAAGGTCTCTCCCTGTCAGTTAATAAGAGCTGGAGCTGGAACCCAGAACTTATTATTCCTCTTTCTTGCTTGACATATTTAAGCCCTGGCAGACGCAGTCTCATACAAGAACACACAAATAGGACTGAAAAGTAAGAAGAAGAAAAATGAAAGTCTGTCTACTGGAAGTTTGTTCACATGATCTTAACTGATATTTTCCCTTTTGAAATTATTTTTCATTTCACAGCCCATATCGTTAAAGCCAAGGAGACATACCACAGACAGGGCCAAGGCACCGCCTCTGGACCTTAATGCTGTGTTTATGTTGTGTTGTCGAGGCAGAGCCAGAGAGCCTGGGCTTCGTGGGAGTTCCCAGGGTGATCCTGTTTGCCAAAGGCAGGGCTGAGGCCTAGGCTGCATGGCTCATGTGTCCTGGGCCTGTCACAGGTTCTACGTGGAGAAGTCTCAGGAGTGAGGGCCCGCCATCTTGGTAAGGCACCCTGGGTTCAGGTTGGTTTGGTTCCCCTCCACATGGCACTGTGTTAGAGGAAAGCACAGTTACGGCCCCAAGTTGGGCACACCTGTTCATCCATCCCTTAATCTACCTTCATCTCGGGTCCTGCCCTCCCACTGTGTTTCTGACACTCACAGAAGTGAAATAACTGGAGCTACTCTTGTCCCAGTGCTGTATATTATCACATTTAATTCTCAGTCCAGCTCTGTGGAATGATTGTCCCCGTTTTATAATTAAGGACTCTGTGGAATCAGAGAGGTCAAGCAACATATTCAAGAAGACACGACTAATAAGTGGCCCAGGCAGGACGTGAACCCAGATCTTTCTGGCAACCCCGGGGGCTTTCCTACATACTACCCAGCCTCCTTGGGCAGTAGGAGCTCAGTAAACCCCCTCAGCTCACTCTGACCCGTCAAAGGAGATTCAATCAACCTGAATGCTTAAAAGCTGTACTGAGACAGGCTGTGACCTGGGACACTTTGCTGCAGTGCTTGCACCTGGACAAACGTCTCCTCAAGCAACAGAATACAAAGAAACGGTAAGAGACTAAAAACAACCGCGTACACGAGCATTCCGGGCAATTATGAACAAGATACAAAAAGGCCACAAACCAACTGCCACTTCTGAGGTGCCGGGAGCAAAAGCAGGGTACTGCGCACGATCCGTGCGCACAGCACCACCAAGCGGGTGGCAGGCCACAAAAGCCAACCCTCCGGCCCAACCCACCAATCTGCCCCCACTCTCACCCCATTTAAGGGAGCAGCTGGCCCCTCCTCAGGGAGCAAGTAAGGGAACCTGTTATCTGTTTTCTCTCCCTCCTGCTGCAGCATGAGTCCCAGTAAAGCCTTGCCTGAATTTCTCATCTGGCCTCTTATCAGTTAACACTGATTAAAGAGTCCAAGGACTGGAGCTGGTAGCAGTACCACCGCTGCAGGTGAGGTAAGTATACACAGAGATACATTTGCAGATCATGCATGAGACGGAAGACAGCTCCCCTTCCTCGGTGAAGCCGATTAGAAATTCCCTTTTCTAGAACACCCTCCTGGCCCTGCATGAATCTGCTTAGCTTTAGAACATCATACCTGTCCCCTTCCCTAGGTTAACCTCCAAATGATTTTCCCTTGGGACATTTACTAAGCAGTCGCAGAAATATCTCAGACCATCCACGTGGCAACCGCCTGCGTGTCTGCATGGGAGGACCTATCTCAGGATTTTCACCCACAGAAGGCAGGGTCCTGGGCTGCCTGAATCACTGCGGGCAAGGCCTAAATCAGCCCTGAATCCCCTGTACCCACCCCTCTCTCACCAGCAGCCACCTTTCCATGAGGAACACCTGAGTCATCTCCTCCTTCAGGAAATTCACATCTTGGCTGAAGCAATAGCAGAATCTCTCTCCCCAGGAGGAAAGAGATTTTCAGCCTCGAGTTAAAAAAAAAAAAAAAAGAGTTCTTTTTATAGAGTTTTCCCCTTCCAATCTGTTCTATCACCAACTCTCTCTGATATTTCAGCTAGAATCACCTATCTTTTCTCACACCGTCTGTCCGCGGTGTCCAGACTTCAGCCCCGCTGTCACTGGTCTATAAAGATCATGCTCAAGACAGAAAGTCTTGACTCCACCGCTACACTTCCTGGAGCTTAGCATTTGTATATTTTTGAGGTATGTTTATCCAGTCTCCTCCCATAAACTGGAATCACAGAATGTTAGGAATGGGAGGAACTCTAGTTCACTGATCACCTCCACAACCTGTTCCTAAATCTCCTGGTCTTTGACCCAGAACTCTCCCCACATTACCACAGCAGTTCCTAGAGGAACCACCACTTCTTTTCCTTGTATCTCTGGCTGGTTGCCTCCAGAATCTGTGCTCAGTGTTGCTGATAGAGAAGCAGAATCTTCTAGCTCTAATCACCCTCAAGGGACCTCTTAGGTTAGCCAACACACCTGCAGGCACGGGCATGGCTGTTTAGCCCGCTTCCGGTGCCAAGGAATGGCAGGCACACTGCTCTAAGGGGTGGGCCCACCAGCAGTCCTTCTCCATCCCTGCCCCTCCCTCCCTGACTAAGCCACCTCAGTTCCTGTGAGCTGGGGGAGGGGCCTCTGGTCTAGAGGCTCTTCTATATCCTTTTCTCGAGGAGTCTTGTGCCCGCAAGTCCCAGCCTGCGAACCTCAGCAGGGCGTTTTTGCTCACTGGCAATGGTAATCACGCCCTGATGAGTCTATGGAGCTTCCCAGGCCTGCTGGGTGAGTTCACCTGGGAAAGTCATCCAATCCAGAGCTAGGTCTATCCCCACCACGTAGCAGGCTCTGCTGTGAGTCACAGCTTGCAAATGCTGAAATTACTACCACCATATGCCTCGGGATGATAAATTCTCCCAAATGCTATCACTGTAGACTTCCTTCCATGGCAGGCTTTACACCTGTTCTGCAAGTCAGCTGAAGTCCTGGCTTCAGGTGAGTTTCTTTTTGTGCCAATTCTCAATTATTCTTGCTAGGGAAAGCAGCAATGGTTTGGATAATATGACGGGACACATTATCTAAAAAAATAATTTAAATAATTTTAATTTGTCTCTGGGATATGTTAGGTGATTTGTTTTAGGCAGAGCCTTTACCTCCCTAATGATACTTCATTTAGGGTAAGGAGAGAAAGAAATGGCATTCCATCAGCCCAGATTAGATAGGCAGCTCTGCAGGTGGGGGAGTAAAGGGGAGCCAGTGGCGCAGGTTACAAAACAACATGCTCAACATTTGCAGTGGCCGGAGATACCCATACTCACTTCCTGCATGCCCAGGGGAGGCAGTGATTACACTTGCAGGGATAGGTTCATACATCTTGCCATCTTCCCATTGATGTGAAGAGGCCTGCCATCTTGGGAACCAAAGAGGTGCAAATCAGGCAGAAAAAGAAGTTCTTCTTAAGTTTAGGAAGTTGGGAGCTGTACCTTAAAATAAAAAAGAATGAGCTATCATGCCCTTCTTCCAGCAAGCATGGGAAGGTCCTCTTGAGAGAGGGAGTAGGCTTTCAGGATCCCGTGGATAGCCAACTCCTTATTGCCCTTTCTAGGATCTTAGAACTCTTAGCCCTGAACAGCAAGATGTAAGAAGACTCCAGGGAGCAGAGAAGGGGACAAGGCAGGCAAATAGAGTAAGAACTGTACAGGATTTAGTCCCAGTATTATAGAAAAGAATTGCTTCTTGTTGGCTATGGGATCATGGGCAAGTTATTTAATTGCTCTGACTCTCAATGTACTCATCTCAAGGTACTCATCATGAAAAAGTTAAAACAACAACACTAATAAGAGTAGCTATCTTACAGATGAGTGGCAGCTAAATATAATATTTATGAAAGTATTTTGGAAGCTGTAAATTCCTGTGCAAGTCTTAGTTTTTACCATCATCCTGACTGGCTCGACCATCCACAGTCTTGGAACTGCAGCCCCAGGGACATGCCACCTTAGAGTCTGAAGGACTCTGTGTGTTCAGCATGTAAGGGGTATATTCAGATGTGTACTTAGTCATTGCTATTCTCATTCTGATGTGGGTAGAGATAGGACAAGAATCCAGAGTAAGACCAACCGCCTTCCGCCTTCCGGCACGTAGACTTTTCTCATTTTCCTGACATTTGGTCAGATTTGTTAATGATTCTAGATCTCAGACTCTTCAGATATCAGCCTCTTCAGAAACAATTGGCAGTAGAATTACCATCTCCTTTGGAAGCCAGGTTGGAATCTGCCCAGACTCTCAGTAAGAGGGTACTTCCAGATACAGACCTACTAGAGAATGGACTTGAGGATGTGGGGACGGGGAAGGGTGAGCTGTGACAAAGCGAGAGAGAGGCATGGACATATGTACACTACCAAATGTTAAATAGATAGCTAGTGGGAAGCAGCCGCATAGCACAGGGAGATCAGCTCGGTGCTTTGTGACCACCTAGAGGGGTGGGATAGGGAGGGTGGAGGGAGACGCAAGAGGGAGGGGATATGGGAATATATGTATATGTATAACTGATTCACTTTGTTATAAAGCAGAAACTAACACACCATTGTAAAGTAATTATACCCCAATAAAGATGTTAAAAAAAAAAAAGAGGGTACTTCCAAACCCTGTGCCAGGGCTCCCTTATCTAAGATCCTCTCTTCAAAGGATGGGGAGATAGCGACCTGGGGAAGAGTAACAGGGTGAGTGTGTATGTGTGTGTGTGTGTGTGTGTGTGTGTGTGTGTGTGTGTGTGATAGTCACTGCTGATCTTCAGCTTTCCCATGTGACTGCCTTCTTCTCCTGTAGAAGAGAGGAAAAAAAGAATCATGATTAAAGTGTCAGGATACCCTAAGTTTTCCTCTTCTGTTTCGAACCCTCTTTCTCATCTCTCAGTTTGTCCCCTTCTTTCTTTTGACCACTGCTTCCACTCCTGGCTGTAGTGTTTCTGTTCTCTTGTCCTCTTATCTTAAAGCCACAGGGCCTCCGGTATCAAATGACAGACTCTGGGAGGAAAATAGGAGATGTGCTTTGGGACCAGTGAGGTAACCTGCAGGCTCTCAGTGTCTCTGAGAGAAGGAACAAGTTCACCTGATGTTCTCAAATGGCCTACTGGTGTTGAAGGTTGAGTCTAGCTATTCCTAAGTCTTCCCAGACTTGTGTTCCTAACTCATCCAAATCCAGTGGAATCTTAACCCTCATTCCACATGGAGCTGTCAGTACCATTAATTCTTCACCTCAGGACTTTTAGTTATCCTTCAACTACCTATCTGCTACCTTCTAGTGCTTCCTACCCTTCGTGGGAATGGCGTACATTTCAAATTGTCTTCAGCTGACATAGTGTTTCTAAAAATGGATCCTTACCAAGGAGTTACTAAATCAGGAATCTTCAAAAGGCTCATATCCTGTCTTAGGTTGGGTTCCCTAGAGCGAGAGCCTGATGTGGGGATTCCTGTACAGGTGACTCTTCGGGGGAGTGCTTCAGAAGAAATCTGAGGGAAGGAGGGGAGCAGAGCAAGGAAGGGGAAAGCTAAGCAGGAATGTGACTTCAGGAGGATCATGGCCTCCACCTGGTCCTTCCAGGAGCTCTGGGGTATGAATGGCACCACAGAGTTGTCCTGCGTTGAGGCAAGGAGGTGGGTGCTTTTGTATCCACACACCAGTCAGCCACTGGCTGTAGGCTTGGAGGGGTGTCATTCCCAGGCACGTGCAGAGGTGGGTCCTGTTGTCCAAGGTGTGAGGTGTCAGCAGCACCTGCAACAGCTGAGAACAGAGATCCCTGACTGTTAAAGGGACCCCAAGCACACCATCCGCCTCTGCTACCTACCCCCTGACTCTTTAATTCATCTTGAAATTCTGCCATATTGAAATAATTCTAAGTACAGAAAAAAAAAGAAAAAAGAAAAAGGTTTTAACTGCAGTGTGATTTATGATAAAATGCTGTAAAATGCAAAAATCTGAAGTTTCGCAGGACAGGAACAAGGAAGTCAATAAGCATGTAATGATATAATTAGGTAAATAAATTATGTATTTGCACGGCATTCTTTGCCCCATAAAGTCTGCCCTCCTCCATCTACCTCCCTGAGTTCATCTGGTACCACTCTCCCCACCCTTGCTCACTATGCTCTAATCAAACTGGTCTCCTCTCTGTTCCTCCAATGCAACAGGCTTGCCACTTTCCTGGGGCTCGTGCACTTCCCTTCCCTGTCTGTAACACTGCACACGGCTGCCCCTAAAATCACTCAGGACTTGGATCCCGCATCATACCTCCCAAGAGGACTTCCCTAAACACCCAGCTTCAGGAGCTTCCCTTGTCACTCTAACATATCACCCTGTTTTCTAGCTCTTATCACGCTATGGTTTATTATCTTTTACCTGTCTTCCTTCCTCTAGAGTAAAAGCTTTGGAAGAGTGGCGATCTTATCTGCTTTATCCAGAGCTGGAGTGTAGGAGTCACTCAATCAGTGGCTGTTTGGTAAGTGAATGAATGTATACACAGTTTAAAATGATGTTTACCAGGGCTTCCCTGGTGGCACAGTGGTTAAGAATCCGCCTGCCAATTCAGGGGACACGGGTTCAAGCCCTGGTCCGGGAAGATCCCACATGCCGCAGAGCAACTAAGTCTGTGCGCCACAGCTACTGATCCCACGTGCTGCAACTACTGAAGGCTGTGGGCCTAGAACCTGTGCTCCACAACAAGAGAAGCCCGCGCACAGCAACGAAGGGTAGCCTCCACTTGCCGCAACTAGAGAAAGCCCACACACAGCAACGAAGACCCAACGCAGCCAAAAATAAATAAATTAAAAAAAATGTTTACCACAATTATACAACAAAAAGTTTTAAATGACCAATATCTACTGTTAAGCAAAAACACCATGATGTAAAATGTCATATGTTATATAATTAAATATTCATTGAGAGAAGTTCTGCTTCTGGCCATGATGGAGTAATAGCGGCTCCAGAGGTTTACTCTCTCACCTTAAACAACTAAAAATCTGGACAAACTATGACACAGTGGTTTTCAGACTTTGGACAATAGTCAGCACAGGACTGTTTCCCCTGAGAGAAGGGGGAGAAAAACAAGGCCAGTCCTATGATTGCTTCACCTTACTAGCTGGAGGCAGTTTCTAGGCTGCAGTTTGAGGATGGGAACCCAAACAGAGCCTGGTGGTCGCACTGAATTGAGAGGTTGGAGTTCAGGGAAGCTAAGATAGCTAGAGTTTAAGAGGCAGCATCAGAGAGGACGGACCTGCCCAGAGAGAGAGCTCTGAAGATCTGCAGATCAACTCCTTGGCTGAGAGAAAACACATGTGAAAGAAAATGACCCGAAGCTGGGAGAGGAGGGATGTGAGGGGAACACACACAGCAATGGGCATCAAGAGTCCCCCAAATTCCTGGAGCTCATGGAATTCTGTTCCCACTAACCAGAGTGGAAAGACCTCATAATACACAGGGCATCAAGTAGGGTCCTCAGAAGGGCATTGTCAGAGTAGTGGGACCTGATCAGCCCTAGACTCACTGTTGCATAGCACCCACCTAACAGAACTATAGTACACTGTGCAGGAATCAAACTGACTGTAAGTAAGCAAGCTGTATGTCAGAACCACCTAGAGCACCATTTAAAGGATTACAATAAGACCCAGTGCCCCAAAACGTAAAATTCACAATATCCTGCAACCAAGCAAAGCTTGACAAATATGCATCAAAATAAGAAAATATTACCCGTAACCAGGAGAAAAATCAATCTGTAGAAACTGCCCTAGAAATGCCAGAGGCGACGGAATTTAGCAGACAAGAAAATGAAAACATACTCCACATGCTGAGGAAGGTAGAAGAGAACGTAAAGACAATGAAGGGAGAAATGGAAGATACCAAAAAGGTCCAACTGAAACTCCTAGAGGTGAAAAATATAATATTTGAAATGAAAAATATACTGCATGGGATTAAGAGCAAATCAGATAACGCGGATGAAAAGATCAAGGAATTTAAAACGTGACAATAGAAACTGTCAAAAAAAAAGATTAGGGAAACAAAAAAAAGCTTCAGTTACCTGTGAGACAATATCTAGTAAATCTGAGTCCCAGGAGAGGAGGGGAGGTAGAAAAAATTTTTGAAAAACTAATGGCTGAAATATTCCCCAAATTGATGAAAGCTATCAACTCACAGATATAAGAAGCTCAATAAACTCCAAGCAGAATAAACCTAAAGAAAACCACATCAGGGCACATCATAATCAAACTGCTGAAAACTAGTGATAAAAATTAAAATCTTAAAAGTGGTCAGAGGAAAAGTCATAATATTCAGAGGAGCAAAGATACAAATGACAGCATTCTTCCTGTCAGAAACTCTGCAATTTAGAGAGAGTGGAGCCACATCTTTACTGAAAATAAAACCTGATTTCTATACCCTATGAAAATATCTTTCAGAAACAAAAGCAAAATAAATGCTTTTTCAGACAAAGAAAAGCCAAAAGAATTTGTTGCCAGGAGACCTGCGCTAGAAGAAATGTTAAAGGCAGAAGGTGATGGAAATCTGGATCTACACAAAGGAATAAAAAGCACCAGAAATGCTAAATAGTAGGCTAAACAGAAAAGAAGATATTCTTGCTTTTAAATCTCTTTAAAAGATCATTGATTCATGCAAAAATACTTGCAATGTATCTTCAGTTTATAGCATATGTCAGAGTAAAATGTTTGACAATAGCTCAGGAGGAAGGGAATGTAAGGCACTTCTGTAAGTTTCTTTCACTATATGTGAAGTGACATAAAACTATAAAATTATTTGAAGGTAGACTGTGATAAGGTTGAAGATGTACATTGTAAACCATAGAGAGCAACCACCAAAACGAATTGTTTAAGAGATACATACAAGAATCCACCTGCCAATGCAGGGGACACGGGTTCGAGCCCTGGTCCAGGAAGATCCCACATGCCACAGAGCAGCTAAGCCCATGTGCCACAACTACTGAACCCGCGCTCTCGAGCCCGTGAGCCACAACTACTGAAGCCCGTGTGCCTAGAGCCCGCGCTCCGCAACAAGAGAAGCCACTGCAATGAGAAGCCTGTGCACCACTACAAAGAGTAGCCCCCGCTCACCGCAGCTAAAGAAAGCCGGTGCAGCAAGAAAGACCCAATGCAGCCAAAAATAAATAAATAAAAATGAAGTTCCCTTTAAAAAAAGAGATACATACAGCTGATAGTGGAAATAAAATGGAAGCATAAAAAATGCTCAATAAATCCAAAAGAAGACAGAGGAGAAAAGAAATGAAGAACAAATGAGATACATAGAAAACGTACAGCTTAAACTTTCCAGCCAACACAGGGATATGATACATTTCCCAACCTCCTGATTTCGGGGGAGGAAAACCACCTGGTTCAGCTTCTGGCTCTCTTGTGGAAAGGGAGTTATGGTGTGAATCATGACTACACCAGACACTTTCCCAGGACAACCTTCCTGAACACTATCCTAAAGGACACCGCTAAGGAAAAAAACCTTGGACCTCACTGTCATCTAGGAAAGTCTGTCAATCAGCCAGCCCATGAGGCACATCGTAGCAATGAGCACCACTCGTGTAGGGGAAGACCAATGTGACAGGGTAGAACAAGATGGTCCCAAGACCACACCTCTGTGTAAGTCTCTCTCCCACCAAGGTTTCTTCATGTGTCTGTCTTCTGTCCCTTCAGGCACTAGAGAGGTGAGGTCTTCTGAGACCACCATGAAAACGTACATTGACTGGAGGGGAGGGACCACTTCCATTTGCATGTTAGCATGAACCGGTTAAATAGATTAGCTAAACTATAACTTGGAACTACTAACCCTGGGAGAAAGAACTATAGAGCAGTTAAGTTTTCTGCATTAAGATAAAACCAGCCATGGTGGGCAAGAAGCTTGCGTCAGTAAGAGGGAATAACACCCTAAAGACCAACCCTCCTGTTTCAGGTTGCCCTTGGGCCTAGTCCTGTTGGGTCTTAGATGGTAGTAGGATGGTGGTTCTTAATATGGAGGCGCGTCTTTGACTACTAGAATTTGGGATGGAATATTTGAAAAAAATTATTATTATTAGAATAATTAAAAAATGACACCAAATTCAGCAGTGATTTCACCTGCAGTCATTGCTAGAATCTAACAAGCCCTCACAGTATTTACAATCGAAGAGAGAGTACTGGTTTTGCATCCATTTATATCAACATGTCACTGTTTGGAAAGAGCTTGTTTATTGCCCCCTAAAGCCATCTCTCACATAATCCTAAGACAATGTTCTCATGTGTTCCAGTCAACACAGAACTTTTTTTTGCTTTGTTTTTTGTTTTCTGGGGGATTGGGGGATGGTTGAAGTGGGGACGTTATACATTCTGGCTCCACGTTATACCATTCCTCTTTCTAGAAGAAAGTTTGCATCCCTCTCAATACCCCGTGGTATAATCTGCTTGACTCAGCATTCTGACATACCTGAATCCTCAGTTTTAGCAAAAAATTAACGTTATGCATTAACCAATATTTGGTAGTGCCCCATGAAAGGAGCGACAGCAGCAGAGAGTAAATAGGAAATAGGATTTCAGCCCCAGGAAGCTGAACTGACTCAGTCAAGGCTAACAACACCTGCCACATCCAATACCCTGAGCCTGAGTGGGTCACACAGGGTGGGCTTCTGTCACCAGCAGACGTTTATCAGCCTTGAGCCATATGACTCAGCTGGGGCAGGACCAGTTAAAAGTGAGGAAACCATCCACGTATGTCAGAGATATGTTTTCTCTTTTTTCCCTTTGGGAAGATGTTCTTGGGAACTCTTTGCCAGGAAGTTGGTCACTTCCTGCCCCAGTGATGAGGTTCCAAAAGGCAGAAATAGCTTCTCTTGCCACACAGAATTGGCTGAAGATGCCTCCCCACTCCAGAAGACAGGCCTCAGGATGGTGCTTTCCAGTATCAGGAAAGTGAGCCCCTCAGGGAGCTTGGGGACAGGAGGCAGCAGCTGCAGGACAAGCAGCATGACTGAGAAGAGTGGGCTTGGGGGCCGAGGGCAAAGGGCAAAAGGACTTAGAAAAGTAACAGGTCTGCTGGAGAAATTGCCAGAAGAAATGTGCTGAAAGTGTAGGCAAGCGCATGAAAGAAAAGAGTGGACTAAATGATGAGGAAGGACAAGAAGTATGTTTGTAAGAGCCTGCAGAAGGGACAGCAAAGCTCTAATAGAAATGCTAGTAACTGGTCAGTGAGGGACACGGGGCTGGCTACACGCAGGAAGGGGTCAAGTGTGCGAGAAGGGGAAGAAAACGACAACTGTTAGGGCCAAAAACTGGGACACTTACTTGGTCCTGCTAGACTAAGAACTCCCCGAGTGGGCATTAATGCTACATTCAAATTTGTATCACACCTACATTGTTTTTGCGTAATAAATGTGTACTAAGTTCTACTGGTAATTTACCCATGGAACTGATTAAATTAATATCAAATATATCCTTTTTTGTCTAAGGTATTGGTCTGCCCAGGTAAGAGGGACCTCTGCCTTGGGCCTATGCTTTAGAGCTTTACTATTCAAAGTATGGTCCTTATACCACAGCACTGGCATCATCTGGGAGCTTGTTAGGACTGCAGAATCTCAGCCCCTACCACAGACCTGCTAAATAAGATCCCAGGGGATTCACATGCACATTGCAGTCTGAGAAATGTGCTTCCTTCAGCTGTGTCTCTGCTCACTGGAGGAGGAGTCCTCGGGGCCAAGGAGATATGGCCACCTGAGCCCACCTTCTCTTCTAGACCATGCTCCAGGGAGCAGGGATGCCTGAATCCTCTGCAAAGCTGGCCTTTCCTGCTCCTGCCTCCAGGGCCTGTGTGCACTTTTCCCAGACCACGCTTCCGGAGCCAACCTCACTTCTGGTATGAGATCTGCGGCCCTGAAAGGTGGCCTCGGGGCAGCTGTTTGCAGGGGGGTGTGGATAGAGGTTGGACCACAGGCTGAAGTACCCATGGCCTCGCTCATGAGGCCCCTCAGAGAGAGTCAAGGGCAGTAAGGGAAGTGGGGACAGATCAGAGGGGAACGGGAGTCATTTCCTGAGCCACCCCATTCCAGCACAGAACTCCAAGGAGTTCAAGAATTCTGCATTTGACATTGCCCTTCCAGGTCATTATGAAGGTACACTTGTCAAAGTAGGAGAGTAAAACATTTTATTTAACAGTTTATTCTCGATTCATAACTTTTAAATATTTAGACATAGGTACAGGGGACTCCGTGTGGGCTTTTGCTTGTGTCCCACAAATGTTTTTGTTGTACCCAAAATACACAGATCTGGAGAGAGCCAAGTGACCATGCTCACATCGACTGGTTCCCAGGCAGGACTATACCCGAGTAAAACCTCTCTATGGCCCACCTATCCAGCTGGTGATAAAAAGGAGGAAATATCCCTCAGAACTTGAAAAGGGGGGTTATAAAGGAAAAAATCAGATTCTAGAAGGTAGAGCAAAAACAGGGCAAGAACCTATCATTATAGAACTTGAAAAGTGCTATTAACAGAGTTATAGGTAGAGTATCCTGTTAGCCCAGAAGAGACAGACATTACTTCAGCCAGGAAAGTTTCAGTGTGAAAGCTGTAACTTCCGGGATGAAGGGGTTTTGAGACGTGGCCATTTTGGTGGAAAAGGGCAGCCTGTAGCCAGTCTGGCTGGAAGACTGAATGTGTAGAGAAAGTCCCAGGGGCAAAGTCTGCAGAGGTGAGAGGGACAAGACTATGGAGGGTCTTTATTTAGAAGATCAACATTTCCCAAACTGCTCTGCAGCCATCTTTGTGCCATAGAGGTTTCTAGGATGTTATCAACATTTCTCTTCCAAAATTTATTTAAATACATACATATATATACCATACTTTGAATGTGTATTTAAATACATATATATATATATATATATATATGTATGACATTATGTGGAACAACTATGAACCTACATGTGAAAAAAATGAATTTAGACACAGAACTTATACCCTTCACAAAAATATCTTAGACCTACAAGCAAAACGCGAAACTCAAAACATCACAGACCTAAAAGCAAAACACAAAACCATCAAACTCCTAGAAGATAACATAGGAGAAAACCTAGATGACCTTAGGTATGGCAATGACTTTTTAGATACAACACCAAAGGCGTGATTTATGAAAGAAATAACTGATGAGCTGGACTTCATCAAAATTAGAAACTTCTCTTCTGTGAAAACGATGTCAAGAGAATAAGACAAGCCACGGACTGGGAGAAAATATTTGCAAAAGACACACCTGACAAAGGACTTTATCCAAAACATGCAAAGAACTCTTAAAAGCCAGCAATAAGAAAACAAACAGCCTGATTAAAAATGGGCAAAAAACCTGAACAGACACCTCACCAAAGAAGATATACAGATGGCAAGTAAGCATATGAAAAGATGTTCAATGTCATATGTCATTACAAAATTGAAAATTAAAACAACAATGAGATACCACTACACACCTATTAGAATGGCCAAATGTTGGCCAGGATATGGAGCAATAGGAACTCTCATTCATTGCTGGTGGGAATGCAAAACGGTACAGCCACTTTGCAAGACAGTTTGACGGTTTCTTATAAAACTAAATGTACTCTTACCATATGATTCAGCCATTTTGCTCTTTGCTATTCACCCAAATGAACTGAAAAACTTATGCCCACACAAAAAAAACTGTACATGGATATTTATAGCAGCTTTATTCATAATTACCAAAACTCAAAACAACCAAGATGTTTTCATTAGGTAGATGGATAAAGTGTGGTACATCCAAACAATGGAATATTACTATGCTAAAAAGAAATGAGTTATCAAGCCATGACAAGACATGGAGGAATCTTAAATGCATATTACTAAGTGAAAGAACCCAGTCTGCAAGGGCTACATACAGTATGATTCCAACCAAATGTCATTCTGGAAACAGCAAAACTATGAAGACAGTAAAAAGATCAGTGGCTCCAAGGGGTGTAATGGGGGACAGACGACTAGGCAGAACACAGAGGACTGTTAAGGTAGTGAAAATATTCTGCATGATATTGCAGTGGTGGATACATGTCACTGTACACTTGTCAAAACCCACAGAATGTACACCAAGAGCGAGTCCTAATATAAACCATGGACTTTAGGCGATTATGATGTGTCAATGTAGGTTAATCATTCATAACGAATGTACTACTCTGGTGGGGGATGTTGATAGTTGGGGAGCCTGTGGGGGGGAGGGGAGTATATGGAAAATACTTGTACTTCCTGCTCATTTTTGCTGTGAACTTTAGAGTGCTCTAAAAATAAAGTTCGAAGGGGAAGAATAAGAGGAAGGAGGAGAAGGAGGAGGAAACAAATTGTGAAGAAATGCATAAATGGAGAAGAGACAAGTCTCCCTTGCAGAAGAATTCCAAATAATTTATGTTGATACTCCACCCTAAAGGAGGGAGAGCATAACTCCCCACCCTTAGATGTAGTGATTTCCTTCCAAAGAGAACATTATGGGAAGGGGGATAAGGAGTAAATTTGCAGTAGAGAAACTTGACAAACATGATCTCAGCCAGGTGATCAAGGTCAACATCAACAGTGATAAGTCACATTGATAGTATGTACCCTTGATATCATGGGATGAAAACGGCGCTCTATGTCTGTGATCTTCCTCGTAAAAACCCATAATCCCAGTCTAATCATGAGAAAAACATCGGACAAATCCCAACAGAGAAACAGTCTACAAAATACCTGACTAGCATGTGTCAAAATTATCAGGGTCATCAAAAATAAGAAAGTCTGGGCTTCCCTGGTGGCGCAGTGGTTGAGAGTCCGCCTGCCGATGTAGGGGACACGGGTTCGTGCCCCGGTCCGGGAAGATACCACATGCCGCGGAGCGGCTGGGCCCGTGACCCATGGCCGCTGAGCCTGCGCGTCTGGAGCCTGTGCTCCGCAACGGGAGAGGCCACAACAGTGAGAGGCCTACGTACCGCAAAAAAAAAAAAAAAAAAGAAAAAGTCTGAGAAACTGTCATAGTCAAGAGAAGCCTGAGGAGACATGACAACTAAATGTAATGTGGCATCCTAGATGAATTCCTGGATCACAAAAAGGACATTAGTTAAAAACTAAAGAAATCTGAATCAAGTATGTACTTCAGTTAACAATGTATCAATTGTGCTTCATTAATTGTAACAAATGTATCATACTATCTCTGCAATGTTTCTGTAAACCTAAAAGTGTTCTAAAAATTAAAACTTATTTTTAAAAAAGATACTAAAAACACTTATATGGTTTTTTCCCGTATGGTGTCCACTTCCCTTTAGAAATGGTGTGTCTACACAAGCATGGTGTGCAAAGCTCCTTTGGGAGCTTAAGGGAGGCAGCAACACTTACCAATAAACAATCATCTCTCATTAGGACCCCTGTGATTTCAGCATTCATTGTTATGCTATTCCATGTTTATTGTGGCCTAAACATTTACACACCATTCTTTAAAATTCTGTGCTGGGCAGGAGGAGGTTGTAGTATAGTGATTGTCTAAGTCTGCTCAGGCTGCCATAACAAAATACCATATAGACTGAGTGGCTTCAACAACAGAAATTTATTTTTCAAAGTTCTGGAGGTTGGCAGTCCAAGATCAAGGTGTCAGCAAGGGTAAGTTTCATTCTGAGGTTTCTTTTCTTGTTGTAGGCAACCTCCATCTTGTTGTGTGCTCACATGACGTCTTTTTGGAAAGAGAGAGAGAGAGAGAGAGAGAAGGTTATCTTGTGTCTCTTCTTATAAGGGCACTAATCCAATCATGAGGGCCCCACCCTCATGACCTCCTCTAAACCTAGTTACCTCCCAAAGGCCCCATCTCCAAATGCCATCACGTTGAGGTTAGGACTTCAATAACACATTTTCAACATACACTGCCATTCAGTACACAACAGCAGTTAAGGTCTCCAGGCTCTGGAGTCGAACTACCTTGGTTCGCACACTGACCTTACCCCTTACTATCTCTGTGACCTTGAACAATTTGCTCTATGACTGTCTCTGCCCCTGTTTCTTCATCTGTAAAATGGGAGATATAGTTGGCCCTCAGTATCCAGTATCTGAGGGGAAATGTTTCCAGGGTCCCCCACAGATACCAAAATCCAAGATTGCTCAACTCCTGTATATAAAATGGTGTAGTATTTGCACATAATACACACATCCTCCCATATCCTTTTTTTTTAACATCTTTATTGGAGTATAATTGCTTTACAATTGTGTGTTAGTTTCTGCTTTATAACAAAGTGAATCAGCTATACATATACATATATCCCCATATTTCCTCCCTCTTGCGTCTCTCTCCCACCCTCCCTATCCCACCCCTCTAGGTGGTCACAAAGCACAGAGCTGATCTTCCTGTGCTATGTGGCTGCTTCCCACTAGCCATCTATTTTACATTTAATAGTGTATATATGTCCATGCCACTCTCTCACTTCATCCCAGCTTACCCTTCCCCCTCCCCGTGTCCTCAAGTCCATTCTCTACATCTGCATCTTTATTCCAGTCCTGCCCCTAGGTTCTTCAGAACCATTTTTTTTCTTTTTTTTTAGATTCCATATATATGTGTTAGCATACAGTATTTGTTTTTCTCTTTCTGACTTACTTCACTCTGTATGACAGACTCTGGGTCCATCCACCTCACTACAAAAAACTCAGTTTCATTTCTTTTTATGGCTGAGTAATATCCATTGTGTATATGTGCCACATCTTCTTTATCCATTCATCTGTCAATGGACACTTAGGTTGCTTCCATGGCCTGGCTATTGTAAATGGTGCTGCAATGAACATTGTGGTACATGACTCTTTTTGAGCTATGGTTTTCTCAGGGTATATGCCCAGTAGTGGGATTGGTGGGTTGTATGGTAGCTCTATTTTTAATTTTTTAAGGAACCTTGATACTGTTCTCCATAGTGGCTGTATCAATTTACATTCCCACCAACAGTGCAAGAGGGTTCCCTTTTCTCCACACCCTCTCCAGCATTTACTGTTTCTTTTTTTTGTGTGTGTGTGTGATATGTGGGCCTCTCACTGTTGTGGCCTCTCCCGTTGCGGAGCACAGGCTCCGGATGCGCAGGCTTAGCGGCCATGGCTCATGGGCCCAGCCACTCCACGGCATGTGAGATCTTCCCGGACACGGGCATGAACCCGTGTCCCCTGCATCGGCAGGCAGACTCTCAACCACTGTGCCACCAGAGAAGCCCTGTTTGTAGATTTTTTGATGATGGCCATTCTGACTGGTGTGAGGTGATACCTCATGGTAGTTTTGATTTGCATTTCTCTAATGATTAGTGATGTTGAGCATTCTTTCATGTGTTTGTTGGCAATCTATATATCTTCTTTGGAGAAATATCTATTTTGGTCTTCTGCCCGTTTTTGGGTTGGGTTGTTTGTTTTTATGATATTGAGTTGCATGAGCTGCTTGTAAATTTTGGAGATTAATCCTTTGTCAGTTCCTTCATTTGCAAATATTTTCTCCCATTCTGAGCATTGTCTTTTTGTCTTGTTTATCATTTCCTTTGCTGTGCAAAAGCTTTTAAGTTTCATTAGGTCCCATTTGTTTATTTTTATTTCCATTTCTCTAGGAGGTGGGTCAAAAAGGATCTTGCTGTGATTTATGTCATAGAGTGTTCTGCCTGTGTTTTCCTCTAAAAGTTTGATGGTGTCTGGCCTTACATTTAGGTCTTTAATCCATTTTGCGTTTATTTTTGTGTATGGTGTTAGGGAGTGTTCTAATTTCATTCTTTTACATGTAGCTGTCCAGTTTTCCCAACACCATTTATTGAAGGGGCTGTCTTTTCTCCATTGTATATTCTTGCCTCCTTTATCAAAGATAAGGTGACCATATGTGTGTGGGTTTATCTCTGGGCTTTCTATCCTGTTCCACTGATCTATATTTCTGTTTTTGTGCCACTACCATACTGTCTTGATTACTGTAGCTTTGTAGTATAGTCTGAAGTCAGCAGCCTGATTCCTCCAGCTCCGTTTTTCTTTCTCAAGATTGCTTTGGCTATTCAGGGTCTTTTGTGTTTCCATGCAAATTGGAAATATTTTGTTCTAATTCCGTGAAAAATGCCAGTGGTAGTTTGGTAGGGATTGCATTGAATCTGTAGATTGCTTTGGGTAGTATAGTCATTTTCACAATGTTGATTCTTCCAATATACCATGTTCCAAGAACATGGTATATCTCTCAATCTCCCATATACTTTAAATCATCTCTAGATGACTTATAATAACTAATGCAATGTAAATGCTATAGAAATAGTTGTAAATACAGTGTAAATGCTATGCAAATAGTTGCTGACATGCAGCAAATTCAAGTTTTGTTTTTTGGAAATTTCTGGAATTTTTTTTCTCGAGTATTTTCTATCCAAGTTTGGTTGAATCTTTGGATATGGAACTTGAAGAAATAGAAGGATGACTGTATTAACAATAGTTACCTTGCAGGTTTCTCTGAGGATTAAGTGAGTCAATGAGTATAAAGTGCTTAGAACAGTGTTGGCATGTAAGTATCAGCTAATGCTATCTGTTATCATCATTATGACGATATAGTTCATAAGCTCCTCCCGGTGTTTTTCCCAATATATCATATATAAAAAGTGTCCTGAAGTCAGATGTGTCTGAGAAATCAACAAACAATGGGGAAGCTTTTTTGAAAGGGTTTTGAGCAGGGAGAGTCCGCCTCTAGTGTTGTACTTTCTCTGCAGATGTGCTGGCCAAAGTGGCCATTTCCTTCCTTTGTTCCTTACCTCATTTGTCCGGCTGGAATTTTATGTTTGTAGCACGTTCTGACTTTTAGGGGGAAAAGGGTGAAGTTACACATTCAACCATATAATATTGTAGATCTCGACTCCACCTCATCGTCTTTTTCAAAGGCAGCGAATTATATAAGTAAAAACAGACATCTAATGAATATGGCACTTACTTATGCATTCAATTGCATTTGCATTTCAAGTAAAATTTTAATTTCTTAACAAATGCCTACCTCTATTCCATGGTTATATTTTTAATGGTCATTTTCTTCCTAACTTGTGGTATATCACAGTTATTGACTGCATTTGCCCTCCAATTAAGCTAAAATAGTTTAGCCCATCACCCACCTTAACTTGTACCCTCATATGTTCCTCATATGTTTTCATATGAGGAACCCTCATATGTTTTCAACTTGCTACTCTCTTTTTTTTTTTTTTTTTTTTTTGCGGTACGCGGGCCTCTCACTGTTGTGGCCTCTCCCGTTGCAGAGCACAGGCTCCAGACGCTCCACTGACGGCCATGGCTCACGGGCCCAGCCGCTCCGCGGCATGTGCGATCTTCCTGGACCGGGGCACGAACCCGTGTCCCCTGCATCGGCAGGTGGACTCTCAACCACTGTGCCACCAGAGAAGCCCAACTTGCTACTCTTATTTCAGTGCTTGGTACTATACACAGACTGTATTTTTTTTTCTTTCAGTTTTTAATTGTGGTAAAATACATATAACATCAAATTTATCATCTTAACCGTTTTAAGTGTACAGTTCAATATAGACTGTATTTTTATTGTTAATGCTTGTTTTATGGACCTGCCTGCTTTTAACTTGTGGACTGTGTAAGCCCAATGTATACATATCTGTTGAAAAGAAAAAAAAAAGTCCTCAGATGCCTGCTAACAGCATCCAGAAGGAATCTGTGCAGAGTTTTTCTTTGCTTCCTTTTTTTCTTTTAATGGCCTAGGTCTGTTCCACAGGAAAAGGCTTGGTTTTCTAAGAAAATCTTGATAATCTGGATAATGATAATTGTTCTTTTAAACCTACCTGATCAGGTAATAATACTTTCTGCTACCCTGATACTTTAGCTTTTGAACAAAAAGATAAACATCTCTTTGGTTCTCTCGGCCTTCTGGTGAGGAAAGAACTGGTTCCTGTTTGGTCCAGAAGGGAACCAGGCAGGGAGTCAGCAAAATGCACAGTGTCCCAGGGCATGCTGGGAAGGGGAATCAGGGAGGCCCTGGGCCATGGCTGATAGCTGCTTCCCTGAACTCCTCTCTGTAGCTCTGTGCTCAGCTAGACACTGTCACTCACACAGCTCTGCCTGTGAAGGGTCTACAGCAGCCGGATCAGGAAAGTGAGGTGCACATATATATTAAAAGCAGCTCAAGGCCATAGTTAAGTGGCAAATGAACAATACAGATAGTAAAGTAAGAAACTCTGTGGTTGGAGGGTTAGAAAAAGCTTCATGGGAGAAGTGGGATTCTTGAGGCACCTTGAAAGAATAGACAGATTATTGGAGAAACAGAGGGAGAATTAAGGGCCTGCTGCTCAGGAAGTCTAAAAGCAGAGGAGGAAATGAACAGGGCATGTTGAGAAAACTTGTATCTCCCCAAACCATTTTACTATGAATTTTCTCCTTGTCTTGACCTTGAGTTGATTGCATGGGCTTTCACCAGTTGCAAAGTCTGTTTTTTTGCTTTCACCTCTTCTCGAATCCTTAACACAGCTTCTAGCATTTACCTTTTTATATTTCTGTGGATGAAAAATAGATCTGTCTTTTTCCTTTTTTGGACACTGTCTTCCTGAGGGTAGAGGTCATGGCCGTGATGGGTGACAGTGTTTCTGGGGAAAATACAAGGAGCTGTTCCTTGCCTGAATCTGGTACCCAAGGTTAGACTTCTCTCCCAGTAAGAGATGCCTGAGAGTGGTGTTGGGGAGCGGGGGTGATCATATCTTCAGACACTTCTGGGGTGCCTGTGACTATGGAACTTTGGGAAGGATCTCCCCATCACTGGCCATGAGCTTCTCCTGACAGAGATCA
The DNA here is from genome assembly GCF_011762595.2 of Tursiops truncatus. NCBI lineage: Eukaryota > Metazoa > Chordata > Mammalia > Artiodactyla > Delphinidae > Tursiops > Tursiops truncatus. The sequence goes on from NC_047034.1 coordinate 40,235,283, forward strand.
CATGTGGAGTTTCTATGTTTATCCAACAGCAACACTGACCAGCCTCAGGGTTGGCACTGGCTGACACCTGGACCCCGAAGGCATTGATCAACTTTGTAGTCACTCCTGACCCTCTGGGGTCTCCATCTGGTTACTCAGCTTATCCTGATCACAGTGGTTTAGCTAAGAAGAAAGGGCTTCTGGGCAGAATGCCATTAGGAAGATTGTCCCTCAGGAAACAACACACCCTTTTATTTATGGTCTTTTCCTTTTCCCCCATCAAATCAGATTTTGCTTTCTCACACTACTTAGGTGAAAGAGACAAAGACTTGCATTTAATATGTAAAAGCTGTAGCTCGCATCTCAATTGCTATTATCCTAACAAAAAGACTTCTTTCAGTGCTTTAAAATCCTTTAGCTATTTACTTTCATTGTGTGGGTTACATTTACCTATTTTTTGTTACTAGTTTTATATAGCATAATCACAAGGAAAGGGAAGCAGTTCTATACCACTATTTTTTTTTTCTAGTTAGTCATCCCATTGCATTTTTGTTAAAAAAAAAAAAGAAAAGAAGAAGAAAATTCTACCTGGATTTTATGTAAAGGAATTGAAAATAAGTATAAGTTTTGAATTTAAAAAATAACTATTTTTTATCTTTTTTTCTTCTTATTTTTTACCTTACTTTCCAAGACACGTGATAAAATCACTGACACAGACAAGTATAAAAGCATTATATGCCCTAAATTTCTTTTGGTTTCCTTATCTGTAAAATGAAAGTTTACCCTGAATAGATTAAAAGAGATTTTTAAAGTTTCCTTCTAGTTTAATATTTATGGTTTACAGGAAGATATGGTGCTGTTTCTGTTGGAAATTCAAGGTGGTAATATCACTTTAAAAAAAAGAATAAAAAAGGAATAGAGGGAGAGACAAAAATTTGGCCTGAAGTAGATTGGGGATCACCACTTAAGACCTTAAGACCCCCGGTTCTGAAAATGGTCAGCATTATTGTGAACAGAAGTCAGCAGTCCTCCCACAGGGTCACTGCAGCCAAGGGTTTTGAGGCAAGTAACAAAAGTGTGTGAAGTGGTGGAGTGAGAGCCTAAGGGGAGTGGTAGGAGCCATAGTCAATAGGAGAGCTCCTGACCCCTACCTAAAACTATGTAAATTAAAAACTATGAAGCACTGGGTTGCCCAAAATACACAAACAAATCTGTGGCTATATTTGGTCCACAGGCTACTAGCTTCCCACTCTTAAATTCAAATCCAGCCAACCTCTTTATTTTTCAAATAAATATCTGAGGTCCAGAGAGGGGCAGTAATTTGCCTGAAGTCATACAGCTATTTAGTGGTGTAACAAGATCGAGAAGCCAGGTTTCTTGATTCCCAAGTCAGTGTTCTTCCATCTGATTATCCCCCAACTTAGATCTGTTCAAATCTACTGATTGTCAACACAGAATGGGTTTTGGTCTTATCTGAAAATTGGTTATAACAATACCTACTCTTAAAAGTAAAAGGAGGGCTTCCCAGGTGGCACAGTGGTTGAGAGTCCGCCTGCCGATGCAGGGGACACGGGTTCGAGCCCCAGTCCGGGAGGATCCCACATGCCGCGGAGCGGCTGGGCCCGTGAGCCATGGCCGCTGAGCCTGCGCGTCCGGATCCTGTGGCCCGCAACGGGAGAGGCCACAACAGTGAGAGGCCCGCGTACCCCAAAAAAAAAAAAAAAAAAAAAAAAAAGTAAAAGGAGATCTCCGCTAAAGTTACTTTTAAAAAGTGTTGACACATTATCAAGTCATTATTGAATCATGAATACTCTGGAACAGCCCCATCCAACAGCCACATAGGTAACTGAAAGTTTTCTAGTAGCCACATTTAACCGAAGTCAACATATGTGTCAAAAATATTATCGTTTCAACATGTAATAAATATAAGGATTATTAATGAGGCATTTATATTCCTTTTTTAATACAAATCTTTAAAATCTGATGTGTATTTTATGCTTACAGCATATCTTAATTTGGCCAGTCACATTTCAAGTGCTCGGTAGCCACTGTGGCTACCATATTGGACAGTGGAGTTCTAGAAGCTTCTTTATGTTCCAGTCTCACCCGGCGGAAAGCCAGCCATAGCAAAAAGTCCCCAGAGGTTTGTCTCTTTTAAGCCTCCTATTGCTAGTTAATTAAGTCCCTAAGCAACGGCTGAGTCATTGTAACTGCGGAAGACAGTTTAAGAAATCTGTCTTAAAGCCAAGAACATAGCTCCCCGCCTTAAAGGAGGAAGAGTCTGCATTGAATCAGGTGCCCTTGTGTGGGAGGGGAGAAGACAAGTCATTGACACCAATTGAGGAAAGCAGATAAGAGAAATGGGTCCCATTAGGGTCACTGTTTCCCTCCAGGCCACTATAAAGGAGAGTCTACAGTGCTTTACTCACTTTGTCCTCACAACCTGTCCAGAGGTGGGTACTACATTGTTCCCATTGTATGGAGGAGGAAACTGAGGCACAAAGACATCATGGAGCTTGCCTGAGGTCTTGTAGCTAGTAATCAGCAGAGCTTGTGCTCAACACCTAGATCTGATGGACTTCAACAAGTAGTTCTTAACCACTAGACTATACTTGGGGTGTTCTCACACCATCTCCAAATACCCAGGAGTACCACATGGATATTTGCATAAAAGTGTGCATAAGTGTTTAGTGTTTACATATAATTTGTTAGTGTCTATATGACTGAATGGCCTATTTTCAGGCAAATTTTAATCTAAAATAGTATCACTGCTTCGCAATAAAGTGGTAGTTTCTTGGGTTTTTTTAATCAAAGTATAGTTGCTGTACAATATTATATAAGTTTCAGGTGTACAATATAGTGATTCACAATTTTTAAAGTTTATACTCCATTTATAGTTATAAAATATTGGCTATATTCCCCATGTTGTACAATATATCCTTGTAACTTATTTTATACCTAATTGTTTGTACCTCTTACCCATCTACCCCCGTATTGCCCCTCCCCCTTTCCCTTAAAGTGATCTTAGTCTTTCTCTTTGCTATTCCTTGTCACCCTCCTACTGTTTCTGGTGGACTCTTGGAAGCAAAACTGTATAAGGGGGAGACACAGAGAGCAAAGACGTAGGAGGTAGATTCCAGGAGTCAGGGGGGCTGGCTCTCAGCAGAGGAGTGGGAATATCTATAACATCTGATTTGAGGTGGGAGAGGAGGGAAATATCAAAAATTTTGTTTGTCTATTAATTTTTCCTCCTACAATATCTACTACTAGAAGGGATGCTGTTACTTGAAATCACACAATGTCCATGATCCAAATGTGGCTTCAGCAAAGATTATATTTGGTTACTTCCCAATATTCTTGGAGATGGTGGCCAGCACTGGTTCAAATGGGGGCAGCCTAAAGAAGGGAGCCATTCACAGCCTCAGCCTGGGGGTGTCCTGAAGTCGAATGAGAATAACTTGGGTGTTATTTACAGCTTCAGACTCCAGAGCATGAAAGGCTCCAGGCCGCTTTAGCAACAGAAACCTCCAGGACACCCCCGGCCTGACTGTGGTCTGTGAATGGCTCCCTTCTTTGGGCTGCCTTCACAGCGCTCTCCTCACCTCTCGACTGTGTACTTACTGAAACCCCTAGCCCAGTGCCTAGCACATAATAGGTGCCTCGTACCTTTGAACCACAACACTTGGAACCCACTGGTGAAACCACTTTACAAGGAATAAAAGCTGTCATTCATATGCTTCTTTATAGAGCATTTTCGTAAAGCTAATTTCTTTAATCGTCACAACTTCTTTGATTGTGGGGCGGGAAAGGAAAATCTTATATTTTCTTGGAAATAAGTAAACAAACTGAGGTTCAGAGGGCCCAAGGTTCATGCAGTTATTAAGTAGAAGATCTGTCTCTTGAATTCGGGTTTCTGATTCCAAATCCCAAGTGTTTCCCTTGGCCTGGGGGAGGAGTTGGAAAGCTGCTGGTTCCTCGTCCCACCACCCCTCCTTTGCCCTCGCTCAGTCAAGCTGGAGATGGACAGAGCCACCCTTCTCTTAAGTGATTCTCCTCCGGCTCAGCTTCCATGACTGAGGACCATCTTGGTGCCAGGTACTAGGCTAAGTGCCAGGGCTGTAAAGAGGAATAAGACAGGTGAGGAACTCCCATTCCACTAGGGGTTCCTGGATGTTTCTGCTGCACACCTGGAAGAGAAATGGGGTGCATGTGCTCTTGGAAACAGGGCAGGAGGCAGCAATGGTCAGAATAAAGGCAAAATGTCAACAAGAGCCCCAAGCTGAGAAAAATCATAATGTGAACAACAAAGAGACAACTGCAAAGAAAGCTGAAATTGAGTTCCAAGCTCCCCACCCCACGCCATTCCCAATATCCCCTAAGAATGTCTTGTGGTTAGAAAGATCTTGGTAAATATAGGCCATATCTTGAGCAAGTTGACCCCAAGAGCAGAGGGGGACATAACCCCTTTGAGGGCTTCCTCCTCACCTGGACAGATGGGGAACTACTGCTGGCGTGCTGGGGTGGGAGATGAAAAGGGGATGCAGCGTCTGTCATGTCTATTGACTAAGCCTCAGAACTTCTTCTGGTTCTGGTTTGGCTGTGTGTTATTGGTTTTGTGTCACAATGTGTGTGAATCCGTTTGTGAATTTAATCCTGAGAATTAGATCATTCCATCACAAGACTGTAACTCAGGGAGCAAATGTAGGGAGACATCAAAGAGACGCTGCCCCTGGTTGGGTGGCTGGATGAAGGGGAACCCCACCAACAAAAACAACCACAGAGCTTGCCTCCCTCTTCAACAGAGTGCAGCCCAGGTGAGATATTTTTGTTCCACTGGCAGGGAGGGAATACCCCATAGGCTAACTTGAAGGCTCCTATCTTCCAGAAATGGACAGGAGTTTATTTTTCAGTAAGGAAGAAGCCAATGGACCGCTCCCCACTGCCTGTCTCTGCCCTGCCCAGCTTCCCTACTACTGACACCTCTGAGCGGGTACCCAACCTCAGTGACCCACCCACTAGGAACACTGACCAGTAGTGACCTGGCAGATGTTCCTCTTGCAGAAAATTCAGTTCCATTCAATGCCTAAAGGCCAGCTGCCTACCTGAACAGCTCAGTTACTGCCAAGGATGCTCCCAGGAGCTCTATTTCCCATCTTCTCAGAGGGGCTTGGTATTGAATGATGTGAGGACTCCATCCTGAAAAGACAAGTGATGCTGACATTGGCTGACCACCAGGCACTGTTGGGCCTAAACTAATCCTCACCACAAGCTTAAAGAAAACTATAATGACCTCTACGACACAGATGGGGACACTGAGCCTCAGAGAGATGAAATGCCATCACCATAGTCACACAGCCAACAAATGACTAGTCCTGAGTTTCATCACAGACCTGTGTGATGCCAAAGCCCATGCCTCACCCATCACATCGCTTGGCCTTTTGGTAGTTTTGGCACCACAAGGGCAACAACTTAACATTCTGGTGCAGCAATGCCAGCGTAGGCAGGGGACAACTGTGGCTTGTTTGTAGCCCCTCCCCATCTTGGGAAAATAAGTCTGCTCAGCCCCAGGGTTTCCCATTCAGTGTAAGGCCTGGGCCCTGGTATTTTAATAAACTCTCGGTGGTTCCCGTGGGAAATCGTGGACCACTGAACTAGGCATTCTCTAAGCCCATAGTGCATGCACCCGTGGATTATTGAGTGCTAACTGTCCAGACACTTTATGTTCCTCATCTCACGTAATCCTCCTGAAAACGCTGTCAGGTAAAGAAATTTCAGTAAATCGTGCAAGGTACCACAGCTGGAAAATGGCAGACCAGGGAACCAAACAGGGGCAATCTAGCACCAGAGGCTGCAGGATTAGCCACTACTCCATATGGCCTCCCCACTTGTTCTGCCACATCTTAACAGGGTCTCCTGGAGAAAGTATCTTCCCTCCGGTGAAATGAATTGACTAGTAGGAATACTTCTCTAACCACAGGGCTGAGGTTGATAGGACATTTTGAGACAAACAAAATTTTCAACATTTCCCTCTTCTCCCACCTCAAATCAGATGCCACAGATATGCCAGCTTTTCTGCTGATAGCTAGCTCTGCTGATTCCTGGCATTTATCTCCTACTTCTTTGCTCTCTGTGTCCCCCCAATCCATCCACCCATACAGTTTGCTTCCAGGAGTCCACCAGAAACAGGGAGTGGGAGAAAAGGAATAGCAAAGAGAAAGATTAAGAAACTACTACTGTATTGGGAAGCAGTGATACTGTTTTAGATTGAAATTTAGACCACTGAGTCATGTTGACAATAATAAATAGTATTAGCTAAGACTTGCTTTTACCAATGGGCCAGGCACTATTTCAAGTAATTTACAAATATAATTCATTTAATCTTTACAAGAAGCCCACCAGGTAGGTTGTATTACTATTCTCATTTTCCACATGAGGACACTGAGGCATGGAAGGTTTGAGTAACTTAGCCCAAATCTCTCAGATTTGCGTGTTGGGGCCATCCATGATTTGAACCCTGGCATTCTTGCACCAAAGAAAACAGGGCAAGCAGCTAGTTTGGGAGCAGCCTGTAGGATAGCAGTGGACTCTGCCCAGGAGGAGGGGCAGCACGCTCTGAGTGACCTCTCATTGATCACCACCTCTTCTCCAATTTGCTCTCCAGGATTACCAGGTCATTAGTGGTTTTCCAAGGGATGAGGAAGAAGGGGACTTTCCACTTTTATTTATGTTTTTAATTTTTATTGGAGTATAGTTGATTTACAGTGTTGTGTTAGTTTCAGGTGTACAGCAAAGTGAATCAGTTATAGATATATATATACATCCACTTTTTTTTTTTTTTTTTTTTTTTGCGGTACGCGGGCCTCTCACTGTTGTGGCCTCTCCCGTTGCGGAGCACAGGCTCCGGACGCGCAGGCTCAGCGTCCATGGCTCACGGGCCCAGCCGCTCCGCGGCATGTGGGATCTTCCCAGACCGGGGCACGAAACCGTGTCCCCTGCATGGGCAGGCGGACTCTCAACCACTGCGCCACCAGGGAAGCCCTTTTTTTTTTTAGATTCTTTTCCCATGTAGGCCATTACAGAGTATTGAGTAGATTTCCCTGTGCTATACAACAGGTTATTATTAGTTATCTATTTTATATACAGTAGTGTGTTTATGTCAGTCCCAATTTTCCAATGTATCCCTCCCCCCCGCATTCCTGGTAGGGGACTTCCCACTTTTTATTCTATTTTGTTATACTTCTTGTTATAAGGACAACCTTATATATATATATTTATATATTTATATATTTATATATTTATATAAATATATATGTATATTAGTAAGTATAGTTGATTTACAATGTTTCAGGTGCACAGCAAAGTTATTCAGTTCTATATATATTTATATATGTATATTCTTTTTTAGATTCTTTTCCATTACAGGTTATTACAAGATATTGAATATAGTTCCCTGTGCTGTATAGTAGGTCCTTGTTGTTTATCTATTTTATGTATAGTAGTGTGTATCTCTTAATCCCAAATCCCTAATTTATCCCTCTTCCACTTTTCTCTTTGGTAACCATAAATTTGTTTTCTATGTCTGTGAGTCTGTTTATGTTTTGTAAATAAGTTCATTTGTATCATATTTTAGACTCCACATATAAATGATATCATATGGCATTTGTCTGACTTACTTAGCTTATCATGATAATCTCTAGGTCCATCCATGGTGCTGCAAACGGCATTATTTCATTCATTTTTATGGCTGAGCAATATTCCATTGTATATATGTACCACAACTTCTTAAACCAGTGTCTATTGATGGGCACCTGGGTTGCTTCCATGTCTCGGCTATTGTAAATAATGCTGCTATGAACATTGAGGTGCATGTATCTTTTCAAATTAGAGTTTTTGTCTTTTCTGGATATATGCCCAGGAGTGGGATTGCTGGATCATATGCTAACTCTATTTTTTAGTTTTTTAAGGAAATTCCAGACTGTTCTCCATAGTGGCTTCACCAATTTACATTCCCACCAACAGTGTAGGAGGGTTAAAGACAACTTTTTTTTTTTTTTTTTGCCACACCATGCAGCTTGTGGGATCTTAGTTCAATCCCGACTAGGGATTGAACCTGGGCCCTCAGCAATGAGAGCTTGGAGTCCTAACCACAGGACCACCAGGGGATTCCCAAGGACACCTTTTTTTAAAAAGGTAAAAATCATGACTCTCCTACAGATATAAAATGAACACATGTTAAAGATCATTTAAACACATTATTAATGAGAGGACTAGGCAGATGTTACAACTGACTCAAAGGAAGCCAAAGGACAACACATTTATCGATCAGGAATATTGCAAAGAATTTGCAAATGGGTGGGAGCAGGGAATGTTGTCCCTCCACTGGACAGAAATTCATTTGAATGTCCATAGGTGAGAATTATTATTTTGTACTGCTATCAGTTCTCTACTATCTGCAGGGTTATACAATAGATCAAAGGCAATGAAAGGCTAGAATCAAATAATCCTAAATGATATGCTTTAAACAATGCATAGTTTTCGATTGGAGACAGAGTTTTTTGGTTTTGGGGGTTTTTGCTATTCCAAATTTCCTTATATTCTGCTTTGCTAGAATCTTTACAGCATGTATATATTGATGTATTATTTGAGTAATTAATACACGTTAACTGTATTTTTTTTAAAAAGAATCCAAGCCCAATACCCTCTTCATTCTCTCACCTTTTTTCTACCCCCAAGATGTCTTTCTTTTCCTCATCCCTCTGATACTAAATGCATTTAATTTATATTCTGGTTTGATAATTCCCATATCTGTAGTCTCTGTAATATGATTCTTCTGTTGGTTGTTTCTTTTGACTCTCACTCGTGGCATTTTATTTCCTTGTATGTTTTATCATCTGGTTTTTTTTTTTTTTTAATAAATTTATTTATTTATTTTTGGCTGTGTTGGGTCTTCGTTGCTGTGCGCAGGCTTTCCCACAGCAATTCAGCTCTGCAGGAGTCCAGCTTTGTGCTGGGGTATGTGATCTGATCCTTAAGCTTCTGTGGCCCTCTGGTTGCTAGAAATTGACAGATTTCGCATCAGGGTGCCTCTGGCTTTAGTGCTCACTTACCTCTCTAGATTTGCTATTGCTTTGATTTTTTTGCCTCTTAGTTTTTCCTTTTCTCTCCGTGTGTGCTGGCGGGAGGTGGGGGGGCGGGGATACAGGCACACCAGCTCAGCAATACATTTTTAAAATTTAAAAACATTTTTGAGGGCTCCCTGGTGGCACAGTGGTTAACAATCTGCCTGCCAACGCAGGGGACACAGGTTCGAGCCCTGGTCTGGGAAGATCGCACATGCCACGGAGCAACTAAGTCCGTGCACCACGACTACTGAGTCTGCGCTCTAGAGCCCACGAGCCACAACTACTGAGCCCGCGTGCTCGAGAGCCTGTGCTCCGCAACAAGAGAAGCCCGCGCACCGCAACGAAGAGTGGCCCCCCTCGCCGCAAATAGAGAGAGCCTGCGTGCAGCAATGAAGACCCAACATAGCCAAAAATAAGAAATAAATATAATTTTTAAAAATTAAAATAAAAACATTTTTGAGTATTTTTAGATATTTTGGGTATTTGGTAATGACAGGATTTTTAAGAATGTCTAGTCCACCATGCTGTGGGAAATAGAAGTTATCTGTTATTCCTAAAGTAGTAGCATATGGTAATAATATAAACCTGGGATTTGGACTAGTTCATCCAAAATGGCTGCTATTTGCCAGGCACTGTACTAGACATTGTGGACAAAATTCTGCCCTTGCCCTCAGGCAGATGCCTGGTCTCATCTCCTTCATGAAGTCAGAAGTGGACTGAATTGGGGCTAAGCTACTTACTAGGTGTATTAACTTAAATACATTTATTAACCTATAAAAAGGAGATATATTCCTTATGGACAATGGTGAAGACCAGATAGACTAACCTATGGATATCAGTCAGAACGATTTCTGATGCAAGCAGCAGAACCTCCAATTTAATATGATTTAAGCAATAAGAAAATTATCATATCACTTACTAGGAAGTCCAGAGTTATCCCAGGCTCCAGGAGAGAATATTAGGACTCTTGGCTCTGCCCTCCTCTATGTGCTGCCATTCATCCTGATGCTGATAACAAGACGAATGCAAGCAATTTCAGGAATCTCATACCCAGAGAGAAAAGCCATCTCTTTCCGTGTCTCTTTCCCAGAACCTTCCTCCTCTCCCCCCAGAAAGACTTCCCTTCATGCTTTGTTGACTAGAATTATATCACATGACCTCTCCTAAGCCAGTCAATGTCAAGGGAAATGGAAATATCATGATTGGTTTAGACTGATTAACACTTGCCTTTGGAAATGGGGAATAGGGTCACCTTTCTCTGAGCCTCAGAAAGAAAGAATAGATGGACAAAACTGGGGTTCTGTCAACAAGGAAGAAAGAGAGAAATGCACGTTGAGTAGACCACCAACAGTTTCCACGGCAGCCTGCAAATGCCCAGGACAATGATGGCCACCTGGCAGGTGCATGTCCAAGAAAGGTTAGTTACCAGTTCTCTCAAGTACCCCCAAACCAAATCTATACAAGCTGGTTTGAGGGCAACATGTTAATGCAATTCTCCACTTAGAAAGCAAGTCATCTGAGAGGGGCCAATGAAAAATTTTCAAAAGCTTGAGATTAGACCGTCTCCAGAAGGGGATGCCAGCTCTACATCTTGCTGCCTGCCACAGAGCACAGCACAGCACATAGCCAAGCCGGTGTTCTTGGATTGATCAGGTCCCCCTTCTGCTCTCCTCTGTGTTGGTGGGTCCCTGAGCCTCCATACAGCCTTCGTTCCATAACTGGCAAAGAAAGTCTTGTCTGGATAGAGGAGCCCCCTGTCCCCCGCCGCACACACACACCAGGCCTGAGAGGGATGATACCCAGCCCTGTCTTTTCACTTCAAATAAAATACAATAAATATGAAAATAGAAAAACCCAGACAGACAAAAAGCAGACTTAGAAAGACAGCATAAGGAAAACACACACATTTTCACAAAAGCAAGAGAGAATAAAAGGAGGCAAAGGAACCATCTCTGGGTCCCCTGGAGCTCTGGGGAATCTGGAGTTTTGTTTTTTTTTAAAAACTACTTTTTTGATTTAAAGATTTATTTCTTATCCCCCCCTTCCTAATAGCCATCTTTTCAGCAGTTCCTTTATTCACCTGGAGGCAGAAGGATGAACAAAGGATCTTTCCTCCTCAAGAAACACCCCCTCCTTCCTTGTCTCCACACCCCTGTCCTAGGAATCCATGACTCCAGGAAACGTTTTCAGATAAAACAATTCCAGTTCCTGGAAAATCTTAAGGCTTTCCTCTGTGGGTTTGCAATGGCCTGGCCTGTGACTTACAAATAAAATAGATTTACTAAGAGATAGTAACACCTTTTATGTAATTACTAGTCACTTTTTCTTCCCCAAGTTCAGACTCCTCAGTCACACAATGATGAAGGTTGGAATGGATTAGTGGTTTTCAAACTGTATCTGTGTGTGTGTGTGTGTCTGTGTGTGTGTGTGTGTGTGCGCGCGCATGTGTATATGTGTGTGGATTTAAACAACAGAACATCTTTTAGAATTATGCTATTTTATGTGGAACCCCAACATAAAAAACCAGGTAAAAGCAGATGTGCTTTTGTTGAAAGGAGGGTGGGAGTGGTGAGGGTAAGTGAAGTAAGTGAAGGAGGAGTGTCTTTAAAGGCCCCATTCTTGGCCCCGGCAGCCCCTTGAAGTACTGCCCCAAGCTGGGTCTTCCCAGGGCCGTTCGACAACCACTGGCTTAGCTGTTCTCTATGGTCCCTTCTTGTCTAAAATACTAGGGTTCTGCTCTTTCTTTCCCAAAAGAAAGTCTGATTCTTCCCTTCTAGATTCACACGGTAGCACAACACAACTTCCGTAGATATGAATTAGGAGAAAATGTAGCGTTCCCTTCCTAATACCATTTCTCTCTTTTTCTTTCTGTAATTTTGAAAAAAAAATTCTAATAGAGGGAATAATATATATACAGGGTATAATATATTATAATATATAATATAATATAATAACACCTACCATCCACTATCAGAAAATTACAATTTAACGTATTTGTCTCAGATAACTTTTTTAAAGCAAAGAAATAAAACCTGGTAGATAAAGGTAAATTCTCTTAGTGCATCTCCCCCATCATATTTTCTTCCTTCTCTCCTCATATAAACACAATCATGCCTGAATACTGACCCCCTAAAGATGTTCAGGTCCTAGTTCCCTAGAAGCTGTAGATACACTGCCTTACATGGCAAAGGGGAACTTGCAGATGTAACTAAATTAAAGATTTTGAGATTGGGGGATTATTCTGGATTATTCTGCTAGGCCCAATGTAATCACAAGTATCTTTACTAGAGGGAGGGTCAGAGTCAAAGAAGGACATGTAGTGATAGAAGAAGAAGTTGGTGTGGTGTGGCCAAGAGCCAAGGAACGTGGCAGCCTCTAGGAGCTGGAAAAGGCAAGAATTCTCCCCTAGAACCTCCAGAAGGAACACAGCCCTGCTGACCCACTGTAGACGTCTGCCTTGAAAACTGTAAGATAACAAAGTTGTATTCTTGAAAGTTACTGAGTTTGTGCTAATTTGTTATAGCAGCAACAGGAAACTAATACAATGGGTTAAGCAAGTTTCCATCTGGTCCATGTTTTTATACTTGAACTAGATGGATAGGTAGGTAGGTAGGTAGATACATAGATAGATAGATAGATGAGAGATAGAGAGATAGAAAGATATAGAGAAAATAATTTTGTTTTATGTATTTTCTATACTCACTTCATGTTTTTGAGAATCTATCCATTTGATACATGAGTATCTAGTTCATCCAGTTTAACTGCTATATAGCATTTTGTCATATGAATATATCATAGTTTATTTATGTAGTTCTCTCAAATGGGTATTAGGATGTTTAAAATTTTTCACAGCAATAAACATCCTTGCTCATATTGCCTCACACACATCTCTCCTTGTACACATATATGAAGGTCTACTAGAATATATATCTAGAATTTTCAGATTATAGATTTCCCCCAGCCTCCAGATTATACTTAGCATATGTGCCCAGACTCTGACAGGGGCTACCTCTGGGGAAGGGAATAGGATTTTGGGGGAAGGATGGAGAAGAAAACATTCTTATTTACCTTAATTCTTTGATGTTTGTATTTTTTTACAGGTATATATTACTGTGGTTAAAAAAAAAACATTATTCAGGTGTTTAGGTTATAAACATGGAATTTTTATGTGGAACCTAAAATATGATACAAATGAACTTACTTACAAAACAGAAACAGACTCACAGACATAGAAAACACATTTATGGTTGCCAAATGGGAAAGGGGGTGGGGGAGGGATAAATTAGGAGTTTGGGATTGGCAGATGTAAGCTACTGTGTATAAAATAGATAAACAACAAGGTCTTACTGTATAGCACAGGGAACTGTATTTAATATCTTGCAATAAACCATACTGGAAAAGAATATGAATATATATATATGTGTATATATATATATATATATATATATATGTGTATATATATATATATATATATATATATATCACTTTGCTGTATACCAGAAATTAACACAACATTATAAATCAACTATACTTCAATTTTTTAAAAATTGAAATATTCATTTATATTAAATAGGAGATTTCACATAAAAATCCGAAGTTCCAACTTCTCTTGAAATACTGGAAGATCTGGAAACAGTGGACCTACATTTTCACTTGACAATAATTGGCAGGAGCAAAGTTGGGCTGTCGCCTAAGTGGAACAAGTGTTCTCTTGTTTTGCCATGGTCCCCACCTTGTTCTATTGCCTTACACCTGGCCCATATTACTCATTCATTTTATCTCCTAGCCTTCTGTAGGCATTTGAATTTGCCATCCCAGCTAGAGTTGCCAGATTAAAAAACAGAACTTTAGTTAAATTTGAACTTCAGATAATCAACAAATAATTTTTTAGTATATGTCCCAAATAATGCTGAACATTCTGGATTTTTATTTGCTAAATCTGTCAACTCTAGCTCCAGGTCCCCAGCTCTCAATAGCCTGGCCTCTTTATTCCAACTGTCTCCCACTGATCTCCTTTACAGGCTCTATCTTCTGGCTAAACCAGACTGCTCACCAGTTTCCTGAACATGTTATTTTCATTCTTCTCCTGTCTTGGAGATCCTACCTCTGTTCCTCTATGGTCACTTAAGATTAAATCAATGCCCTTCAAGACCAAGTTGAAGTTCCGCCCCTGCAGAAATTTTCTCTGCCTTGGGGATCACATCTTCCTTCCAATTCCCATAGCATGATTGGTAGAACTCACTTAGAATTCATCATTTTGAACTTCAGTGATACTTATCTTTTTGCATATGAAACATTTCCCCAACTAGATTATAGTCTTTGAGTTTTTATTTATTATTGTACCCCTAGTGCCTAACAAATGCTTTGCACATAGGAGGGAGTTGATATGAGTGCATAAGTGTAAGATGTAAGGATGATGTATCAGATAGCTTTTCATAACAAACTATCCCAAAACGTAATGACTTAGCATATATTTATTACAGCTCATGATTCTGTGGGTTGGTTGAGTGGTTCTCCTGGTCTCAGCTGGTTTGGTTGTGGCTAGATGGCCTGGGATAGCCTCACCTGTAGATCTGGGGCCTCAAGTGGCATGCGGGAGCAAAGGGTACGGCCAGAGCCTCTTTCCGTGTGGTGCCTAGCATCCTCAAGGGGGCGGGGCCAAGCTTGTTCACGTGGTGGCAAAGGGTTCCCACCAGGGAGAGCCTCCACTGTGTCAAATTTACTCTTGTCCCATTCGCCAAAGGTCGTCCGGCCAAGCCCAGATTCAACAAATTGCAAGACAAGAACAACTTAGAGGCTCTTAGCGCAACAGTCTACCTCAGATGATAACAAGAACCCAGCTTCCAATGTGCTTAGAAATTCATCTCGGTTAAAGAAGTATGCTTATACTAACATGAACAGTAACAATCCCAGTCAAATTATTAGCATGGTGAAGGCTTTTCAGACACTTTCACTAGCCTCACAATCAGTCACGCTTTGGCAGCCTTCAGCCCAGGACTCACACGACCTCCTTTTAGATGTATGTTTTTGAGGGCAATCACCTCCAATAGAGGTTGGCTTCATCAAAATTTAAAATCTGATCCTTAGTGTAGTTTTAATCATCAAAAACATGTTTTTTTTTAAAGGAAAGAAGAGAAATATCTTGACAGCTTTTTCATCATCACAAGCAGCACCACAATATAGTTTAATGCTGTGAAATGCACAGCGATTTTTGAAGCCACTAAACCATCTACTGCGTGCACTAATGGCACTTAGAAAGAACTTTCAGCCTTTTCATTAAGATCTCCATATCTTACTAAGTATTTTCTTTAATTGTGAGAAAGTGTGGTCTTTATTGCTTCACTACATTAACCTGTCAAGGAAGATGATGGCATACGAATGGATATAACTTCTATATTATTCTGACACTGTTCTTTCAGTTACCAATCAAATATGGCCTAATTTGCAGCCAGACACTTGTAGTTTTTGCAGAGCAGAGTGTATACTTATCTGTTTCATTCTTTTTAACTGAGATATACCACTTCTTCATATGAATATGCATTTGCCAACTGGTGGACATTTGGATTCCTTCTATTTTTTTTCCCAATTACAAACAGTGCTGCAAAAAATTTCCTTGCACATGGCTCTGAGGAAGTTTTTATAGGTTATGTTCCTAGAAGTATTACTGGGTCACAGGACATGAACATATTTAATGGAACATATACAGTAATTTGAGGAGTATTAGCACCATCATGATATTGGGTCAATTAATGGGGATAGTTTAACTATCGATTTATTCATTTTTATGTCCTTTAATCATATTTTATAATTTTTTAAATAAAAGAATTGCACATTTCCATTGAGCTTACTTCCAGGTATTGTATGGGTTTTTTTGCTATTGTGACTGGGATCTTTTATAAGTCATATCTTCTAATTGATTTCTGCTGTGTTTTATGGTTATCCTATATCAATACAAATGTTAAACTCCTATTGATTCTAATAGTTTATGTGCAGGTTTTCCAGGATTTTAAATACAACCATATGTGTAAATCCGCACCCCCCCCCAAAAAAGGATATTTTCAAGCTTGGTCTCCACGTATCAGTAAAACTGGACTTCTTTTGATATGTGAAATGCCTTTCCCCAAGGGCCTTTCCCATGCTGTTTGCTCTGCCTGGAATGTTCCTCCCCACCTCCTTGCCAGGCTAATTATTACACTTCCTTCAAGTCCCTTTCTGAAGTGACTTCATGAGGGGAGCCTTTCCTGACTCTTCAGACCACATCAAGTCTCCTGTTCTGCGTGCTCAGAGCACCAGGGGTGCTGCTTTTATAGGACCTCAAAACCATTGTTATGAATTTCTTTGCTGTGTATTTTTTTGTTTAATGTCATCTCTCCCTCTCAACAGAAAGAGCTCCAGGCCAGAGACTGAGTCTATCTTGTGTGGTGCTGAATCCTCAGCATCTAGCATCATGCTCAGCGTATAGTAGGTGCTCGGTATTGGAGGAATAAATGAACAAACACATGAATGAATGGCTGACAGTGTGCTCCCAATAGAACAGGACTGTTCAGAGTACTCTGACTCTGTCAGACTAGAAGGCCATGGAAAACTGCAATCTGTAGGGGAGATAAGAATGGGTTGTACAAAATTATTCGAGAACAGCTCAGGAACAAATAGAAAGCTAAACACCAGATGCTGGACTGTAATTGCTGTGGGAGATCAGGAAGAAGGGCTCAGGATATGCCAGTGGTTACTGAAGGCTTCACATAGGAGGTAGCACTTGAACTAGGTCCAGAGAAGAAATAGGATTTTGATGGGATGAAATTAGGGAAGGAGGCTAATAAGTCAAGATTATGAGTTTGAGCCTCTGTAGCTCTTATTATATTGGTATCCTCATAGGCTACTGATTACAAGAGGGACCAGGCAGGGGAGTAAGTGGAGTCATTCCCACTATCACTGAAACAGCTCAAGAAGATTGTTTCAGAGGAGACTGCAAAGTCCAGTGTTGTCCACATAAATAAAAAACAGGTCATTTAGAGACCAGACTCCTCTGAATCATTAAAAGAGAACAACGGTAAACATCTTCTTCTACTCTTCTGGAAACCTTGTAGTCTGAATGATCTCTCTCTCTCTCTCTCTCTCTCTTGCTTGTCCTCTATTTTGTGTTTAACTATGTATTATGAAAACTTCCAAACATACACAAAGAAAAGAGTACAAGAAACCCCATGATCAAGTTCAATGAGCATCAATACTTTGCCATATTTATTTCATCTCTCTCCCTCTCCAACTTTATTTTCCCTCAAAGCATTTTAAAGCTAATCCTGGATACCATGTCATAACATTCTGAACCACATCAGTATGCATCTCTAAAGGAAGTAAGAGCATTTTCTTACACAACCACAACACCTTTTTCACACCCAACAAAATAAAACATAATTCCTCAATATCACTTAATACCCAATCCATATTCAATGTTTCCTGAACATCTAAAACATATTTTTTTGCAGCTGGTTTATTTGAATCAGGATCTAAACAAGGTCCACACATTATATGAGTAGACACATTTCTTGAATCTCTTTTAATCTAGACAACTGTTAATTAAGCAAGGAGGTCGTCAGACAGAGGTGGCTCTAACTCCATGACAGACTACAAAAGCAAACCAAAATCTAAGCCTGTCAATGCCTCAAGGTTATGAAATCAAAATGCTGAAGACAGCCAATCACAAACAGCTTATGGCTAGGCTTTAAGTCATAGCCAATCAAATAATTTCCTTTCTTTTCTTCCTCACTTTCTCTACATAAGTCCTTCCCCTGATTCCTGACAACAGATCAATCCTAACCGCTTACAGTTGGGCACCGCCCAACTGGAATTGATTTTTGCTCAAATAAATTTTTACAATGTTTACTGCGTCTCAGTTTCTTTTAACACTATGAATGTTCTCTTTTAGTTGGGACTTCTCTTTGCTGCCAACCACCTCAGGTTCACAGCCTTTATCTCACCCCTGGATGGGCAGGGAGCTGAGGGATTAGAAGATTTCAATATGGGGAGAGGGTGGATGGGATGGAGTGAGTATCAGAATCCTCAGATCTTATGGAAAAAAATTCCTAATGGGCTTCAGGGCAAACATTAAAATAAGAGACTCTTAACAACTAGAGTTGACCTGCACACTCCTAACACCTAAGAATGACAAGAATTTACTGAGATTGTAAGAGTCTGATTCCTGTGAACAAGAGAGGGAGGATGAGAGAAAGGAAATCTGGATGAACTGATAGACAATATACAAGCTCAGGCAGGACCAGCTACATAATTTGCAGGACCCAATGCAGAATAAAAATTCCAGAGCCCTGGTTCCAAAATTATCAGGAATTTCAAGATGGCATCAGGAGAGCATGAAAACCAAATGAGGAGCCCTTCTGAGCACAGGGCCCTGTGTGACAGCACAGCTGCATGCCCACCCATGAAGCTGGTCCTTGCATAGGTGGCAGAGTTAGAAGGCCCCAGGGAGTTGTTCTACCAGGCAAGCTTTTTAACCAGTCTGTGTCTCACTTGCATTTCAGAGACATGCCAAGACAGTGGGAGTCGTTTCCATGTCAGGTGGCCACTACCAGTATATCAGACTCTTCAGGACGCTTAGGGGTGGTGAATGGCTTCGGGAGCGTCACAGAGATGAGCACTACGTGGATAATCACGGATAGTGATGGGTCTGGATCCCCTAGCCTTTACGATAGTCTACGTGAGCATGGGCTCTACAGCCAGAATGCCTGGCATCTCATGCAGGCTCTATCGCTTACTGGTTACTGTGCAACCTTGGTCAAGTTACTTGACCTGTCTGTGCTTCAGTTTCCTCACCTATAAAATGGGGCTAATGAAAGTACCTTCCTGGGACTTCCCTGGTGGTCCAGTGGTTAAGACTCCACGCTCCCAATGCAGGGGACCCGGGTTCGATCCCTGGTCGGGGAACTAGAGCCCACATGCGGCAACTAAAAGACCCCACATCACGCACACGACAACAAAGATCCCCCGTGCTGCAACTAAGGCCGGTGCAGCCAAATAAATTTTTAAAATAAAGCACCTTCCTCATAGGGTTGTTTGAAGGTTAAATTAGTATTTTCTGGCGCATGCCAAGCACTACATGTGTTAGGCAAAACTAATCCAGAGGCTAGAGCTGGAAGGGCCCACACAGATCTCTGGTAGTGGTGGTTAACAGGACGAAGACCGACTCTGCTCTTCTAGTGGAAGGAGGCTATGCCTGGCATCTTTATCATGCTTCCCAGCAACTTCCACAGTAGTCATTCACTCAATAAGTATTTATTCAGCCCCTACTATATGCCAGGCACTTACTGACTGGAGAGTGGACCAGGCATGGTCCTTGTCCTTATAGAGCTGATTGTCTAGCACAGGGAGGGCTCCACTGCAAAGTCAGCCCTGCCCAGGTCTGAGACCAGGCCTGTCTCCTGGTAGGAGGAAGAGGAGATGCCCTCAGCCTGTTTCCCGCTAACGAGGCAGTTCTGGAGCTAGTATCTTGGTTTGACTTCAGTATCCTGTTTCCCTGTTATCTATCTGCCTTATAATATTCTATTTCGACCAAGCCCCTGCCTTATAATTCACCATTCCCCCTCTAAGATCCAACATGTTATTTCCTGCCCTGGAACCTAGACACCTCCAGCTAGAGTTCCAATACCTGCTGTTGAAACCCCAAGATGCTGTCAGCTGTCTGGCTGACCCCCTCGGAGAGGCTCCTACGATCGTGGACTTGGTTAAGCCCACACTTGGTTAACAATGATTATTTCACACTGTCCTTTCCAGGCTGGCCTGAACGCATGTGTGTCTATCTCTCCAGTAATTAGTCCGCAACCTTGCCCTGCCCTTAACTCCTGGCCATCCCTCGATTCGGAGCAGCTATGTGGATTTGCATCTTCATCTCACCAAGACTCAAGCCCAGCATCTGAAGGATACAGGCAGGGGAGGCTGTGGGAGCCCACTGAAGGGAAGACTTCTTCCCATCAACTAACAAAGTCTTGGCCCCCTGCCTTTGAGGGGTAGTTTGTGGCAGGGTGACATGGCCGGGTCATACGGGTGGAGGCAGGGTGGTGGGTAGAGACGCCAGCTACTTTCCCATTGGCCCTACAGTCCTGAGGCCGTTTTGATGCTATTCTATGGCAGCTCAGCGACACTGTCTAGTTTACCACCATCCTGTCTAAAGCCCTCCAGGCAATCGGACTCTTCCATAGCTGGTGATAAAAAGTGGCAGGTGGGAGACAAGGGAGAGTTTTTCTGCATATCCTTCTCCTTCCCTAGATCTGCATTTTAGAATATCTGAAATGGTGAGACTGAAAAAAAATTCTCTAAAGTCACTTTGAAAGAAGCAATGTAAATGAGCTTCCTCCCTAGGGCCACAGAGTCAAGGTAAGTTAGAAAGCTGCACGTCCTCTCTGTGAAGTATTATCAGGACAGCAGAGAACCAGACCCCACAAGGGTTACCCTAAGAAAGTCGGAGAGGGACTTCAGTGTGTAAATCTAGGGTTGCCTCGGAATCCTGTGGCCCTGGGAAGAGAGAAAAGAGCCCAGCCTTGGGGGAGGCCAGGCAGGAGGACAGACAATGGGGAGGGTGCCAGGGCACAGAGCCAGGACCTTTTCTCCTATTAGCCCTTCGCTTTCCTGCAACTTCCGAACGTTCAGCATTCATCCTCCAGAAACCCTGGGCTTCTGAATGGAGAACAAATGGAGCCAGTCTTTAGGCTAAATTTTTTCTATAATCTAAAAGATGTTAAAACAATTGATGTTGATGTCTTAGAGGACCAGTCAACAAATTAGTCAACAATATCTCCTAAACAAAACCAAAGGCTGGTGTGGGGAGGGAGGGAGTAAAAGATGTGACTTCCCGAAAGCATATTAGGGAGTGTGTGTGTGAATATGTGCGTGTGAGTGTGTGTGTGTGAGTGCGTCTGCGTGAGTTTGAGTGCGTGTGAGTGTGTGTATGTGTGAGTGTGTGTGAGAGAGTGTGAGTGTGTTGTGAGTGTGAATGTGTGTGAGTGTGCATGTGGTTTCTGGTATGTAGAGGGAGAGAGAGTGTTCTGGATGGGCTCCATTGACGATGTGACATTTGAGCTGAGTCTTGAAGCCTCAGTTTAGTCTGTGGACTCAGAGGAAGGAGGAATAGCATCCTAGGTGGGGGAACAGCTAGTGAGAAGGTATTGTCAGGAGGCACAAATTAAAGACAGGGCGAGGGGCTTCCCTGGTGGCGCAGTGTTTGAGAGTCCGCCTGCCGATGCAGGGGACACGGGTTCGTGCCCCGGTCCGGGAGGATCCCACATGCCGCGGAGCGGCTGGGCCCGTGAGCCATGGCCGCTGAGCCTGCGCGTCCGGAGCCTGTGCTCCGCGATGGGAGAGGCCACAACAGTGAGAGGCCCGTGTACTGCAAAAAAAAAAAAAAAAAAATCACTGGGAAAAGGGAGTCCCGGGGCTCAGAGAAGCCAGAGGAAGGGGACCAGTTTGGGGGGTGGTGGGTGAGGCTTTTAAATGAGGAATTAGCAGCAGCTCATAGGATGCTCAGAGCTGTGCGGTGTGCAGGATGGATTCGAGGCAGGAGCATTCTTCGGGTCTAGGGAAACCATTAGGGGGAAATGCCCTGTGAAAGCTGTTAACAAATACTTTCCCATTGCTCCATGTCTCCCCCCAGGAGCACCTTTCATTTGGGGATTGTTAAAATAGCTGTCATTTCTGTAGCCTTCTGAAGTTTGGGTGATGATTTCCCTTTTCTCTCAGTTGAAATGGATTCTGCTTCTCAGGAATCATCAGAGTTGACTTCAACTTTTTGTCTCCTGAGGGCTGCTTCAGGGTGTGTTGCCCCTGGTCTTTGGCAGAGGGAGGGTCTGTAACTGTCACAATGGTGTGAATTTTCTAGAAATATGTACTGAGATCAGCTGGCACAATTGTGCTGATTTAAAAAAACAAAACAAAACAAAAACCTTCCCAGGGCAGTCCCCAAATTCTGCACAAGGGAACCCTTTGCCTCACGGCATAAATGGTTAATCCTGAGTTACTCAGCACACCCTACTAGATGGAGATTTTATGAGGTAACTCTACCCTCACAGGAAAAGCTGGACTGTAAGAAAAGGGCACTGAAGGAAGTGACTTTTGTTCTAATGCCAAACCCCTGGGAGACTGGTGTTTGGAATGTTTACATCCTCCTGACTTTTTACATGATTTCTCCAACTCTTAAATTTCGTACACCAAGAGCAAAATAGAACTTGACCCTGGTTTATTACACGGTGGGTCTGCCAGGCTGGCTCTGGAACTGTGGCTTTGCCATGTGCATGGGCTGGTTAGTCAGGAGATGGGAGCAGAGGGCAAGTAAGGTTGAGGTCATGGTTGAAATTCCTATAGAGGCCATTGGCTGGGCACACCCCGCCCTTCACTCTCTCTGGCCCAGGTCATAAGGGGGAAAGAGGGTAGGAATGGCAGCCCAGCCCCACTTTCTTAACCCTCATTGCGTGTCCTGAATGGTGGGTTCCTTAATAGGAACTTCAGACATAATGAGACCTTGATTAAGAAACCCTGTGGGAAGAAAACACCATTATATGTTTCAGCTGTGATTTATTTCCCCCCCCCAGACTTCATTAGTGACATGGAGCAGTGTTGATTGGAGCAACTTGTCTACTAAACAGAAAATACTTTGCTGCTCTGGACAGAAATACCTGCCTTACAGCTTCAGTTTGTCCCCAGTGTTGTAGGAATACAAGGTAAGGCCGTGCTTCCTCCCCACTTCCTCCTTCTCAGCCCTTTCTCCCACAGCGGTGGCCTCGCCTCCCCTGGCAGCCCCTGGGGCCTTTCTTCTCCCTATCAAAGCAGGAATGCTCAGAGTTGACTTCAACTTTTTGTCTCCTGAGGGCTGCTTCAGAGTGTGTTGCCCCTGGTCTCTGGCCAAGGGAGGGTCTGTAGCTGTCACAGTGGTGTGAATTTTCCAGACATATGTACTGCGATCAGCTGGCACAATTGTGACTCTTGTTTGTACTCATAGGTTGACAGATTGGTCTTCTTGGAAACGGTTCAAGAGATGTCACCATCTCTTCAACTGAACATGGCATTTCAGCGTGTTTCCTGGGAGGATAGTGGTTAAGAGCCAGTGGCCTAGAAGCAGGTCAAAGCCAGGTTGGGATCTGGCCGACAGTTACGAGCTCTGTGATGTGGGTTAAGTGCTTTCCCTCACCAACCCTCAGTTTCCCCTCTCTGTGAAGGAAAACCCATAATGCAGTGTTGCTGTGAGGACGCATGCTAGCTCTCAGAATTTCCTGGCACCTGGTAAATGTTAGTTATGATTACTGGTTGGCGAACTGACACACAAACTGCTTTATTCTAAGTCCTTAGTGTAACAGCTAGCAAGTGGAGAGAATTTTTTCAGTTGATTGTATTAGCAAAAGTTTCAAATGTATGGAAAAGCTGAAAGGATAGTACAATTGACCCTCGAATCCCTCTCCTTGATTCTACAGTTGCTTACATTTTGCTATATGTATATATGTGTGTGTGTGTGTGTGTGTGTGTGTGTGTGTGTGTGTGTGTGTATGTATTTTTTTCTGAACCTTTCAAAGTAAGATATAGATGTGACCCCTAAATACTCAAACATACCTCTCTTGAAAAATAAGGTTATTTTCCTACATATTCACAATAATCTTTATTATACTCAAGAAAATGAATAATAATTACCTGAATTAACTAATTCCTAATCCATACAGAAATTTTCAAAATGTCCCCCAATAAGTCTTCTAATAGATTTTTTTCAAACAAGATCCAGTCAAAATTCTGACATTGAATTTAGTTGTCATGTCTCTTTGTTCTTTTCTTTTTTAATTTTTATTGGAATATAGTTGATTTACAATGTTGTGTTAGTTTCAGGTGTACCAAAAAATGAATCGGTTATACATCTACATATATCCACTCTTTATTTTTTTAAGATTATTTTCCCGTATAGGCCAGAGTATTGAGTAGAGTTCCCTGTGCTGTACAGCAGATTCTTATTTGTTCTTTTAAATCTAGAGCAGTAGAGAAATTTTGAGATCCACCTTGTTACTGAAAGGCTGCCAGGTGGAAATGGCCACAGCTTCCACGGAGGCCCCCTGGGTCTGGCACATTTAATAACATGAGCCCTGAGTAGTAATTGCGTTGTTTGCTTTGTTGAACTTGTTGATTACTAGTTTTACTACTTGATAACTTGAGGTTAGGAACTCTTTTATCATCTTCATATTCCCACCACCTACACAGTACCTGACACACAGATGGTCAATAAAAGTGGATGGAAGGAAAGGAGGCAGGGAGGGAAGGAGGAAAAAGAGGAGGGGAGTGGGAAAGAAGCAGGCCCTGGTGGGCACCAGCTTCCGTGTCTGGTAGGCGCCTTGGGGGGAGGGGCGGGGGGATATTCTGCTCTCCTGGAGGCACCGGCCGTCCTTGGACTTGGGGAGGACGACTGCCTGCTGTGGCCTGTGCCTTCTTCCCTCTCACTCCTTTTCCCCACTTCTGCTTCCCTTGCCTGAGCACTAGCTGGGCTCCCCTCAGACCCTTTGTTAACTTTAAGCTCTTCCTCTCCAGTGACATGAATACTTGACAGTATTTTTAAAAAGTAATCTATAGTAGATTATCTTTTCCTACAACCACATTCATTTTTCCAACACCCTGGAAGGTAACTGCCCCATGATTTCTACCTTCAGGAACAAAATTCCTGGCACAAAGTGAATCCCGGGGAATATGCACTCTTTGTCAGGAAAGACGTCATGGTACCTACAAGGGGGCATGATCTGCTGAAGGGAGAGGATGCGTGGGTTGATTAGCACCCAAGGCCAAGAGGAGCTGTCCTCCAAACACAACCAAGACAGCTGGGCTCAGGCTTCAGGGTCAAACTATTACTTCCATTCGGTGTAGAGAGAATCATGACTGAATTGGCTGGAACAGACCAAAGTTTGTAGAGTGAGCTTTCTCATACCTCATACCTATTCCCTCTCTAAATCCACCCCTAAAATTCTGAGTTGAACAATGGCAGAGAAGATATAGGGAATGAATGTAAGAAACTCTAGATAATCTGCATGGTGGGCTGGTTAATTTCCATTCCAGGCTGACCTCTTGGATATGCTTCTCCGTCACCTCTCCTTGTGGAGCAGCTGGCTTCTAGTCAAAGTACACAAGGCCATTTAATTATTAATCTGAGCAAAACAGTATTAGGAAAGTTAAACTGTTGAGTGTGTGTCTATGTGTACACATGTGGATACTTTCTGGACCATCTGGCTGTTTTGTTTTGCTGTTTACCTTTCTGGGCCCCTGTTCCTCTCCATTTGTGGAGATACCTATAAGGTGACTATGACCAACAGTGAATTCTGAAGGGGTTTTTGGTCCCCCACTCCTTGGATGTATGTGGAAATGTTTGTCAGCTGTAGAGGGCTCATGGACACAAGAAGTGACTGACCTTAACCTTTGATCGGACTGTGTATCTGTGACCAGGAAAAAGTTCAGTGTTTGTGTTTGATGATGGTTTTATGCCCTGCTGTCAGTAGAGAGTACTTTATGGGCCTTGCTGATGGCCCAGGGCTCCAAGAACTATCATGATTATTTAGCCAACAATGTTAATGAATCTATATAACTCACTCTATTTTTATATTAATAACAGGGATGGAGAAGTTGGAAGATTAAATATAGAGGAGAATGGGTTTTAGCTTCACTGCTCAGGGCCACTGGGAAGTCTTTTACAGAATTAGATCCAGCCTATTCTCATTATTTCCTTCTTCCTATGACTGTTATTCTTTCTTTTTCTTCCTTCCCTTCCTTCCTTCCTTCCTTCCCTCCCTCCCTCTTTCTTTCTTCCTTCAACATTTATTGCATGCTTAGTATGTATTAGACACAGTGCTAAGTGCTGGGGATACAGAGATGAATAACACATGGCCCCAGCCCTCCTGGAACTTGGTTTAGTGGGGAGGCAGAGACACAGATCATTTCAATACAATAGGACAGGATAGGGGTAAGCTCAGTGGAAAGGCCCTAAATCCAGCTTGACTTGGGAGAGACGGCAGAAAGCTTCCTAGAAGAGAAAACTGGATGATTGATTAGGAGTGGGGATGGGGGAGAAGCAGGGCCCAGGGCCTTTACCTGGCAGGCCAAGCCATTCATGTTGTTCAGGAGCACTGGACAAAAGAATTGGGATGAAGGACTTTGGGGCTGTGGGTTTTCCATGGATGGATGACAACAGATTTTGATGTCACTGGGTATGGTTAGGACCACATGGGCAGGGTAGAAATGATGCCTCCTTCTACTGTGGGAAAGTACAGGTGACCCACTCATGAAGTACTGGATATGATCCAAGGTGCCTGCTCAGATAGCTGACCCCATGGAATCCTGGCAGACATGAGAGCTAAAGTGAAGGAAAGATCACCGTTGAAGGCCAATGCTCAGGAGTGAAGAGTTGTGTAAGGGTAAGTGGGCAGGGTAAAGAGGTATGGATGAAGATCAGTGCTCACCAGGGCAGGACAATGAGGGTTGGAGAGGTGGAAGCGCACCCCTGGCCTCCTAACAAACAAGGCCTAACTTGTGCTGCGAGTTTTACTGGAAGCTCAGGGCATAGGAGGAGTTCTTCTGGCCAGTAGTCAGGCAAGTGGCCACCACAGTTCTTCTGCTCTCCAAGGGCAGAGCCCTATGTTGGCTGCTCTCCTTGTTGAGCAGCTTAAGAGAGCTTTTATAATCTCAGAAACGTGAGAGGCAGTCAGTTACAGGAAACTGAATTCCTGCTTCTTGGAGGTCTCAGCCTAAGAGTAGAAAGAGTGCATATGAGCCAGAGAGCTAGAAGTATCATGTCCAATAATATCAACTGCAGTGCTGTTAATACCACTGTTGTAGTCAGTGTTTCCTCTGTGGCAGAGTGTTTCATGTATATTTAATTTAACCTTCACATGATTATTGAATGATATATAATGATAGAAGGTATTATAATTCACTCATTTCATAGATGGGGAAACCCAAGTTTGGAGAGGTCATAGGCAGGGCATCATAGAATCACATTCGAACCCAGATCATTCTAATTCTCGAGCCCTGATCTCAACTGCTCTCCTTACTGTGAATAAATATTCCGCGCAGCCCATCCTTGACCTGACCACTGGACCACAGCCCATCAGAAATGGTGGGGTAGAGTGACCCTAGAGACTGGTGACCTGCATTTCTACAGCACTACTGGTTGTTATGAAGACGCATAATTTTTAAATTTCCATTTCTTTAAATAATATAGTCTTAGTACATTAAAAAAAATTAGTATTAGCCAAAAATATATGATTTAGAGGGGAAAACATGGATTAGAAAATGGGCTCTCTGAAGTCTATTACCTTCATAGTTATAGATTGTGTCCCCACAAGATTCATCTGGTGAAGTCCTAATCCCCAATGTGATAGTATTTGAAGGTGGGCCCTTTGGGGGGGTAACTAGATTTAGAGAAGGTCACGAGGGTGCGGCTCCCTTGATGGGATTATCAGTCTTATAAGAAGAGGAAAGAGACACCAGAGCGTTCTCTCTCCTTTCTCCCTTTCCTCTCCCACACCCCCCGCACACTGTGTAAGGACACAGTGAGAAGGTGGCCATCTATAAGCTGGGAAGACAGACTCACCACACCTTGATCTTGGACTTCCCAGCCCCCAGAACTTTGAGAAAATAAACATCTGTTAAGTGACCCAGTCTATAGTATTTTGCTATAGCAGCCCAAACGGACCAAATCAGAGGTTGATATCAGCAGTTGGGTGGACATGCTCCCTGTGTGTGTGTCCATGAACTAGATCCTCTTAGAGGGTTGCTGGCTGTATCTTGAGACCCCTCACTCTCCACATGACATTTGGCTGTTCTTTTTCCCATTGGTATTTATGAATAATTTATGCAAAAATGACTTTTCCAAACCTTCTAGGGAAAGTATGTGAGTTGCCTTATGATTCTTCAGCAGATGAGATGCCTGCCATCTGTAGCCCCCGAAGAATGAACGGGGAGATATGCAGGTGGTTCTCACCACGGAGGGGAGATGGGCACAAACCACCAGGCTGGCTGCCTGGCTCCTTGCTCTGGGTGTCTTTGATGGGCCTGAGGGAGGCACACCTCAAGTGTATTGCAGCTGCAGTCCCTCTGAACACGCACCGGACTCCCAAGCTGTGTGGTCTCCCGGGAGTTTGCCACGGGGAGTCTGGTGTGTGTTCACAAGGACTGCAGCTGCGGTCCCCTTGAGGTGGTGGAGAAACGTGTCCCGTTAAAACAGATGAGTGGAGAGCCGTGGCTTGGGAGGGGAACAACAGCACGACTCAGACTTCCTTAGCAGCCTGGTCCCCCCTCGCAGAGGGACCACACTGCTTCTCAACTGGGGTGGCCCATCAAATCCCCAAGTAGGAGGAACCTGCAAAGGTCATTCAGTCCAGCGCTTCTCAGTCTGTTAGGTACAAGTGTTTCATCTGGGAATTTTGTCAAAGGAGACATGCTTACTCAGTAGGTGGAGGGTGGGACCTCAGAGCCTGCATCTTTAACAAGCTCCCAGGTGAGGCTGATGCTGCATGTCTGGGGACCACCCTTGGAATAGCAAGGATTCACTCTTTTCCTCTGTGTCAAGGTAGGCTGAATTTCAGGGACCATCTCAGTCTAACAAGAATCTATCCTGCTGCAAAGAAGGAAATTCTCTTGTTCAGCAGCTTTCTTACCTTGTGGAAGTTCTTACTTAGCAAGGCCAAATCCCTTTAGGCAAGTCCTTTGAGGCCCTTTTGCCAAGTTCTGCTCTCGGTGGAGATGGAGCTCCAAAGTAGCCCTCTCTTGTGTCATAATTCTTGGTTATTTAAAGGCTACTAAGTCAGGCCTATTTTTAAAAGCACTGCTCCTCTCTCTGTTCTTAGGAATGAAATTATCGGGGCATTTTTTGTGGTGGAATTGGCGTTTGGAAAATTCATGTAGCTGCCCATCCAGCTAGAACATCCTCACACACCTGAACGCTATCCACTCCCAGTTTTCTCTAATAAAGGGGATAGCAGGTGTTATGAAAGTCAAAGCCTGAAAGGAGAATAAAAATCTCCATTGAACCTGGGTACTCCTGTGTACTCCTGGGTACTCCTGGGTACTCCTGGGTACTCCTGTGTGCTACACCTGGGTACTACACTTATCAGAACCTGATCATAGTGTTGATCACAGGTAACAAGGACCTAGTCTGGGTTTTCTCTTTTCTCCCTGACTTTATATTTTCCCCCCAATTGAGAGACCTGGAAGGAAGCAAGGATTCAGCCATCTACCAGGACCAACCAGAGGAGTGTGAATTACCCACAATGTGAATGAGAGTCAGTAGATTGTATTTTAAGTACCCAATAATCTGTGAATGGAGCCAAGCCACTGCCACCTCTGTTATAAATCCCTCCGAACTCTGTTTTCCTTCTGCCCCAGAAAGGTCCGCCATCAACTTTTTGTACTTTTGTGTGCCTTTAAATCAATGTGTTTCCTCTCTTATGGGCACTTGTCTTTTTAAACCTTTTTCTGTGAGCAAGGAATGAGAAGATGTGTCCTTTGTGAAAGAGGCTAATGGTCTCCTGGTGACAGGTTGTGTTATGTACCCACCTGGAATGGGGCTGCTCAGACATTGGCTGTGATGAAGAAGCCATGCCCCTTACAGGTTCACACTGATATCCACGGGGAGGGATGGACTCTTCCAGTAGAAAGTGAGGCTTCCAGGAGAGCCTGTGCAATTTGCAGGTTTCCGGAGCACAGGAGTCCCCAGAAGTGTACTATTAACCTGACGCCACCCTCTGCAGAACATCCTTTGTCATTTCAAGGAGGTAAAATGAGACAGCCAGAGGAGGGGAAGAGGTGGAGACTTCTGGTTTATTCTGACAGCCAGTGTGTAGGGTGCCCGGTGTGGGGAATATGACTCACCAGCCTTGGTCATGACTCTGGGCCCAGGATTCACAAGTGTTGCAAAAGTAGCAATTAGCCTTGTACACCCATATAGTAAGACACTTCCCATGGAAAACACTCACCCAATGGGTAAATACATGGAGAAATGGAAGGTTAAAAGAGCTGTAGATTATTATAGCTCTTTTGGTGAACCTGGAAAATCTTTCGGGAGAATATAGTCCTCTTTGTTTTACCATTTATTACCTCTTCATTCATCCCTTCAAGAATTTTTTTTGCTGAACATCTTCCCTGTGCCCAGCACTGTTCTAGACCTGAGGGAGGCAGCAATAATAAGGCAGTCCTTCCTCGTGTGGAGTTCACAATTCAGTGGGGGACCCTTGGGCAAGTGATTTAAAGTCTTACCGTTCCCTCATCTGTAAAATGGGGATAATAATGTACCTGACTCATTGGATTCACTGGGTAAGGTATATACAGCACTCATCAGAGTGCCTAACACTTAGCAGGCATTTAACTAATGTTAGCTGTTAGCTCCTGCTAAGAAACAACTGGTGTGGGACTCAGATTACCAGTGTGCTGATATGCCTGTTGGTGCCGTAGTCAAATCTTCCCTCCCGGGAGCTTAGCGCCTCAGCAGTGCCACAGCCAGAAACTTAGCTCCAGCGGGGATGGGACCACTAATGCTGAGTTCGGCATAAGCCTCCACTCCACTGGACAAACCTCACCCTGACTCACTTGATCTAAAAGGAGCTGGGTAATCAGTTAGGGCTTGATGGTCATGATAATAATGCTGATGATAAAGAATCTGTATAAAGTATAACTCAAATGTATAGTCATTCATCTTATGAACTCGACTTTATAGTCATCATTCATTTCCTCTTTCGTATGGGGAGCCACCCAATCAGACACAATGAAATAAAGTCTGGGAATGTCAAGGTGTGTCACAGGTCATAGTCCCATGCTGGAAAGGGGAAAGTCAGATTGTTAAACCAGTGTTGCCTGCTTTCAGCTGATAAACCCTGCTGCCTTCCAGGCCTGCAGTTTCTCTAGGCCTCAGTTTCTTCCCTGGGTGTCCTCCTTGGTGATGTTTCTGGACACCTGCAGGCACTGATAGTTTCTGGCTGGGGTGTAAAACTTCTTACAGGCATCTGTTAACACAATCTCATGGTATTATCATTATGTGCATGTGAGTTTTTCAATAGATCCTATTTCTTTCTATATTCCTGGTGATCCTTCCAAGGACTCCTTCTAGTTAGAAAAAGGCAGAGTGGACCCCTTGCCTTCCCCAGTGAGGACCTAGCTGCTGGAGGTATGAGGAGGAGGTTGGCAGGCAAAGCCGTTTTGAGAAGGCAGCTTCAGCGTCAGCTTCCATTGTATGATTCCAGGCAAGTCCCTGAAATAACTCTACCACTAGCCAGCCACTGAGCCCCATTAATAAGGGGCAAGTCTTCTTCCTCGGTCAAGGAAAAAAGGTTTAAACATACAATGAGAGGTAAGAGTTGCTTTAATTAGCCTTGACAAGGGACATTAGATCATCTCTAAGATTCCTTCCAGTTCTGCGATTCTGGAATCTGAACAATCTTAAGCTGAAGAGAGTTTGAAGTGGGTTTGAAAAATCCCAGTAGAGAGAGGAGAAAAGAAAAAATATTAGATGACTTAGAAAGTGAGGAGGGAGAGTGAGAAAAGCTTTAAGATTTTTCCATTTGGAGATCTGGTGCATTTAGAGTCATTTTTTCAGCTCTGCTGGGTTCACCTTTCTAAAAGGCATGCCACTCTGAGATTTAAATAAGCTCACCCATCTGGCTAATTGTTGTGGCTGGAAAGTGGCAAAAGAGCAGGTAATCCGAGGTCTGGCTCCTTTGCTGTGCCTGATACAACCTCCAGCAGACCCAATCTGCACATCCCTAATCTTTGTGATCCTGCAGTGGCCTCCTTTCCAAAGCCCACTGAACAACTCCCTGTCCTTTTCCACGGTCTTCTCTCTATATCATAGTGTCATGGAGTCAGATAGGCCTGGCCTGAATTCCACAGATAGTTATGTCACTTGAATTGAGCTTCAGTTTTCTTACCCATAAGATGGGACCACCTTAACCTATAAGCTATTACAGAGTTACTGTGAGAATCAAATGTGGACAAACATACATGATCACACTTAAACGTTAATTGAAAAGCTTTTGAGTAGGAATTAGGTGCATGTCCAAGTGTGCCATATAGTAGCTGTGGGACCTTAAGCAAGTTACTTAACATCTCTGTGCCTCAGTTTCCTCATCTATAAGATGGAGGTAATAACACTACCTACTCCATTGATTTGAGGTAATGATTAAATGAGTTGATATGTGTAAAATGCTTGGAACAGCAATTGGCAGGTGGCATGTGCTAACTGTTAATATCATTGTTATTATTATGCAACACACACGCATAATATCTGGCACACAGTAATGCTAAAAAAGTACTAAATCCCTGTTCCCTGACACCTTTATTACTAAACTTGATGCCGGTCTTCTGGAACTCCTTCCTCTCTAGTTGTCCTGCTTAGCTGAGCTTCTCTCCACCTAATAGGAAGCTGGGGCTTCAGGAGCTGCTCAGCAATCAGGCATTTGAGAACCATGTTTGGTGGCCCAGGTAAGTCAACAGGTGTGTCCAGAGGAGACCAAAGGGGTGAGAAGGACCAGCACATTTCACTGCCTTTGTTCCATTATTTGTCCAGGCCTCTAGCCTCAGGGACACTCCAGAAAGGGAAACCAGAGTGTGTGACTTAGACTACCTCTCAGGAAGCAGGCAGATGTGCTGCTTTCCTGGAGGGAGGAGTCCCCAAAACAGATTGTACCCATGCATTTTGTCGGCTCTTGGCACAAGCCAAAGGAGGCTCTGGGTGAGCTTTGGTGGGGATGTTTTGCTAAGCCTGCAAACTGAATACAAGAATTCAAGGGACTAGGATACGAGATTCTAGCCCCAAGAATCTGGCTCTGCACACAGCACTAGGCTTCCACTTGGAGGCAAGGGCTGCTGGCGCTGGGCCATCCAGGGAGAACCGCTTCGGGAAGGCTGTGGTGGGGGAGGGGGAGCTGGGCTGCTAGCCCACTGACCACTACACTTGTCCAAACTGGCTGTGCTGGGGCTGCACAGAAAATGCTCTCTCGGGACTTCCCCGGTGGCACAGTGGTTAAGAATCCGCCTGCCAATGTGGGGGATACGGGTTCAAGCCCTGGTCCAGGAAGATCCCACGTGCTGCGAAGCAGCTAAGCCTGTGAGCCACAACTACTGAGCCCGTGTGCCACAACTACTGAAGCCCGTGCACCACAACTACTGAAGCCTGTGTGCCACAACTACTGAAGCCCATGCGTTGCAACTACTGAGCCCGCGTGCCGCAACTACTGAAGCCCGTGTGCCACAAGTACTGAGCCCGCATGCCACAATTACTGAAGCCCGTGCACCACAACTACTGAGCCTGCGTGCCACAACTACTGAAGCCCGTGCACCACAACTACTGAAGCCCGTGTGCCACAACTACTGAGCCTGCGTGCCACAACTACTGAAGCCCGCACGCCTAGAGCCCGTGCTCCGCAACAAGAGAAGCCACTGCAATGAGAAGCCCTTGCACTGCAACAAAGAGTAGCCCCCACTCTCTGCAACTAGTGAAAGCCCGCAGACAGCAACGAAGACCCAACGCAGCCTTAAATAAATAAATAAATAAATTTACTTAAAAACAAAAGAAAATGCTCTCTCACCAATCAGCAGAAGCAATCATGGATCAGGCACTTACCAGGCAGGTGGCACCCTGGAGGGCACAATGGAACCTGAGGCCTAGCCCGTGCCTTCAAGGAGGTCACGACTCTGGTGGAAGAAACAGAAGTACTTAAAAAGTAACTGAATAATAGCAGAATATCTGAAGTCATGAGCTTGTCCTTGCAGATATCAGTGACCTGTAAGACTCTATAAATTCCTGAGATTCTAGATAGAGCAAACCCTACTAGCAGAGGCATAATAATAATATCTGCTGGATACTGGGCACACTTCTAAAGGCTTTTATATATTATGTCATTTAGTTTTCACAGTAGCCTTTTGTAGTTGGCCTTGTCGTCCTTATTTTCAGATGGGGAAACTCGGGAACAGGGAGGCTAAGAGATTAGCCTAAGATCACACAGGTAAGAAGCAACCCAGGATCCAAACCCAGGCCCTCTGGCTCCAGAGACCACTCCTTTACCCTTCTGATTAAAATACCTGGAGCCAGGGAGGGTGAACCCATGGTCTCACGCAGGAAGGGATTGTTTTCTCTCTCGGATTGTAGGGAACCCACTGGTTACAGTGAATGGGGTTTAACCCATGGAGCTATCACCCGGCCTGCCCCTCACAAAGAGGCCACTCAGGTGTAGTGCATTCAACACCCTGAGGGAGGATCTACCTGCTCAACTAATTCAGTCACCACCCCAGGGCAGAGGTCTCCTGCCAGGTCCCATTTGGCCGGCCTCCAGATGGCTGCCTTTGCTGGGGAGGGGATACCAGTCCAATCAGTTGTGACCAGGATGGTGGGAGGTCATGTGGTGCTGAGGAATCAAATGGTTCCCTGCAGCCTGAGAGAGCTTGACTAACACATGAACCACAAGGAAGTGTGTGGATGCTCTGCTTCCCTAACCACACTGACTACTGGCTGCTCACTTACAAGTCTTAAAAAAAAAAAAAATAAAAAAAAAAAATATATATATATATACACACACACACACACACACACACATATATATGCACAAAGTATACTTATAAGATTGTTTATAGTAATGCAAAATAATACTATCCAGCTATCCAGCCATAGGAGATTGATTAAATAAATTAAAGTGCATCCAAACAACAGATTAATATATAACTATTAAAATCATTGCTATACAAGCATATTTATTAACATAGAAAGATGTTTTCAGCGTGTTGCTAAATGTGAAGATCAACTTGAAAAAACAAAACAGATATTCTGATCCTGTTTTCATAAGAAAAAAAAGTACATGTGTGTATAGAAAAAAAATCTCATTTATATACACAAAATATCAATAGATGCTATCTTTGATAGGAAAGATTACAGATTGTTTAATTTCTTTCCTTTTTGCTTATTTGTGTTTACATTTTCTATAGTAGACATTTTTTTTTCACTAATAATTTCCATTTATTTAGAGTTTATTCTGTGCCAGGAAGCACCAGGCTAAGTTATTGACACTATTTCACAGATACAGGAACAGTCTTGGAGAGTGTGAAGAATTTGCCCAAGATTAAGAGCTAGCAATTGGAGGAGCTGGGGTTTGAACTCAGACAAACTTCAGAGGTGATAGATTCACATGACAGAACATTAGGAAAAGTACACAAGTGTATTCAATGGAAATTCACCCTTTTCCCCAAGTTCCCCAGCCACATATTTCCCTCCTCCGAGACATCTGCTTTTGCTATGCTGTGGATCCTTCCAGAGAAATATTTATACCCCAACATGTATGTATCACAATTTATTGACTAATCCATACCACTGATTTGAAGTGTCACTTTTATGGTATAATAGGTTCTTATATATATTACTCTTTTCAGAGCTGATAGTGACATTTATTTTTATGCAATAAACTTATTTTCAAAATCTAATGGTATGTTAGAAATAACCTTAATTTTGTAAAAAGAATCATCTCACCTTAAATATGAGAAAACAAAATGTCTGAATTTCTTCTTCTCTCTCCTCTTTGTCCCTCCTGCTTTTGGTGGAAAGCAAATAGTATTCATTGTGGAGAATGATTCTAGGCCAGTAGCTTACCTTTGAGTCATGGCGTATAAGAGCTGGAAGGGATTTTAGAGATTGTCTAGCCCAATTCCTTGTTCAGCAGATGAGGAGACTGGACCCAGAGGCTTAGCAGGTTTTCTAAGTGCTTGGTAGCAAAACTTTGGCTGGAATCCAGGTCCTTGGACTCCCAGTTCAGGGCATTTTCTACACCATCATGCCAGACCTTTCAATTTGCCCATTGACACATAAAGAGGATTGGAGTCACTTGGTGTGGAGGTGACAACTCTAAGCATAGGACAGGCTTTTATGCTAATGATGGTCAGTCACTATTTTCCATCTCTACTGAGAAGCAAATATGGAAATTTGGGTTTAACTTACTGGAAGTGTGATAGTGAGAGTTGACATCTTACACTCTTTTCTGGAAATCTCCTATCCGGAAAGCTTATATGTGATCCCACATGAAGGCAGGGGCCAGCCCACAAGTCTCCTCCACATATTCCTTCCTCTTCCTCAGTAGTTGGGTCATAAATGCTGCTTGGGATAGTTTCACTCTTCTTCCCACCATTTATCTTTCTGGGAAGTAGAGGAGTGATAGCAATTCAGTCAGCATACTATAAATATTGCTCTTAACCTGTGAAGCTAACTTTGAGAGGCTGCACTGATAACATTACTTTGTCAACTTCCCTAGGGAATTCTTGGCATTAGCGCAATCATATTAGTCAAGGCTTTTGGTTGCACACACCAGAAGCCCCGGTTGAACTAGTTTAGGCAAAAGAAGGAATACATTAGTTCATGGAATTCAAGGAAAGTTGAGTATTCTAACTAAGCAAAGCTCAGGCAAGCATGGAGCCAGGCACAGGAACCACTAGAACCAAAGACCTCAGGGCCAGGCCTTTGTCTCTGCCTCTTGTCTCTGGTTCTCTCTCATGGTTGCTTCATTCTCTTTCATGGCACAGGCTGACTCCACTTTCCATGGCCATATTTCCATCTGACAGTCTCCTTTGCCAGGGATGAACTTTCTT
Organism: Tursiops truncatus; assembly: GCF_011762595.2. Lineage (NCBI taxonomy): Eukaryota > Metazoa > Chordata > Mammalia > Artiodactyla > Delphinidae > Tursiops > Tursiops truncatus. The sequence goes on from NC_047034.1 coordinate 40,272,011, forward strand.
GATGATCTCTCCTTGTCCCAAGTTGAGAAATCCCATGGGAGGGCCAGTGTGGGTGAGCTACAAACAACCAGGGTTCTGGGTCATCTAAGAACATGACAATTCCAATGGGAATACATTGTTTGTCTAAAAGGTCCCAGAAGACTGGGAGGTATTTTATGAGACAAAAATATCCTTCATCCTCTCCTTAGAGATAATGAGTTTGAGGAGAAGAGACTGAAAAACTAGGTGGTGAGTGAGAATCCTTAAGATGTCAAAATAAAATTCTGGGGAGTAGGATGTACCTGACCAGGGACATCCTTTTTTACAATGATCCACATCCAGTGGAAAAAAAACTGTAGTGAATCTTCCTGGACTAGGTTCCCACAGAGACACACCTGGGTATTTCAGGACTTGAGACAAGTTTCAAGACCTGTGCACCCCGCCTCTTCCCAACCCGCTCTTCAGAGAACTAAACTACAGGGGTAACAATCCTGTAATTTTAACTGTATTTATAAATCCCTGATCCTTTACGTAGCGCTTGTCTCTACTCTGCGCTTAGTCTGAATGTTGCTATTTTCACAGAGGAAATCAGAGGAAAGAGGCTATAATTATAGGTCAAGCACCAGCTCCGGAAGCAACGAAGGCAACAGAGAGCCTGTGGCTCCCTGCCGTCTTCCGGGTTGCACCCTGGACATCTCCCCCCTCTTTCCTTGGGCCTAGGTCAGCTCTTCAAGTCTTTTTCTCATCTCTTTTCTCCCTTTTGTTTGCCACTCCAGCAAATCACAAGCAGAAAAGGGAAAGTTAGAACTAAAAGTCAATGAATTAAAACTGCACGATGCTTGGGCAGGCCTGTCTCTTGGAGATAATTCAAATGGAAAAGAAAAGAAAGAAAAAAAGCCACCATTTCAGGTCACTGGCCTTTTTAAACAGACCGCCGGCAGTATTTACTCCTGAAATAGCACAGTCACATGAAATAAAACCGTGCTCGGTAAAGCCTGCAAAACAAAAGGACAGTTTACAGGCTGGCACGCTCACTGAGGGCCCTCTGTGTGCTGGCTGGATCAGGGCCTCTGCTTCCTGACTCTCTCAGCCACCTTCTGCCCAAGACCTGCGGGAGGTCTGTAGGGGTCAAGGTCAGATTGCCTTGGAGACCCTCCTGGACTTATTTTCCCTTCAGAGAATTTGAAAAGGTAGCCAGAGAGTTGAGAGCAGGTTTGGATGTGGCAGATGTGGCCCCTACCACAGAACCAGTGCCCGGGAAGCCCAGGATGTGGCCATCAGAGGGGCAGCTGCCGGTGGCGCCCATCACCCTCCCTCCTGGTCAACTCTGTTTCCTCCCTCTCCTTTACCCCCTACTTCTTTATCTGTTACCTACCTACCTTCCCTGTCTCATCCACTTTCCTCCATTTTCCCCTCACTCTTTCTTCTATTCCTCTTTTGCCTTCTCTCCCTACCTCTTAATTCTGCTGGGGCCCCTCGTGGACCTTTATTGATTAGCCCTGCTGTGGCCCGGAAAGTCTAAACAGGCTTCCGGTGGTGGTTAATGAATGTGCGGTCACAGGCCAGGTCTGGGATCATGGTGAGACTCAGACCCTACTGAGGACTCAAGGGGACCTTCTCAGCCTCATTCTTTGAAACTTTTCCTCTTAGTTGCCCAAGATTCCTTTTTTAAAACGCCAAAAGCTATGTTTTAAAAAATTCTTTATATTTGTGAGTATGTTTTCTCAAAGCCTTTTAGATCCATTGATTTAATCTTTATACCTTGGGATGTGGGCAAAGCAGTTGACAGAACAGAAAAATAAAGCTGTTTGGTAACATGCCCCAGTCAGTCAGAGAACTCTGTTCCCTGCTCCTTGGCCTTCTATGCTTCAAAAAAGACAAACTGAGACCCACTGCAGATGCCAGAGAGGGGCCCTTCCAGAATCCAGGGTGAGAAGTACAACATTGGCCTGAATCCCTGGCTTATCAGACTTGAACACTTGGTTGACCATTGAATTTGTCACCCGGAATTTCATGAAATCGATTTCCCTGAGTATCTAAGTTGCTTCCTTCACATCAACAATCCAGAAAGTACCACCTTCATTTTCTTTTGCACACGCCAAAGTACATACAGTAAGTGGGAAAGAGCCAGAAACGTATATAATGTGCTCTATTTTTTCAAGTGTTTTATGGCCTCCAATGAAGTCTATCGATCAATTAATCAATCAATCAATCTGGATCTCTCTATCAACAAATACTGAGTCTCAGCACCACGCTACGTGATAATAGATACTAGGTTCTGATATGTTTGTGGGGAAAGGAAACCTCCTGAAAGAGAGAGTAGCAGAACCTGTGTGCTTTCACTTCTAACCGTCAGCATCTGCGTCTCTATGTCAAAGGGCTGCTCTCAGACTGCAGGATGGCCTTTGCCTGGGATCTCTGCAAGCTGAGGGGTCTGGACTGTACATACCAGGGGAGCAGCCCTCAACCGATGACTGACAGGGGCAGGGAACACACACCCCACTCTGAGGAGTGACATGCACCATCACTCCCCTATGGGACAGAGCTCAAGTTCCCCTCTGTGGGCCCTCACTCATGGCTTCCACATTTCCCAAGTGCTACTTTCCAACACTGCTACTGGTTTTTCCTGGGCACATCCTAAAAAATGACTTTCACACCAATTCTTACCTTAGGATGTGCTTGTTTTGTCTTGGGCGTCTTCCCACCCTGGGCTTTAGGGTCAGAGTAAATGAGAGACATGTGAGGGAAGAAGACCAGGCCCTCCTTCAAGTGCCAGAGAGAGACATCATTACAAGCTGAAGGTGAGTGGGGCCTTCCTAAAGGCCCAGGGGACAAGGGCAGCTCTCAGGCAGGAAGGGAGACCATGTCCTCATGTCTGCATAGGAGGTGGCTCCAGTTCTGAAAGAGGAGGACTGACGGGAACTGAATGTCATTTGATACCTTAAGGTTAGAGTTAGGGGTTTCCAATTCGAAGACCCAGAAGACAGAACTGAGGCAGGGGAACAGCGTTCTCACAGGGGACAGAGGTAGCAGCTGTGAGGCACTTCTCCCAAGTGGCTTCTAGAGAGCAGGCGTCTGTGAGCACACCTGTGCCTGAGCACACGGGAACCACCATCTGGGATGCCCAGAAAAAACTGAGAAAAGGAACAAAGTACTGATACATATGACAACATGGATGGACCTTGACAGCAGGCTACGTAAAAGAAACCAGACACAGGGCTTCCCTGGTGGCGCGGTGGTTGGGGGTCCACCTGCCAATGCGGGGGGCGCGGGTTCGTGCCCCGGTCCGGGAGGATCCCGCGTGCTGCGGAACGTCTGGGCCTGCGCGTCCGGGGCCTGTGCTCCGCGGCGGGAGGGGCCGCAGCGGTGGGGGGGCCCACGTACCGCAAAAAAAAAAAAAAAAAAAAAAAGAAACCAGACACAGAACAGGCAAATCCATAGAGACAAAGAGTAGATTAGTAATTGACAGGGGCCGGGGCGGGGCGGGGGGCGGGGGGGCGGGTGGTGGGAGAAGGGAATGAAAAGTGACTACTTACTGGGTACAGGGTTTCTTTTTCAGCAGTGACAGTATTCCGGAGTTAGGTAGTGGTGATGGTTGCAAAACCTTGTGAATCTACTAAAAACCGCTGAAATGGTTTTTACCACTAAAATGGTAAATTTTGTGGTATGTAAATTGTATCTCAATGTTTTAAAAAGGAAGGAAAGAATTAGGAAACTTTGGGATGATAGAAGGATGGCCCGAGGTCCTAATCCACCAGAGCTACAAGCTAAAAACATTTTGGTTATTTACATTCATGCGCCTTCATCTGTTACCCGAATTGTTCGTCATTGGGCTGCCGATGATTGGGACCACTGGTGTTACATAAGCGTTGAAGGAGGTCTGGTCTTGCAGACTGTACAGGATGTCTCCTCCGTGTCTATTACATAGTGGCTCTGCTCAGTTCCATAGCTCTGTGAACTTCTTTAATGCTTAGGGTCTCCACTGCCCAATATAGAAGGTGGGAGACATTTTTCTAATTGTTTCCTGAGTGTCCATTTCATTTCCCTAACTGCAATGTAAAGTTTTTGAGGGTAGAGAGTGTGTCTTTTTAGGGAATTAGGGATCCCCTTTTCTCTTCCTGCCCTAAGCTGAGCACCCATACGTGGTCCTTGACCCAGTGACCTTCTCATGCTGACTCTAAACTGGATATAGACCTGAGGCCTGGCATCACGGCCCACCCTGTGTGACTCTTTGACTCTGGACAGGGCTCTATTCTATTTGCTGCTAATCTCCAGATTCTTCTCCAAAGGTGTGGATGGTTCATGGGTCCAGAGATTTTCCTGATTTCTATCCTGGTACTTGGCATCATTTGTTCCCATCAACGGGAAAGCAGGATTGATCTCTAGGGGTCATATGTCACCTGCTTCTTGGGTCACAATACATGCCAATGTGGAGTAGGCAGATTATGATATTTGATATTAAACTCTAGCAAAATTGAGGCCTAAGCAACGAAGCCAGTACAAAAGTCACTACAAGTTTTCTTTCTTTTTTTTTAAATTATCAGTATTTTTTATTGAAGTATAGTTGATTTAAAATGTGTTCATTTCCGGGCTTCCCTGGTGGTGCAGTGGTTGGGAGTCCGCCTGCCGTTGCGGGGGACACGGGTTTGTGCCCCGGTCCGGGAAGATCCCGCACGCCGCGGAGCGGCTGGGCCTGTGGGCTATGGCCGCTGAGCCTGCGCGTCCGGAGCCTGTGCTCCGCAACGGGAGAGGCCGCAGCAGTGAGAGGCCCGCGTACCGCAAAAAAAAAAAAAAAAAAAAAAAAAAGTGTTCATTTCTGCTGTACAGCAAAGTGACTCAGTTATACATATAATTCTTTTTTAATATTCTTTTCCATTATGGTTTATCATAGGATAGTGAATATAGTTCCCTGTGCTATACAGTAGGACCCTTTTGTTTATCTATTCTATATATAAAAGCTTACAAGTGCTGCGGCCTTAGGAGTGCGGGCACTGTTCTCTATCTCGGTCAGAGTATGCTCGCTATGCAAAAATTTATCAGGATTCCTGAGATCGTGCACTTCACTGAATGTATGATAACTTAATTTTTTAACTTACAAATAAGTACTAAATAAGTCCTAAAAAAAAAAAGAAAAGCTTACATCTGCTAACCCCAACCTCCCTCTCCGTCAAATTTTCCCTCTCAGTGGAAGAGAACAGAAATTCCAATTAAAGTGTAGAATTTATCTCCCTCCATCCAGCTCCTCCTGTATTTCCTAAACCTTCTGGAATAAAAATAAATCATTTCTGACAGCAGTTAGTTCCCTTCTGCTCTGGGAAGCCCGGTCAGGAAGGTAGTTATGTCCCAGCAGTCCTTTGTGTGCTGTGCTGTGCACTGCAGCCCTCTGCCTCTCACTCCTCCACCCGAGAAACAGACTAGTGCAGCTGGGCCTCCCCTCCAGGACCTGCACTTCATAAGGGTCTCCAGACACGCAGGTTGGCTGTTTACTGGAAGGCTGGGATGAATAGGAATGCCACTTCCTTGTTCCAGAGCTGGCAGACTGCCTGCCCCTCCTACTGGCTAAAAGCCAGAAATGGCCTTAGGTCTGCACGTTCTCTCTGCAGCCACATTCTCAGCATCCCTGCAGCTGGGGTGCGTCAGGACTCAGCGTTTCTGCCTCCCGAGGGAGTCTGTGTGTTTGTGTGCTTTATGTGTGTATTTGTGGGGTTTGTATATGTATATCATGGACTGGAGTATTTGTGTGTATGTATGGGTGTGTGTATTTTGGGAGTTGAGGTGCTAAGTGTATGTAAAAATCAATAGTTATTGTAAAACAGTCTAACAATAAAGAAAAATATAAATAAAAAACCACTCAATATCACCTTAGTGAACATTCTCCCGTGTATCTCTCTCTCCGTACACACACACACACACACACACACACACACACACACACACACACACAGATGAAATTTTCCGTAAGTGGTAACCATATACTGGGAGGCTATTTTCTAAGCTAATGATAATAATTGTGAGTTACTGAGGGCTTGCTATGTGCCAGGCACCACGCTGGTCCCTCAACATGGACTAACCTCATCTAATCCTCATAACCATTCTATGAGGTCCATACTATCAATATCCCCATTTTACAGATGAGGAGACTCAGCCATAAAAAGGGTTAATAAGGTTAGCCTCCGGTTAGTGGCCTCACAGCTAGTAAGGGGGCAGAACCTGGATCTGGACTCATCTGATTCAGGAACTCTGCTCTTGACCATAGGGCCCAACAACAGTAGGTAACACAAGCCAGCAAGGGAGTTCATTTGTTCATTCATTAATTCAACATTTACTGAGTGCCCAACATGGACTAAGTCATGGGGGTAAAAACATGAACAAGACACAGATCTTTTTGAGACTCAAAGTCTTTTGAGGGAGAAAGATGTGTAAATGAATCATTGCAACTCAGAGTAATGAGGCAGGTTACAGAGAGAACAAAGGGGAAGCCATTAATACTATCTGGGGAAGTTATAGAGGTGACATTTTAATTATGTCTCAAAAAAAGAAAAAAGAGAAACTATTTGCAAGAGAGTTAAGGTGGGGGACAGATAAGGGGTAAGGCTATTTCAGGCTGAGCAAATAGCATGTGCAAAGGTACTGGAAATCTCAAGTCCACGGTGTGACTGCAGGTGGAGTGAGGAGAGGGGACTTGCAGATGGGAATGCAAACTGTAGAGGGTGTTCCACCGAGGAGTTCGGCCTTCATTGTATAGACAGATGGGAGATACGGGGGCTGTCTGATCATGGTGGGGTTTTAAATGGACGGATTGACAGTGTCCTGCAGGAAGGTTCAGAGTGCAGTGGGATGGGAAGCAGGGATGGTAGTTATGTGTCGAGGCAGAAAAGCAGTGGTTCTCAACACTGTCCAGGAGCATCACCTGAAGGAGGAGCCTGGAGCTCAAGAGAGAAGTCTGGGCTGGAGAGATTTTGGGAAGCTATGAACAGATGGGTGGAAAGCTGAAGCTATAGAAGTAGATAATGTTTTGATTCAGTTGGTCTGGCGTGGGGCTGGAATAACGTGAGGCTTTGAAATTTCCCCAGGTAATTCTAGCGTGCCGGCAAAGTTGGGATCACGTTAGTACAGGGTAGTGGTGGTGAACAGAGGCTCTTGGTTCCACCACTTACCAGCAAACAGGGAGCCTTGTGCAAGTCACTTGATATCTTTAAGCCTTCAGAAATTTTCTCATCTGTAAAATGGTAACTACCTCATTAGCTTGGGGACTTCCCTGGTGGTCCAGTGGTTAAGACTCTATGATGTCATTGCAGGGGGTGCGGGTTCAATCCATGATCAGGGAACTAAGATCCCATATACCGCGAGGTGCAGCCAGTAAGTAAGTAAGTAGGTAAGTAAATAAATAAATAACAACTCATTAGCTTGAAATTAAATCAGATAAGGTATATAAGGGTTTGAGCACTGTTCCTGGCACATAGTAAGAATTCAATACCTAGTAGCTGTTATTATACTGCAATGATTCTTGCAATTGAAAGAGAATTGGAACTAAGCCAAAGGATGGAGCGATTGCAAGAAGAATATGAATTATAAAGACATTTTAGGGGTAGAAAGATGGGGCTTGATGAGCAATTACATAGAGGGTGGGTGAAGAAAAGAGAAGAATTGAAAAAAACTCCCTGATTTCAAGCTTGAACACCTCAAGAGATGGTGACACCATCTTTGAGTTTGGGAATGAAAGAGGAACAAGAATAGGGTACAAGGCAAGGGGAAGGGATAAGCAAAGTGTTGGGATGGAACCAACAAGCTGGATTAGACATATTGAGTACGGTGCCTGTGGACCACGCCGTAGAGACACATCTGGCAGGAAGTTGGAGCTATGGTCTGAAGTCAAAAGAGAGGTCTGGGCTGGAGATGTTTTTTGGGAGCCATGAACATATGGGTGGAAAGTTGAGGTGAAAGAAGTAGATAATGTTTCTCAGGGAGAATAAAAGAATGAGAAGAGATGAGGGCCGAGTCTAGAAATTCAAACGCCTGAATTTAAGGGGCAGGTGGTTGACAAGGTAGTCTGTCCCCCAAGAATGAGGTAGGGGGTAGAAAGAATAAAGTAACAGGAATTATCATCAGGAAAGCACTAAGAAATAGCTGGCTGCAGGGAAAGAAATAAGCCTGGAATGGAAAGAAGTCTGGTTGAGAGTACTGAGCAAAATAACAAAATTTTTTATCTGGTCACTTTGATTCTAGGATCCTCTTAAAAGACTTTCAAGTTCTCTCACTTTGCCCACTCCTTTCAAAGGCATCTTTTCCTTCCAAATCTGGATGGCCGACCATGGGGCAGGAGAAGTGGCACAAAGCCTTAGCCACATCCTGCCTGGCGGCTGACCCATGCGGGGCTGCTGTGAATCACTATACAGGGCACAGCTGCAGGCACACATTTTGTACAAGGAGAACGTTGCTTGAAGCTCTCAGGATCCAGCCTGGGGAAGGCCCCTGCGGCCCAGCACTCCTCTACAGCTTTCTGAGACTCACAGAACCTAGCTGACCCTTTCCTCTATGTCTCTACCCTACAGTCAGGCCCCCCACTCCTCTCCCTCCACCAGGAGAATGTGTTTTCAAAGTAACTCCTCCCCACGAAAGGTTTAGAGAACCAGATCACTCACTGAGCCCAGAGAGAGACCTCAGAAGTGGGCAGTGCTGGAACTGTGTAAACGGCCGGACCACCAAGGACTGTGGGAAAACTTTCTGAAGCTCTTGTCTGATTTTAGTGGTTCTCAAAGTGTGGACCAGCAGCATCATGTGGGAACTTGTTAACAATGTAGATTCTCAAGCCCCATCCCGGACCTACTGAGTCGGGAAATCTGGGCATGGAGCCCCGCAGTGCCCTCCACGTGGTTCTGATGCATGTTCAAGTTCAAGAGCCAGTATCCTGCATCATTAACAGAACTGGAAACACAAAGGTTAGGAATCTGTCTCTTTCCTCTGTATCCCTCTCCGTAGTACACAACGCTGCAGACAGTAGAGCATAATAAATACTAATCAGCAAGTATTTATTGAGGATCTGTTATGTGAAAAACTCTTCATAACACTGAAGCCAAACATAACACACCACACACACAGGCACACACGCACACACACACACACACACACACACACAGACTTTCTCTTTGGGAGCTCGTACTTCCACTGGGAGGTAGTGGTACATACACATACAAAAGTTAGGTCAGAGACAGGGTAAGGCAAGGTGTAAGAATTGAAATGAGTGGGTTTAGATGATACCACAAGGAAGCAATTGGCCAAATCCAGAATGTGGGACATTCTACAGGACCCAGTTTGTTTATTTGTTTACTTAGGCAATGGCATGGGGGGGGGAAGTGGAAAAATTGGGCTCTTCTAGTTTGTTTTGTTTTTTTTTTTTTTGTGGTACGCGGGCCTCTCACTGTTGTGGCCTCTCCCGTTGCGGAGCACAGGCTGCGGACGCGCAGGCTCAGCGGCCATGGCTCATGGGCCCAGCCGCTCCGCCGCATGTGGGATCTTCCCGGACTGGGGCACGAACCTGTGTCCCCTGCATCGGCAGGCGGACTCTCAACCACTGCGCCACCAGGGAAGCCCGGTGGCCGCTCCCGTGAGCCATGGCCGCTGAGCCTGCGCGTCCGGAGCCTGTGCTCCACAATGGGAGAGGCCACAACAGTGAGAGGCTCGCATAACGCAAAAAAAAAAAAGATCTCACAGGCATAACCAATGATGATGAGTAAGCGTGACCTTCTTTGGATCCTGATTAAAACACATCCAACTCTAAAAATGACTTTTTAAAGACAATTTGGGAAACTTGAATATAGACTGAGTAATAGATGATAAGAAAGAATTGTTGTCCACTTTATTAGGTGTGATAATGGCATGCACAAAAATGTCCTTTTCCAAGATGCATACTGAAGTATTCGTGTATAAATTCACACCATGTCTAGAATTTGATTTAAAATGGTCTACCTTCCCCACACACCAAAAAAACAAGGATAGATTAAAAAATATGGCAAAGCTTGATGGCTGTTAAAGCTGGCTGATGAGTTCGTGAGGGTTCTAGACGTGTTTGAAAGTTTTCATAATACAAGATTTTGCTTGTAAATTGTTTTTTGCTTGTAAATTGTGTTTGAAAGTTTTCATAATACAAGCTTTTGTTTGTAAATTGTTTTTTGCTTGTAAATTGTGGTGTAGATCTGAATGGATGAGAAGTTCAGAGCTGGGTACTACAGTAAAGATTAGAGCCCTCGGAGAAAGATTTGTGGAGGGGATGTTGCCAAGCACTTCCTTCCTCCTTGCCTCCCTCTCTCCCTTCCTAGGAGTTAGCATCTCCCACATAGCAAGTGGGGTGTGGTATTAAAAGCAGCCCAAGGGGAGCAGTGGGTGTCCTTTGGAGAGTGGGGAGATTGCTGGGGAAGTCGGCAGCCAGACTGCAGAGGAATGTGGGGAATGCCAGGCTGCATGTCTGGCTGGACTTTGTGCTATAGGCAGTGATGAGGTTTCTGTGCAGAAAACGTAGTGGTAAAATCTGTGCTCTGGGTGGATTAATTTTGACATGCTGCGCAGGATGTGAGCTGGGGAGGTCTGGTGGGGGCTGTTACCGAGGTCCAGGCATGAAGGAGTGATAAGGGCTTGGACTGTACAGGAGTGACGGCGATGAGGGGCCAGTCGAATGACATTTCCAGATGAATCAAGTGACTTCCCTGGTGGTGCAGTGGATAAGACTCCGTGCTCCCAATGCAGGGGGGCTGGGTTCGATCCCTGGTCAGGGAACTAGATCCTACATGCATGCCGCAACTAAGAGTTCAAATGCCACAACTAAGGAGCCGGCGAGCCGCAACTAAAGAGTCCGCCTGCCACAACTAAGACCCCACACAACCAAATAAATAAATAAATATATTTTTTAAAGATGCATCACGAAGCAGCCAAGGGCTTCCCTGGTGGCACAGTGGTTAAGAATCCGCCTGCCAGTGCAGAGGACACGGGTTCAAGCCCTGGTCTGGGAAGATCCCACATGCCACGGAGCAACTAAGCCTTTGCGTCACAATTACTGAGCCTGTGCTCTAGAGCTCTCGAGCCTCAACCGCTGAGCCCATGTGCCACAATTGCTGAAGCCCGCGCGCCTAGAGTCCGTGCTATGCAACAAGAGAAGCCACCTTAATGAGAGGCCTGCGCACTGCAACAAAGAGTAGCCCCCGCTCTCCGCAACTAGAGAAAGCCCGTGCACAGCAATGAAGACCCAACATAGCCAAAAATAAAGTAAATAAATTTATATAAAAAAAGAAGCAGCCAAATCTGCTGGTGATTATTTAGGAAGCTAGCAGGTATGAGTCAAAGATTAACTTGAATGACTGGGTAAATGGTGGTGCTGTTTAACAGAAGTGAGGAAACCGGGCTGATTTTGGAGATGAGGACGAAAGGCTGATTTCAAATGTGCAAAATCTAAGGTGAGGATAGAATAACCAAGGTGAGATATATCAAACAATAGACTGTTCTAAACAATAGGCCGTTTCATGGGGAGGTGAGGAGACTGAGAGTCAAATAAATCTCCTGGTTAAGTAAATAAAGCCTGATGAAAGTTTGGAGACTAGAGTCTGAAAGAGAATATGGAAAAGCGAGTGGCTGAGCAGAGATAAGAAGTGAAACTATGGGGAGAGTGGGTGGCAAGTGGGTGTTTCCAAGGTGCTGAAGAAACCTTGCTTTCGAAATCCTGCTCTCCTACGACCTTTGCTTCCTGTTTGAGATAGGAGGCCCTTCCTAGGGTTCCATCCGTCAGGCATGGCTCTAGTGGGGCATTCAGTCTGCCTCTCAGTTGGATACTGATGGCTGAAGAAGGACACAGGGCATTAGGCTAGAAGCTCCTGGAGGGCAGGGACCCGTTCTATTACTCCAGTCCCAAGCACCCAGGACACAGCAGGCGCTTTCTGGAGATGCCACGGTAGCTGCTGGTGGGCTCCCTGGTCTCTGCCTCACAGAACAGGGGGACTGTTCGTCATGACTATTTAATTACTGGGCTAACAAACAAGAAAAAGAAAAGCCACACAGGGCAGGATTTCAAGACCAGAATTACTTCAGCTGCCTGTGGAAATAACACCAAGTTGTGCAACAAGAATTTGGGGTGAAAAACACACATTTGATCTTGGTCTGAAAGTCTGGCCATTTGTAAAACACAGCCCATTTTTCCTTTTTTGGAGTTGCAGCTAGGACAGTGGTAAGACGGCTCCCTGGCCAAAAAAAATCAAAGAGAGAAAGGCCCGATATTTTGTGACACTCCAGAAGCTTTGTGTTGGGTTCTCTTTCTGATTCTTTGTTTCCAGAAAATGACACCAAAAAGCCAGTAAGACACAACGTGGATTATCTTTTTTCTCAACCGCCTTCCTTCCTGCTAAAAACCTCTGTAGCCCATCCCCTCTTCCTTACCCCGCCCTCACCCTACCACAAACCCACTTCCGCCCCAGAGTCCTAGCCTGCCCACTAAACCCCATTTCTCCTCTGCCCCTGTACTCCTCCTCCCACAGCTGCCAGCCCTTACCTCACTCAGCAGCCCTGGCCGGAGCTGGCACGGCCAAGATGGGTTACCTTGGGAGAAGGCAGGCAGCAGTGATTGGGGCTGTGGCCTAAGAGCACAGCCCACCTGGGCCCCGTCTTGCTATAATCATTTTAAATATGATTTCCTATTATTATTACTCTTAATTTTCTTAATATATGAAGAAGAGCAACCATTGAGTGAGTACCTAACTACATGCCAAGCACCTTACAAGCCTTTTCTCACTTACTTAATCCCCCGGCAAACACATAGAGTAGGTGCTATCACCATCCCCTTTTTAATCATTCATCTGTTGATGGAACTTAGGTTGCTTCCAGGTCTTGGCTATTGTAAATAGTGCTGCTATGGACGCTGGGGTGCACGTGTCTTTTCGAATTAGAGCTTTTGTCTTTCCTGGATGTATGCCCAGGAGTGGGATTGCTGGATCATATGCTAACTCTATCACCATCCCCTTTTAAAACATAAGGAAATAAGGTTCAGAGAGGTTAAGCAACTTGCCCAAGACTGGATAGCAACCAAGTGGCCGTGCTGGGATGCAGACTCAGATATGCTTAATTCCTGATCCCCTGCTCTTAAGCGTCATGACACGCTGCTTGAAAGGCATTTAGCTCAACTTATTCCCACCCACTGAAGTGGGGAAGACCATTTCAAACAGGAAGCTATTTTGGGGAGGAAGCTGGTCACCAGGGATCTGGGATCAGACTGCCCCAGAAGCCACAGGGACCTGTAAGTGGTCATCTGCAGGGAAGCTTGCTCTTTCTCAAGTTTGTAGTCACCATGCTCCAGCTTTGCCAGGCCTCCGGGCCCACATCCTACTTGGGCGAGTGGTAATAGGGCCAAGGTCACAAATCTGATTCCTTCGTGGGCCAGTTCACTTCCATCTATCCTGTGGCCACAGATGGTACTCTGAACTTGGGCCAGCATTTCTCAAGTGTACACCACTGGATGAAATGCAAGTGGCTTAATAGAATCCTCTATTTAAAAAAATAAATCATAAAAGCATATGTCTTACAGATGGGTGGTCAAAAGTTACAACCTTATATAAAGATAGTTTTCTATTTGCAATAGAGACCTTGCATCTCAGTGAATCCCAATCCTTGAAAGGCCAAGCTCCAAAATGTACTCCTTTTCCCCTAAAAGGTATAGTGAGAAATTATAGAGGTATTCTAACCCTGTTGAGATATCAAATTTTGTTTAATTGTTCTGAGCTTGTTGAGGTCATGACACACCACCTCCTGACATCCCAGAGACAGAAGTGAAATCTCTAGTGTTCAGTAACTCGTCACAGATCTGGTACAGGGCTGGGTATACAATGGAAATGAATAGCTACAGAGAAAGCCATACAAGTTGGCCTCTTGCAGCTATGGCTGGAGACTGTGGGGACTGTGCGTTGCCCAAAACAGGCTCCAGACTAGCGAAGGAGGTGAGTTCCACTGTGTACACAGCACTACAGTGGGCTTGGTGGAGAGCCAGGTCCATCTTAGGAACTTCGACCTGAGTAGAGGAGGCAAAAATCAATATGGAAACATGTACCCCAAAACATAGCGCACATCATGATGAGGAGGGCAGAGATGCAAAGGGAAAAGAACCAAGTGGGTTTAAAAAAGGAACAGATTTCCGAAAAGAGGGAGAGCAAGGAGCCTGGGGTTGAAGAGTTCCAGCCTCGATGGAGAGAATAATGTGTCCCTGTTTGTGGACACAGGACCCAGGTCAGAGGGGGCTTCTGGAGCTCAAGGCTTATGCCCAGGGGAGCACTGGAGATGAAGCCAGCTGTATTCTGCGGCACCGTGCCAATGCCAGCTGGTGGGCATGGTTTTACCCCCAATCTATACCTAATTAATTAGTTCATCAATATTTATTGAGCTTCAGTAAGTGACTGGCATTGTGCAAGACACCAGAAATATAATCATGGTTAATACATAGTCTTATCTTGTAAGAGCTTATGGTCCATAAGTCTAGTTAGGGAGACAGCAAAGCAAAGAGAAGATTACAGTATCTTGTAATAGAGACAATGATAGAGATATGCCTGGGTGCTCAGAGATAACAGAGGACAGAGACCAAGCTCAGGGGGGTGTCAAGGATGGTGGCACCTGAGTTATCTTAAAGAAAAAATAGAAAATGGAAGTGACGAAGGTGGGAAGGGGCATTCTGAGAGAGAGTTCAGCACAGGCAATGCTATTGAAAGGAGAGAGCGCATGGAGAATTATAAGTATTTAGGTGTGGCAGGGAGTGTTGGGAAATGAATTTGAAGATACAGGCAGGACTAAATGTCAAACCAAGTGTGCAATGGTAAGCATCTTGGGATGAAAGATTTTAAGGAGGGAAATAATGGTGTTAGATTTAATACTTCAGCAGTCGATAGTCATGGAGCTGGAGTGAGAAGATAGAATAGTTTTATGGAGAATAACTACAGCACCTCTGGGAATTCCCTGGCGATCCAGTGGTTAGGACTCTGCACTTCCAATGCAGGGGACACAGGGCTCAATCCCCTGTCCGGGAACTAAGAACCCACACGCTGCGCAGCATGGCCAAACAAAATAAAACAAAACTACAGTGCTTCTCCTTAACGCCCACCGGCTCTCCCAACACCCTTACTTCCCCCTCAACATTTCTCTTTTCCTTTTCCCCCTGTACTATTCAGTGCACACACCAAGAATGTTGGGAGGGTGTCCTGATTCTACTCCATTAAGGAACACGAGCAGGCCTGGTGTCGAGCTTACAGGCCTCCATGTGAAGGTCTAGAATTCATTCCAAGGTGCCCTTCAAAAGTACCCAGGAGACTGAGAAGCAATTTGCTAGGAAGATGCCTTCCAGAGTCTTAGAGATATCTCTTACTTGCTGCTCCAAAATCCCAGGGAAAAGGCAGGCTTTAGGAGACAGCATGTTCATGATATTTTTGATATTAGTTCAGAACAATCTGAGAATAGGTAGCGTAGGTAGATGGATGGATGGATAGATAGACAGACAGATAGGCAGGAAAGCAAGTACTACTTTCAGTGTCACAATGAGAGCCTGTTACCACTTTCCCTTTTCAACAGCTACCCTCTCTGCTATAAGAACTTGAACCTATTTACATCTAATTATTTTTCCTCTAAAATGGTTAAAATGCCCATTTGATTTCTAAGACAAAGTGGGTATTGGGGGCATGGACTAGCTTTTGAAACGGGCCTATTTCTTTCAAAACAGGAAGTAGCACTGGCCAAGTTCATTAAAAATCAGCATCAGAGAACACTTACTAAGTGCTTAATTATGTAATCAGATTTTGGCTTGGGGCTGGACTAAAGTTAGAAAGAAAGAGAGAGAAAGAGACTGGCTGTACCTGGGTGGGTGAAAAAGAGAGCATGAGCAAGTGACTGAGACAGCTGCGTCCCTCTCCACGCATGCTGGCCTCTGTTAGTCCCATGTCCTTGAGCCTGGGGACCCAAGGTAACCAGTCTTGAGATGTCGTATTTCCCCAAATCCAGTGATTAGGGACTCTTCCCTGGCGAGGGTCAACCCCCTTCCAGGAGTGATTGTCATTGGGGCTTCATGCCCAGTGACAACAGTCTAACTTTAGAATAATAAAATTTTGAGGAGGAAAGGCACCCCTGTATTTTGCGAGCCCATGTGAGTTGGTACCCAAACTCATGCTGAAGTTAGTGATAAGGCCTGAATCATGCCTATCCTGTCTTCCACCATGTTGCCTCCCGTTCTCCTTGCCAATTCACCATCACCTTGGAGGCACAAAAATGCAAAACGAATTGGAACCTTGTGTTGAGAGCTAAGCCCATGAGTCATAGTTGAACAACAGCTTTTTTCTCTCCACATTAGCTGTGTTTTTCCTCCACTGTAGCCCAAACAAGAATCAGCCATGCTAACCATTAATGTCATTAGAATGACATGGGTTCATTCGATGGTAATGGAGTGCCTGTTATGGAGCAGGCACTGTTTGGATTCTGCAATGACCCAGCTAGTAAGTTGTCTTCTCCTAATGGAGTATCCAGGGGAATTTGTGAGTGCAGAAGCCACCTGACATTCACTTTCAGGTGGTCAGCAAAGACCAAGGTGGAGGGAAGGATTTCCAAACATCTTAACTACCTGGGTGTAGTGAAGGCTCCCAGGGCAAGAGGAAGGAATTTCTGGGAATAAGCTGTCTGAGATCAGCAAAATAACTGATTGGTGAAAAATATATAGTTTTTAAAATTAAAAATTCAGAGGATGGGATAATCTTTACACCTGAAATAACTGAAAAGTGAATTTGTAAATTATATTTTGGTAGCAAGTAATTTGCCCAGAAGCCAGAAGGAGCAGAAAAAAAATTAAAACTTGTGAAAGACCATTTAAGAATCAGGGCGGATGGTTTGAGTGCCTCCAACTTTAGAGGCTTATGGAGATGTGGAACCTCTTATTAGAGATTCCAAAAAGAAGGATGGCTCAACTAAAGAGCAGTATTTGTACATAAATATACAAAAGTTTTCTTTCCATTATCAAAGAAAAATGAAAATCCTCAGCTGAAAGTGCTCTGTAAGTATTCAGGAGCATAAATACAAATAAATCCCACACCTGGACAAATTTTAGTAAAACTGAAAAATATGACTTTCAAAAGCCAGTAGAGACAAATGGTAGCATAGCCTAAAAAGAAGTGACTCTCAGACTCAGAGCAGACTTCTTATCAGCAGCAAAAGTTAGTAGAAGACCCTGGAAAAACACCTTTAAAATGATGAGGAAAGATAATTGTTAATATAGAATTTTATTCCCAGATAAACTACCATGCACCTTTGAGGGCAAAATAATTATATTATAAAACATACATTAGGAATGTTTAACATTTACAAGCAGTCTCTAAAAGAACTAATAAAGGATTTATTCCAGCAAGAGGACATGTGAATTCAGAGGAAAGGCATGGGGCAAAGAAACAAAGCGTTTGTGCTTCTTGTCAATGAAAAACAAGTGACATTGCTGTGGTGGTTAAGCTGTACCACTTTCAAAAATGCCAAATGCCCTTGAGTTCAGTAATCTTAATATTTCATCTCATACTCCCTACTTTAATATACTGTTTTTAATTTCACTAAAGGAGAAAATTCTATTTTCAAGTACAGAGACCAAAAAATATTTTGGCAAGAACATGCTTATAGAAATTTTAAATGACCAGAATAAATCAATTATATATAGACACAATGTACCAAGGTTACAAAAACACTCTTCAAAAAAATAGTTATAAAACATCAGGGTTGGGGGAAGAAGGTAAAGGAAATACAACCATCAAAAAACTGAGAATGGGGAGAACTGTTGTATCCTGGATCCTGCTCGGTCACAAAACCAAGATCACTTCAACTGTTTAACCTACAAAATAAAGGATTGAGGGACATCAACATTCTTGATCCTTGACCAAAGTAGTTGTTAATCTAAAAGATCATTAAGGTATCTTTTTGCTCTATTATTTAGCAAAAATTATATAGCAGCCACAATTATAAAATCTTAGCCTTGTAATATATATGAATTAAAGTTTTAACTGTTCCAAAAAAAAAAAAAACCCCAAAACTGATTGGAATGAGACCTTGTGTCACTTTCTAAAATTGGACGTGGCTAAAAATAGCTGTTGGAGGGACTTGGGAAAGAAGGAGCTTTACCTTGAGTTCTAGGAATGTCCCACAGGGTGGGTTTCCACTTTGCTTCCTGACCTCTGCTCTGTCCTTAGCTACCACCTCTGCCTTTCTCACTCCCACACCACTTCTGTTCTGCCTTTTCATGCTTATCTCAAACTTTTGCTTAAAACTTCCTCTCTCCAGTGTTGCTCTTTGTTCTTTGTAGAGGATGCTTGAGTCTCCTGAGTCCAAACTCAAAAAAAGTTTCCCCCTAATTTTTTCAAATATTCCCACTTGTTGACCAAATATTTTTTGAGCATCTATCATGTGCTGTTGGGGAATTCACAAATTATTAAACATTCACCCTGCATGATTAGTTTAAACAATACAAAGTAATATATGATTTAATGCCAAATACACACAATGGGTGGGGGGTATTTCAGGAATTTAGAGGAGAGAGAGAGATCATACTGGAGCTGGAGTCCACATTGAAGGCTTCATAGAAAAGCAGGCCTTCAGTCTAGATGGTAAGAGGGTGGAACTAGGGAGGTTCAAAGTAAAGCAAGCTTAGGGAACAAATACTCACAGGAGGAATTTCATGGTAAAGAATAATAAAAATATGGGACTTCCCTGGTAGTCCAGTGGCTAAGACTCTGCACTCCCAATGCAGGGGGCCCGGGTTCTATCCCTGGTCAGGGAACTAGATCCCACATGCTGCAACTAAAGAGTTAGCATGCCGTGGACAGGAATAAAGAAACAGACGTAGAGAATGGACTTGACGACACGGGTAGGGGGAATGGTAAGCTGGGATGAAGTGAGAGAGTGGCATGGACATATATACACTACCAAGTGTAAAATAGAAAGCTAGTAGGAAGCAGCCACATAGCACAGGGAGATCAGCTCGGTGCTTTGTGACCACCTAGAGGGGTGGGATAGGGAGGGTGGGAGGGAGACACAAGAGGGAGGAAATATGGGGATATATGTATATGTATAGCTGATTCACTCTGTTATAAAGCAGAAACGAACCCACCATTGTAAAGCAATTGTACTCCAATAAAGATGTTAAAAAATAATAAAAAAATAAAGACTTAGCATGCTGCAAATGAAGACCCCGCATGCTGCAATGAAAATCCCACATGCCGCAGCTAAGACCCAGCTCAGCCAAATAAATAAATATTTTTTTAAAATAATAAAAATAATATTTAACAACTAAAGAGTACTTTATGGTTTGCAACTTCTTTCATGCACACACTATTGAATTTAAGAGTGGCTGATACAACAAGGTCCTACTGTATAGCACAGGGAACTATATCCAATCTCCTGGGATAAGCTATAATGGAAAAGAATATTTAGAAAAGAATGTAGGGACTTCCCTGGTGGCGCAGTGGTTAAGAATCCGCCTGCCAATGCAGGGGACACGGGTTCGAACCCTGGTCCGGGAAGATCCCACATGTCACGCAGCAACTAAGCCTGTGCACCACAACTACTGAGCCTGCGCTGTAAAGCCCACAAGCCACAAGTACTGAGCCCACGTGCCACAACTACTGAAGCCCGTGCGCCTAGAGCCTGTGCTCCACAACAAGAGAAGCCACCGCAAAGAGAAGCCTGCACACCGCAACAAAGAGTAGCCTCTGCTCGCCGCAACTAGAGAAAGCCTGTGCGCAGCAACCAAGACCCAATGCAGCAAGAATAAATAAATAGTAAAAAGTAAACTTATAAAAAAATAAAATTAAAAAGAATGTATATGTGTAGGAAAAAAAATCTAAAAAAGAGTGGATATATATATAACTGATTCATTTTGCTGTACACCCAAAACTAACACAACACTGTAAATAAACTACTCCAATTAAAAAGAAAAAAAAAGAAACCTAAAAAAAAAAAGAGTGGTGAGCTGAGCCATATTATGAAACTTCTGAACAACAACTAAGATGTGGAAGATTCAGCAAGCTTGTGGTTGGGCAGCCTCCTCCTGTCAATAATTCTGCATACCTTATCTCATTTAATTCAGGAAGTAAACTTGTGAGGTAGATGTTGTTTTCACTATTTTACAAATGAGTAAATTAATGGTTAAGAAACTTCTCAAGGTCACATAGTTAATAAAACAACAATAGCTATTACACATGGTAATTGCTATGTGTCAGATACTATTTAATAATTCTTATAACAACTCTATGCAGTAGAAACTATTGTTATCCCCATTCTTCAGATGGGAAAAACTGAAGAATGGAGATGTTAAGCAACTTGCCCAAGATATACAACTAAGAAGTGTCAGAGACTAGACTTGAACTTAGGCTATCTGGGTGTAGAGCCCAGTCTCTGAAGCCTCTACTCTAGAGCAGAGCTGCCAATAGAAATAGAATGAAAGACATAAATATGAGCCACATATGTAATTTTTTTTTTGGCCGTGCTGCACGGCTTGCAGGATCTTAGTTCCCTGAACAGAGATTGAACCAGGGCCCCTGCAGTGAAAGTGCCGAGTCCTAACCACTGGACCACCAGGGAATTCCCTACATATGTAATTTTAAATGTTCTAGTAACCACATTAAATAAATAAAAAGAAACAGGTAAAATTAATTTTAGTAACACATTTTTAAACCAAATATCTCAAACTATTATCATTTCAGTATGTAATCAATATAAAAATTATTATATATTTCACATTTTTATGTGAAATCTTCTAAATCCAGTGGGTTTTTTTTTTAACTTAGAGCACATTTCAATTCAAATGTTAAATTTTCATCAGAAATATTTATTCTGTAATTATATTTCATAAAATTTATAGTTAAAAAATTAGAGTTGCATACCCAAATTATTCCTAACTTACTGAAAAGTTTTCCAATGATTGAATTGAGTTCCAAACACCACTCTTTTAATATTTGCATCTGTATTGTCAGACTTGGTTTCTTTATTTTAGAAGAAATGATCTGACTTTGAAGCAAATCCTATCAGTTTCAATTTTTATCTAAGTTGAGTAATTCACTAACTCTTCTGTCAACCCAGTATTATTAACATTAAATTCAAAGAAGTATTGCATAAATTGAAAAGCCACTATGAATTCATTGAAATTAATAGTGTTTTTCATATTTTTATTTTCGTTTTTGCAGCTAATTTACATAGTGCTCTTGATTTCAATGAAACTCTTCTGTATATTAATTCATGTTTGAAAAATGTGTTAAATTTTTATTATTATTACTATGAAAAATTTCAATTTCAACATAAACTCTTGTACTTTCTAGTTAGATCACAAATACATTTTTCCTTTCCTTGGAACTTCAAATTTAGCTCATTCATATGCAGTATGATATCAGTGAGAAAACATAAATCACACTGCTATCTTTTTGACTTTGATTATTGAATATTTGGCAAGTATTCCTTTCGTTTCAAGAAACTCTTTAACTCGAATTAACAGTACAATCAATCTTTGTAATTCTATAAGCTGATTCTATAAGCTGATGATTCATAGCATAACATACATAGAAAAATTTTAACAACTATATCCATGGCACTGTTCAGAAAACTGAACACAAATATCTTCATATGTATCATATAGGAGGACTGAAGCAATAGAAGAAAGATCCGTTTTTTGCTTTAAAATTTCAATAAATCCAGACTTCCAACATAGTTGGAGAACTTTTCATTGTAATGGAAACTACATTTTTCATATCTGGCAGAAGTCTTTCTTCAACAGTTGTAAAAGACTCAACAGTATCTATACCAATGAGTTCAGTTTTTAGGCTGCAAAATAAGGGATTTTTTTTCATGAGTTTGAAAATCTTTTGAGATAAACCACATCCAAAGTATTAACTGTGCAGTATCTCATATCACAATTACTCTAAAGCTGAAGAAAGCCCTTGCAATTTTTCAAAATTGAATCAATTGAATTTTTATATGGTTAGAAGGATTTTGTATTCAACAAGCAATTATTTAGTACCTTAATTGAATAGCTTTCGCTTTTTGTAAAGAATATCTTTTCAAGTTTTTTTCGTATATGAAAACAAAATTTTCAAAACTAAAATAATAATTTATTATCTCTCCATCTAAAAATAGTTTTAATTTCTGTGCAAGAATCCAAATCATCTTATAGCTGGCCAAAATTATAAGCTCGGATTCTGCTAAAAATTGTTTTTAAAATGTTTGTTGGACATTTAATTTTAATTTCAAGCAACTAATATTAATTCTCTTTGGTCTGTTAAGAGGAAACAGTTTATCAAATTCACTATGTATTTCCTGAAAATATGTCTTAATATTGTCCACTTTATTTAAAATTATTTTTTACAAAATGAGCAGCTTTTTCATTTGCTTGGCTGCAGCAGATTGCAGTTGCCATTCATTTCAAAATCTGCAACATACCTTCTTCCGGTCTCTTATTTTCTTTACTGTTTTAGTCGGAGTACTTACTAGCTTCTGCATCTCTACTCAGTTGTGTGTCAGCAGTATGCCATCATTTTAAATATTAAAAATTTCCCATACTTATTTTTAAAATTAGAAACAATTTATTATATCATAAATAAAATTAAAATAAGTATTTCAATTTCAGTACTACTCATGATTTACATAGATATTACTGTAACTTCCACTGTCTGCATAAAATAATCAAATAAACATAATCTTACTTTACAAAAATCATTCAACCCAGTCAATCCATTGAAACCAACTAGATCAGAGATATGTTTATGTGTGTAACTAGGCACACACCCAACACATACACTATAACAATATTTTCCACAATGTGCTTAATAGGAAAATGATTTACAGTGCCTCAGGTTTTAAATTAAAATTAAAAATTCAGTTCCTCAGTCACGCTAGCTACATTTCACGAGCTCAATAGCCACAGGTAGCTAGTGGCTACCGTATTGGACAACACAGCTCTAGACTGTCTCTCAGCAGCAGAATCTGACCTATGATTCAAACCCTAATTTGAAATCCAGTATGCCTTTATTAACCCCTTCTTGCCTCTGAAGCCAGGAGCTCTTGGCTGCAAGGAGACATCCTGTGGCCTCTCAAGTTCAAGGTCTATAAACTTGGGTTAAGAGAGCCAGCCTAAGTTTTGAACAACCAGGACTACAGGCATGTAAGGGGCTGAGGGAACAGGTGTGTGTCTATTTGGAAGCAAAAGGAAGCAAATGAAGCATAAAGCACTTCTAATGGTCCTCGTTCAGAGACTCAACAGAGAACTGGGCTCAATAAAAGCAAGATAAAGTAGGGAATAACATGAAGCCCTACACATAGGAAGCTTTGCAAAGCTGAGGTCCAAACTCACATCCGTTTAATTGTGAGGAGGCATGATCCGTTCCTGTGGCAATCTAACATAAGGGCTACTCGGGTACCAATTTCACTAAAGATGTCTGGCAGAGGAGTGATGAGATTCTTGGGTTTAAGGAAGCCACTCTGGAAGCAGTGAACTTCAGGATAGACTGGATAGGGAAAAGAATGGAGCTTCAGGGAACTCCCTGGGGGTCCAGTGGTTAGGACTCTGTTCTTTCACTGCCGAGGGCACGGGTTTGATCTCTGGTCAAGGAACTGGGATCCTGCAAGCCGCGTGCCCAAAAAAAAGAAAGAAAAAAAATTTTTTTAAGAAAAAATTTTAAAAATAAAGAAAAAAAAATGTTTAAAGAAAGAAAAAAAATTTTTTAAAACAGGAGCTTCAAGCCCAGGTCTGAGATGATTGTCGTCAAGAAGTAAGGTATGGGGACAAGGAGACTAAAGAAATTTTAAAGTGAAGAAAGTTGGAGATGCCACTCCACCCTTTTTTATTCTCAAGAGTTCCTCTTCCTACTCTGCAATATGTCTGCATCTTCGGTATTTGGGTTCTCCAGAGGGCCCACCTCTTCTCCTTTAATATGTTTCTGTGTTTGTGTCTCCTAGGCTGGTTTCTACTTTCCCACATCACAATTTGTACAGTTTCCTCCAATTTACAGATCTTTCCTTCTCCTCCCTGGACTAAGCCTTCAGGTACTGGTCCATTCAGAAAATCACTCCATTATTGAAAAAATTCAGAATGCATTTTCTATCTCAATTGATTTTTACCCTTCATTGAATTTCTTGAACGTATGGGTTTGTGATTTTTATCAATTCTGGAAAATGTGCCGCCATTATTGCTTCAAATATTGCTTCTGCTCTCCCCACCCTCCTTTGGGATTTCAATTACACTGTCTTACACCATTTGGTATTTTCTCGTGGGTCACCAAGGGTTCCAGGTTTCTTCTTCTCCATAATATGGATAGTTTCTGCTGCTATATTTTCAAGTCTATGATCTTTTCTTCTGCATTGTTTGAGCTGCTGTTAAGTCCATTTGGTAAATTTTTCATTTCAGATATTGTACTTTTCAGCTCTAGAAGTTCCACGAGGTTCTTTTTTATAGTTTACATTTCACTCCTCATTATGTTCATGTTTTCCTTTAAATTACTGAGCACATTATAACTTTTTTACAGTTTTTGTCACCTAATTGCATAACCTCAGTTTGATCTTTTTTAAGCTTTGTTAGGGAAGATCTAACCTTTACTTTAGGGCTTTACTTTAGGGCTAGTTTAGCCCTACTACATAGGCATGCTCCCTCTAGGGTCTCTTCTAAAAGCCACAAGAGTTCAACAAGGTCTCTCCATTCTGCCTGGTTGGAACTTGAGTGTTTCCCAGCTCAGCTCAGGAATTTGTTTAACTTTTAGCAATCTAAGAGTTCTCTTTCATGAGTCTCATAGAGTTATACCTTATGCAGCTTAGTACTCAGCTTAAGACTCAAGGGCACTCAACATTTCTTTCTCTGTATACCTCCCTCTCCTCTGGTACTCTGCCTCAAAAATTACCGCCACCTCAGCCTGCCCAAACTCTGATCTTTTTGCCCACATTTTAGCATGACTGTTTTGTCTGCTCGGATCCCCCCTTCTTGTGATCTGGAAAGTGCCTCTAAGAAGAAAGCTAGGAATATTGTACATATCACTTCATTTGTTTCTCTTCTCCCAGGAATCACAACCCTGCGCTGTGTGTTGTAGGATGAAAACAATTATTTCACGCATTTTTGCCCAAACTTCTTGTTTACTGTGACAGGGGAAATCCAGTTTCAGTTGATTTTCATGTCTGGAAGCGCAAATTTCTTCCTCATGATTTCTTTTTGCACTGCTAAAATTGCTCTTGCTTAAGTCAATAAAAATATTTTTCTGTACAAGTCAAACTGTCTTCTAACTTTCCTCCCTGATGTCACTGACAGCCTATTACTTCCTTTCTCCCCAGGGATCTAAGGAATTCCATTTCCCTTGTTTTTGTTTTAACAACCCATCTGCTCTTCTAGTTTTTACTCCGCTGGTGCTACGTCAGTGTCACTTTTCCTGTGGGTAGACGTCTAGAGCGGTGCTTGAGGCTCTCTTTCTTCCATCTAGCTCCTTTTGGGGGATCCTTACTCTGGTGCATGAAGGGTGGCAGTCTGTCCGCTGGCTGGATCTAACGCATGTTGCAAAGGATTCTCTCCATGTCTGGATTTCCCCTTTCGTAAGTGCCCAAGTATCAACTCAATCTCACCATTTTCAAAATACAGAGACCCTACTTTGTTCACTCTGAAATTAAAAAATACATATATATAAATATATCATTTACTATGTACATACTGTATGGAGAATAATATAAACACCCAGTATCCAGCAAAAAGGATGTATAGATAAAGCATTACAGATATAGGTATAACCCTCACTGTAACCCTCCCAATTGTGCCCCCATTCTTATCCTCCTTCCAGGAAGTAAGAAGCTTCTGATTTTGATGTTTTTAATTCTCATGAATATAATGCTATTTATTATTTAGGAATATAGATAGATACATAGATAGATATGGCATGAGTGTTTGTATATATCACTACATATATACTCTCTCTATACCCCTAAACAATAGCATTTTACATGTCTTTAAGCTCTACTCATTCATTCAGGGTTATAGCTTTTCTGAGCTGCAGTGTTTGGACACAGCAGAAAAAACAGACACTCAACAGAACTCTATTTACCAGGGGCTAAGAGATCTCCCAGTAGAGTGGTTACCTTAAGGGACAAAGGAGCCAGTACAATTGCTTGACCGAATACACAGCCTTGGTCATCTCAGGGGAGGGGCAATTCTGGCTACAGCAAGGGTTTGCCATTTGGTTTTATTTCTTGAACTCGTGGCAGAATTCTGGGGAGAAAAAAGGGTTACAAGGAAGAACTGACAGTACAACTACTACTGATGCTACCACCACCACAAGTACCATCACCAGGATCTGTCCCACATGCCTAGTATTAGTCAGGCACTGTGGTAAGTGTTTTTCAAAGAATTATGTCTAATTCCCCAAACATCCTCAAAGTAAGTTTTTTTGTCCTTGTTTTACAGATGAAAAAACTCAGGCTATAAAGACCTTAACCATCCTGAACACAGACAGACCCTCATCCCAAGCTTTAATGAGCATCTTCATTTGGAGAGTCCACAGACATGTTAGACTCAACATGGTCAAAATTTCTCTCTACCTGTAGCCTCCAGCCCCTTTATTCCCTGAGTTAATAGCTGGAGGAGTAATCCTCTTACATCCAGGTTTGATCAGTCGCTGCCTGCTCCTAAGTCTTCAATAGCTTCTCACCCTGCCATTCAAAGTACTCTACACTAGGCCCCCAACCTATGTTCCAGCTTTATCTCCTGTTACTCTATACTCCAGCCAGACTAAACTAGCTGCTGTTCTCAAATATGCCATCCATTTCAGCAACTTTGCTTATGCTTCCCTTTACCAGAATGTTCTCCCCTTTTCCTCTACGTATCTACCCATTGAAATTCTGTGCATTTTTCAAGGTCAGTTTTTTTTGTTTGTTTTTTTCTTTGCGGTACGCGGGCCTCTCACTGTTGTGGCCTCTCCCGTTGCGGAGCACAGGCTCTGGACGCGCAGGCTCAGCGGCCATGGCTCATGGGTCCAGCCGCTCCGCGGCATGTGGGATCTTTCCGGACCGGGGCACGAACCCGCGTCCCCTGCATCGGCAGACGGACTCCCAACCACTGCGCCACCAGGGAAGCCCTCAAGGTCAGTTTTAAATGTCCTGCTCCTCCCTGTCATGTGTCCTTCACCTCCCCCCCAGGATGTTATTTTTCCTTCTTTAATTCTAATTGCATTTTGTCTGTACATCCCTCGTCATGGCTGATTCTCCGTGCATTGGACCTTTCTTCCCCATGAAAGCGTAAACTCCAAAGAAGCAAAAGCTATGTCTCCCTCATTTTTGTTTCCCTAGCACCTCCTAGCCCATAGGAGGAGACAGTGCTGTAAATCATTGAATTGATAGAGTTCTTTCTCTCTGAAGAAAACCAGTACTCAAAGAATTCATGTTGAAATATGGAGTCTAACATGTGCAAGGACTGGAATTGCATCCTCACAAGGTTATGGTCATTCTCCAGTCCTAGCCCATATCCTTGACCCTCAGTAAGCTGAAATACAATCACTAATTCAGTGTGAGGGAGTGGGACTGAGCTCCTTAGGGCAAGAAGAGGTCTTAGCCATTCAAGAGGCTGGAGAAGCTGGAAACCTTACACAGGCTTTGCTTCAAGCTGGAAAGAGATCCTCAGTTGGTAGATAGATTTCTTCCTCTGTAAGGGTATCATAAAGAGATTTTGTCATAGTTTTGTGATTAGGATGGTGGTTAGGAATTATGGACAGTGTGTGTGTGTCTGTGTGTCTGTGTGTGTGAGAGATGGTGTGTCCAGAGGCGTCACTGAGCCCTATCTGTGAATAGCAAGGGCTTCCTCATTCCTGATCCCTGACCCTCTGCCACAGCAGGTACAAGTGGCTGGGGCCTGCTTCTCTCCTGTGCAGTCCTACTGCGCGTTTGGCACCGGAGTCCGCCGAGACACATGACAGGCTACACATCTTTTGCCCATTTGTTTCTGTCATGATTTTTTTCTCCTTAAAGAGGAAAAAAGAGGCTTGTGTTGTTTGTGTAATTTCCTTCTTTGCTCTGGCCTACTCCAGGCTGTTAGCCCAGTCTAGTCTTCATCTTTCCCCAAATTAATATACAACATGTCATCACCTCTTTTTAAAAATAAAGATCCAGCTCTCCGCCTCAATGACCTTAAAGAACTATTAACTCGACATGTCTAACCTCAGAGTCATCTTTGCTTCCCCTTTCCTTCCTTCCTCTGGCACTCCTTTCGTCTCCCTCCCACAGAAGAAAACTGGCTTAGCTTTTGAACCTTTTGGTTAAAGGTCCCCAGTTCAAAACCTTGGCACCCTTTGTAATTCTTCCCTTTGACTTGCTACCCCCCCCATTCATCAAATCTCTCGGGTGTTTCCTTTGTAATGTCTTTCATATCTATTTCCAGGGCCATTTTTAGTTTAAGTCAGTGATCATCAAGGAATGGGGGATGGGGATGGGGGGTGGGGGGGGTCTGGATTGTCACTTGGGAATTTTTTCAAAATACCGTATAGCTTAGAAAAGCTCCACAGGTGCTGACACACACTGCTCAGCACCACTCAGTCAAGTCCTTCTCCTGGACACCTATCCTCACCTCCAGCTAATCTTGCTGGCTTCCACTTTCCCCACCCAGTACTCTTAAAACACTGCTTTCCACGTGACATCTTCCATTCAAACATGCTTTGGCGTCTCCCTACTGACCTCAGTATAAAGTCCAAACTTACAGACACTCCATAATCTGATACCATCTTCTTTGTCTGCTGCTACCTCAAAGTTTTCATACCAAACTCCCTTCACCTTCCTGATGTATCCCCTTCTCTCAGGGCTCTGTACCTTAAACATCTCCTTCATGCTTCTTGGAATAAATTCCCCTTTCTGGGTTTTCCTGACTAACTCCTTTTTTTAAATTTATTTATTTATTTTTGGCTACATTGGGTCTTTTTTGCTGCATAGGGGTTTTCTCTAGTTGCGGCGAGCGGGGGCTACTCTTCACTGCGGTGCGTGGACTTCTCATTGTGGTGGCTTCTCTTGTTGTGGAGCACAGGCTCTAGGCACGCGGGCTTCAGTAGTTGTAGCACGCAGGCTCAGTAGTTGTGGCTCTCAGGCTCTAGAGCACAGGCTCAGTAGTTGTGGCACACAGGCTTAGTTGCTCCGTGGCATGTGGGATCTTCCCGGACCAGGGCTTGAACTCGTGTCTCCTGCATTGGCAGGCGGCTTCTTAACCACTGCACCACTGGGAAAGTCCTGACTAACTCCTTATGTTCTTCAATTCTCAAATCTAGAACCTCTTCCTCCAGAAAGGCTATCTTGCTCCCCACCCCATAGATTCTGCCTTCTTTCTCTGTGCTTACCTTTGACACAGCACTTATTATACTGTCTATGGTGGTTTGTGGGTTTTTTTGTTTTTATGTTTTCATTTTACTTTCCTTTCCAGACTCTCTGAGGGAAAAACCTGTTGTTGTTTTTTTCTATCCCCAGAAACTAGAACAGAAAATAGCCTATAATAAGCATTGAATGTTTGTTGAATGACTGAATGAGTGCACCTTTTCCAGCTTTGTCTCCCACTACCCCTCCAGAAATCACCTTCTCTAGGAAAGACATCTAACACCCCCGTACATGCCTGTACTTCCCCACCCGTGTGCCTTCACACCCTTCCTTCACTGACTGGTGGGCGACAATATCAAGTAGTGGGGGAGGAGGGGGTGGGCATAATAAGCTGGACACTTTGTGCTGGAGAGATGTGTAGTAAGTAGCTGGATGGTGCTCTCCCCTAACACGTCTACTTTTCTTTACTTAGTTAATTATTCCCAATCCTCTGGATCCAGCTAAAATCCCATGTCTTCCACCTCAGTACGAGCATCACCTGTGAACTCCCTCGGACTTTGTTGTCTTGGCTCTCATCAAATACTGTCCTGAATGAGAAGTTATCTTTCCCTGGGCTGATGCCTTATCTCTTCCCCTAGAGTTCGTGCTCCCTTAGGGTCAAGACCACAATGTTTAGCCATGGGCCGTGTTCATAACAGGCCTCATAAATTGGTGATGGTGCTTGTTTGGTCCATAGCATGACCAACCCTCCTGGTTTGCCCATACATGTGTGCAATAATACCATGTTTCCTCTGGTGCATATTCCCTGCTTTGTTTCCATAGTTGAATTTTAATTGATGTGAGCTCTCCCCACTGATGGTGAGCTCCATGCAGTCAGCCTTGTGTCACTCATGGCTATTCATCAATCACCTGGAGTGAACCAGGCATGTTATAGGAGATTAATGAATATTTTTTGAGTGAATGAATAGGAGACATTGGGCACCATTATATCTCTTGATAATCTCATTTTCCTTCTAAGTAACAGGACTTCAGAGCTCTACATATACAAAAATTTTAAAGCGCTGGGCATCTTGTGGCAGTGACAGTCCAATCCATTCAATTTCATTTTTGGTGAATGTCTTTGTACAGAATGAATAAAGAGAGCTTGAATTTTCACTGATTTTTACAAGAAAAGAATAGAGGACTCCAGAGATGCTAGAATACAAAAAATTGCTCCTGGACATGACAGAAGTCACTGGGACCAAACTCCCAGGGGAATAGAGAGGCGTGTCACACAGGTGAGAGGGACTTTAATAGAGAATCTTGTTTGATCTCTTTTTGCCAGATTCTTTATATGAATAATGCTTAGTACACAGTAGGTGTTAAATTTATGGTGATGATTATATACACACACCCAGAGACACACACAGTTTTTTTTAAAAAAACTGTATCCTCTGATATAGAAGTCAAAGCTTAGGATCTGAAAACACTGGAGAATTTCCAGTTCAATAATGCCTGAAAATCCCATAGTACTACTAGCATTGCTTCTTCAAAGCATAAACACCTGCTGATATTGAAGATACAAGGTCAATTTCTTAGATTTTCAAATTAATTATTTTCTGCAAGTTTGAGCCAAAATAACAAGCCAATAAGAGAGAACGTATTGCTGGCATGCAGCCGCTAGGTATTTTAAGACAGGGACTGCTTCAAAGCTTACTACATGCTTCCTCCAGGCAGATGAAAGAGGAAGACCACTTATAGGTTTATATAAAATCTGCATATGAGTGGAACATTAAGGAGCCATACAGTAGTTTTGTAATCACTGCTCCTCAATATATACCCAGAGAGCAGTCCTGTGTTGAATTTAATCTTTGCTTTTCTTTGCCCATTCACCTCCAGGTCAAATTCTGACAAGGTGTGGCAAAATATATTCTTCTGTTGCAATGGAATTTTTTCTTTTTTTTTTTTTTTGGTAACATATTGTGTGAAATAAGTACATTCATTGACTGAGATATGGAAATCTTTTTTTTTTTTTTTTTTTGGCCACGCGTCTTGCCGGATTTCAGTTCCCCAACCAGGAATTGAACCCGGGCCATGGCAGACCACCAGGGAATTCCCTGGAAATCTTTTTAGTGATGAAGAAATGTGGGAAATTAGTTTCTTGAGTGGCAAGTATTCTTTTCTGTTGTTGTTCTTATACATATGAAAACTTCATTTTGTTTCAAGGCTCACTTCAAGCATTACGTTTTCTGTTAAATTTTCTCTGACTCTCTCTTCACAAACCAAATTTGCTCTTCTTTCCACTATGTTTACACAACACCGTAGGAAACATTTAGGGTATAGTCTTTGATTTGTCATGCTGTCTGTCCTCACTAAATTGTAAGGTCCATGCTTTATTTATCTCTTCATTCCTAGTGTCTGGCATATTGCCTGGCACATAGAAGGCACTTGAAAAATACTTGCAGTTGAATTAAACAGTGGAGAGTTCGCCAGTATCAGTCTTTTAAATCCCACTCTGCAAGGACAAGAGAATACAGCATGAGCTGAGCCCCTTCAAACTATATCCTGGTTCCTCATCTAGTATACAGGTAGGATTGGGCACACCAGGGGTTATTGAACATTTATGATTGCAGTCCACTTAAGATGGGGCAAAAGATCTCACAGCTATAGAAAAAGGATTCAGAGATAATCATAAAGTATAAGTGTACCAGCATGTTTTGGGGGGATTAATAATACCTCTGCTGTACCAAGAGCTCACATTCAATCCTTCTGCAAGTCCTATGTAATCCTCCTCTAAAAAAAGTCTCCAATCTAACCATCTCTACCGCCAGACTACTGACCTAGTCTAAGTTCTTGATTGACCAAGACAACAGCCTGTGTAATAGCCAGCAACAAACTGATTTAATAATGACAAGCTTAACTGTAAGCAATTTATAATTAAAAGCAAAAATGGCAGCAATTGAAAACCATGACTACGGATCTTGTGCTGTTAACAAAGGACCCTTCCTGAAAATTGCAGGAATTCCAATCATCTCAATGTGTACTTGTGCTTGAACAGTGGCCAGAAAGACAACACAGAATTAAAGTCCCTGAAAAAAATCTAGAAAAGCGCTGAGTTTAGTTTATGAACCAAGTGCCTATAAGCTTTGACAACTTGCATAGTAAGTTATTGGTCAGAAGATCTCATTGTACATGGAAACAAAAGTCTCCTGTAAGATATGAAAAAAAAAAAGGACTTTCCAATTTGGATCAGTTTGAAGGAGGACCTTCTTGGTCTACCTGGGGTCAGGTACCAACTTGACCTGATTAGCATCTAAGGTCCCTTCAACTTTCATATTTTGTTGATGCATAGCATGTATATATAAATATCTGTTACATGATGAATTAATGAATAAAATAATGAATGAATGAACAGCTATGAATAAACCTGTAAGAACTCTGGAAGGTTCATTGATGGATAGAGCAGTGGTTTTCAAACTTCTTCAGGTGATGAAATAACTATAAATCATGTAGCTTTTGGTGGAACATCTAAAAATGTGAATTTATTAAATCTTAAGAGAGTAATCCTATTTTATCTCTGGAAGCACATATAAGAATCTGATAGCATTGATTCCCTCCCAGGAGGGGACCTGGATTTTGGGAGACAGAAATGGGAGTGAGACTTTTCCTGTTACCCTTTCATTCTTTCTGAATTTTACATAATTTGAATGTATTTAAATAAAAAGGAGTGACATATTAAAAATTAAAATTTTTATGATAAATCAAATACTATCTTGATTTAGATTCCAGTATAGTAAAGCAATAGAAAAGAGTCAAACTTTTAAGAAAGATGTAAGGAAGAAATTTTATTTTATTATATTTTTGTAAATTTGGAAACGACCACTACTATTTGATTCTGCAGATAAAACACATTTGTTTGGTGTTCTGTTGGATCACAGTTTGGGTATTATGGCTCTTAAGGAAAGAGAACGTTGACAGCCGAAACTTTACTTGGACATGCTTTAGAGAATTTCACAGTGATTTGAAAAGAATACCCTCCCTGATGCACTCTTTAAAAAAAATATTTCTTCTATTATTCTTGAAATTGAAAGCATAAATAATATGTTCAGCCATCAGAGGTGCTGGAATTTTTTTCCCCCCTTGGATGCACTCTTTAAACCATTAAAAGATTTTGCTTTGTGGATATTGTTGTCTCACGAATTACTTATTTTCCCCAGCAAGCTAGGTATTGTGAATAAAAGAATGAGATCACTAAGCATATTTATGCTTATGGACTAAGGAATTCAAGTCATGTGGGGATAAAGTAAACCAAAGAATTTGCAGTGATGAAGCCTTGACCTCTGAATCACATATGGGTCTTCACATATGGGAAAAGGCAGGAGTGATACAGCATGGACTCAGCCTTGACACTCTTCCTGTGTCAGAGTTACATACAGATCAGCACTGAGATTGCAGTTTTCTGTTAGATGATTATTAGTGAACAAATCTCTGTTTAGGACCCAGATACCTTATTTACTTAAGATAGTACATGGAAAATAAATGTTCAATAAATACATATGTCTATAAAATTATCATGTGCAAAATATTCACTTTCCCAAGTGCTTTGTTTTACGTATCACATTTAAAACTCATGTCAACGTTGTAAAGAAGGCTGGTTACTTATTTTTTTCTGATAAACAAATGTGGAAACTAAGACTCAGAGAGGGTGAGTGACTCGACAGGCCCAAACTATTGATAATTAATAAAGTCAGGGCTTTTGATTCTTTGGCTATTGTATTCTCCATCTCCCCCGAAATGTCTGGTGACTTCAACATGGAATGCCATCCTTCTCTCTTCTTAGGCTTTAACTCACTCTTTATTTAAAATTTTTCTCAAAA
Organism: Tursiops truncatus; assembly: GCF_011762595.2. NCBI lineage: Eukaryota > Metazoa > Chordata > Mammalia > Artiodactyla > Delphinidae > Tursiops > Tursiops truncatus. The sequence goes on from NC_047034.1 coordinate 40,306,177, forward strand.
TTCTTCTCCAAGAGGCTGTTTCAGAAAGCCCTGACGGTTTTGCTGGTTCCAAGCCTCCCAATAATTTGTTTCTAGTGTCTATTTTCTATCTATTTTATTTGGTCTCTATTTTCCATTATTTATTATCTATCATATTCCAGTATGAATTTTAGCTTTATTGGTGTGCTCTGCTATTTATTTCCCCTTCTTATCCTATGTAAATGCTCTTTATTATAAATAGTACTACCCTTGACTTTTAGACATTTATAATCTATTCTAAATAAAATCCAGGTGACTAGATAATAGTAGTTTCAAACTTTTGTGTGCATAAGTATGACCTAGGGAGCTTATTAAAAGTAGATTTCTCAGTGTTTTTCCCGTAGGTTCTGATTCTGTGTGTCTGGGGTAAGGTCCAGGAATCTGCATTTTAAGTAAGCACCTCAGAGGATTTTGATGCAGGCGATCCAATGATCATGCTTTCAGAAACCTTGTTCTTGAGAACTAAAAATTAGACTGTTACATACTGCATATCTATCCTTTGTTCAGTAAAAGATACATAGGTATAAAATAACTGAGTTCTTGCTCTCTTAGTGTTTACAGACTTCCAGGGGAGAAAGAGCAGAGTGCCTGCCATCTCTGACATTATATGATGACAGACCCTGTGAGTGTTATAGATAATAAATGCTATAGGAATGCAAAGAAGAAAGGCATCCCTTTTGGCCAGATTATCATGAATGGCTTCATAAAAGATAGGGGTTGAGCTAGGGTTAGGAAAAACAGTTAGGTCTCAACAAGATGGGGAAAAAAGTGGATTATTTCAAGATGTTGGAGCTGAGGGTCAAGGAAGCACTATACTTTTAGGGTATCAGTGTGTAGAATGATGTGTCTATATTGAAAAAGAGTTTGTGTAGGGACATGGCACGATTTATGCCTGGAAAGACAGCCACGAGTTAGATTGAGAAGAGCCTGGAATTGGGACTTTATTCTGTAGGTACTGGGTGGTTCTTCACACATGCCAATAAGAAAATTTGGCATTTAAAAAGACTGATCTGGCAGTGACTTTGAAAGCCCTGAACTATATTTGGTGGGTTGGTTGTGCAAATTGTAAGGAAGGCTTGGTTTGAACGTTTGTGAAGGTAGATTCAACACGATCTGGAACTTGATTTGATGAGGAAGGTCTCAAAGACGCTGCTGAGGTTTGAACCTCCTTGACTAGGAGGCTTGTGTACGATTTCACCACTCAGTGAATGTAAGGAAGGAAGTATTTTAAAGTAGTGTTTGGTTTTAGATCTGGAATCCAACTTCCTACCCAAAGTTGGCATCTTCGGTACATATGCATCAGATAGTTTTGCTTAAATATATGGCAACCATTTTAATTTTGTCGAAAGGAAGAGGTCTGGGGCTCGTGGAAGAGAAATGGAGATTGGGGTCCGCCAAGCCGCAGAGAAGACAGACTGTTCAGCTCACTTATTTTTATTAAGCATCATTATACAGAAAGCGCCACACAAAAAAACTAAGATGACCAGTAGTCCCTGTCCTTAAAAAGTTTAAAATCTGGATGGAATCTACAGGGGATCCCAGTAAGAGTAAATGGCAAGCCCTCAAATCCACAAACCACAGATCAGCCAATTTGTACTCTTCCTGTTGGAGCAGCTGAAGGCCTCCGGCTGAAGAAGAGTGAAAATTAGTAGGATACTAAATTGGAAATGATAAATCTCTTCCTGCAGGGTGTGGATCTGGGAAACTCTTTTCAGTAGTGTACGCCAGACTGCCCAAACTCGCGCTAGAACAGCTCTCAGGAAGTGCAGTGCTAGAGCCACCAGAGAGCTATAAATTTATCCCGTTAACTTCCAAGTGCGCGGCTTAGGGCAGGCGAGGCTCCAAGGCCCGCCCACAGAGGCCAGCACCTCGCTCTGATTGGACAAGTTCATTTCCTCGTCTTCCTCCGTGGGACTACTTCAGCCATCGATCACACTGCTTGTTCCACCCCCTACCAGGCCTTTGCTCCACCCCTTTTCAGTGATGTAACACCTGGCTCTCTTTCGCGCCCCAGCCCTCAAGCTCTCCACCAGTCGCTTCAGTTCCTCATTGGCCAGTAGAGAGGGGAGGGAAGGATGGGCACAGTCTATTTTGTTCTCTAAACTCCCTCCTCTAGTTTCCCGGTTTTCTCATAGGCTGTCAGGAGCGCAATTATAGCCTGGAGCTGTCGCGCAGGCGTGCAAAGCTGATCGCTGGTGGAGGCGCACCTCCCCTCAATCATTAGAGAGTTAGTTACACTGTTCTGACGTGAGAGTGGCACTCCGCTTGTCATCCTCACTAACGATTGGCTGTAGCCGAGGTCCGTCATACAACCACGCCCCATTCCTCTGCCTCACCTCCCAGTTTGATAGCCCTTGCAGGAGGCCAAGCTTCACCCCGTTGCTGCCGCTTAGCCCTGCGATTGGCTGAGGGAGCTGGCGTGCTTTCCCACCCCCTACTCCTTCCCGGGCCTCCGAGAGGCTGGCGGGACCCCGCGGAAGTTGTCAGTCAATCTCCTCCCTCCCCATCCCCCGCGCGGTCCCTCCCCCTGGCCGCGCGCCCTAGCGCGCGCGCGCACACGCACTCACACTCCCCCCTTGCCTCTACCCAGCACCTTCTCAAGTTGTAGCGGTCGCCCGCCAGGGGTTCTCTGTGGGCTGCGGAAGGGCGCGTGGGGGAGGGGGTTCGGACTGCTCGGCGCTTCGAGGAGCGAGTGTGTGTGCGCGCCCAGGGCCGGGGCGGCGGTTCACCGCCCCGGGAGATGAGGGGTCGGCGCTGACAGGGAAGAGCGGACACCGCGGCGGTGGCGACAGCGGCTCGGAGGGGACCCGCGATGGCAGCGCCTCGGGAGGAGGCTCCAGGCAGGGCGGGCTGCGCTAGCTGCGGCCACTGAGGTGCTGGCGGGCCGGCCGGCTGGCGACCCAGGCTGCAGGGACGAGAGGCGCGTTCGACGTCCGCACCCCAGCGTCCTCGCCTCAGTTGTCTAAACTTCGGGCTCCCGTCCACCAGCCCTCCGAACTCGGAGTCAACAACTTCTTCACCCCCCCTCTACCCCCGCCCTCGCCTCCGTCAGCCCCGGGAGCTCGCCGCGCGTCGGGGACCAGGAACCTCCGGCACTGAGATGTGGCCGTGAGGCGTCGGTGGGCGGCGAGGAGAAGCTCGGCGGCGCCCGGGAGCGGGAGGGCAGTGCGGCCGGGGGAACGGGGCGGAGGGGCGCGAGCTCTCGGCGCCTCTCCCCCGCCTCCTCCTCCTGCTGCTGCCCGTTCCGTGCAAGCAGCAGCCGGAGCTGCCAAGCACCAGGGCCGTGGTGATGTCGTCGTCGTCGCCGCCGCCGGCGGGGGCTGCCAGCGCCGCCATCTCGGCCTCGGAGAAAGTGGACGGCTTCACCCGGAAATCGGTGCGCAAAGCGCAGAGGCAGAAGCGCTCGCAGGGCTCGTCGCAGTTCCGCAGCCAGGGCAGCCAGCCGGAGCTGCACCCCTTGCCCCAGCTCAAAGGTAACCTCCGAGGGCGCAGCCCGGGGAGGAACGTGGGGGCTCGCCTCCGCGCCGCCAGAGTCATTTCTTTCTGGGGGTTTCTTCTGCCCAGCTGGGGCTCGGAGTGTGTGAGTCGCGTTCCCCATGCTTCCTTGGCGTCCTCCCACCCCCTTTGATTCAAACAGGTTTGCTGTTAAGAGCCTTGCTTTTCTCACTTCTGGGTTCACCTCAGCTCTTCCGGTCTTGGAGGAGGTCGGCACCCCTCCCCACCTGCGCGCTCTTTTACCTGCCCTTGCGACTGGAGCTCTCCTCTTGCGGCCCGAGGGGTAGAGTGCTTCACTCTTCTTCCCCGAGCCTTGCCCGTCCCCATCTTGCTTTAACAACCTGTCTTACGTTCCGACCTTCCCTTTCTGAGACCTGCCTCCTCTTTTCGACCACTCTTAGCCAATCCTTTACTTTTCCAATTATAAAGTGCCTGTACGCACTCTCTCCCTAACTTTCCTTCCCATTGATGGTTCCTAAGAGTCTTACAGACCGGGAATCCTAATGCACACACCGGTTAGGAGTTACCTGGCCTTTAGATAGGAGTTAGGAGTTACCTGGCCTTTAGATAGAAAAAGCCTAAAAAATCTGACCAGTGTAGTGTCTTACTTACTGGGTCATTAGATTTAAATGTTCCCTTTAGCCCAAAGAATAGAAAAACTTAAAATACTTTATCGTCTTAGAAGATACACACGGTAAACTTGGAGAGGTGTTAAGGGATAGATAGTGTCGCTTTGCAATGGAATGGGAACTTAGTTCGCCAAGCAGTGATTCCAGGGACTTTGTAGGTTTGTACAGTAATTCAGATTGGTATCCGTGTCAATGCCTTGCAGGAGAACTTGGCACTCCTTTTGGCTCACTGCTTTTTCCCACTAGGTTTAGAGGATTAAAAAAAGAAAGAAAGAAAGAAAGAAATTGGTTCCTGGTGTTCTAGTTTATTCTTTGTGGATTACTACCTTTTAATTTTATAATTTTAATGTCTTTGCTTTTTATGAGATAGGCAATATCATGGAACAAGATGATAATGGTACTAAACATTCGAAATTTCTTTTCGACAAAAGAAACCTGATAGAAATCTAGATCATCTGTTTTGCAAGGCCAGGAAATGAAAAGTTCATACTGAAATAGATAAATGTTCAGCAGGTTTTTCTATCAGTTTGAAAAAGCTCCAGCATCCCCTTTAAGGCCAGTCTGGTTCTGATTTGTCTTTGGGCCTATGAATCCAGCCTTAGTTTGGCTAAGAGTCTAAAGAAAACCCCAGATCAAATCACAGTTGACCTGCAATAGCTCTGGAACCCCATTCAGATCCTACACTGCCCTGCCTCTTGGGGTGCTTCTAAATTAAAGACATCCCACAGCCAGAATCAAACTGACTTTTGAAAGAAGGTTTTATTTAAGATGTGTAGCCTGTGGTACTGCATTTATCATTTGCTATTTAGCATACAAAAATTGTGAAAATTTACATAGCATAGTCAATGGTAGACCACAATGGTAGTAGGCATTGCCAAGACTAATACTTGAGTGATGTCATAGCTATAAAAGAATATCATCTTACCTATTAGGACATTGAACTACTATTCATGAATTTAAAATTTTAAACTTAACTAAAACATATTTTTACCTTTTTAATTTTTTTTCATTAAATTGGCAAATTGTTTTTGCAGTTTGAAGGTTTGGTGCTAGTGTTTTTCTTTCATGTTTCTTTAATTTGCTTTTTAGTAAGATGTTCCTTATATTGTCTTTTTTAATATAATATTTACTTATATTTAATAAAAATAATTGAATATTAGATATATGGTTGCTTCAAGCCAGGAGATGCAGTTTTAATATATTTTGTTTTTAAAAGCCTAGCAAAAATATGCAGAGTCAGTATTCATCCAGGTTTCACGGTGTATAGTTCAACAAGTTGAAGGTGTCATTGAATGTTTTATTTATAGTATTTTGCTCACTAGTAGAGAAAAAAATAAAATTGGAACTATAGTTTTATTCTATGTGTTTTACATGAAAATATAGTATTCTTTATAAGCAAAGTTACGTATTCAGGATAAATTTATGTAAATTTAATTGAAGAATAAGATTCTTACTTAGATTACCCACTAGGAAAAACTACTTGTACCCCAGATGCCAAAATGCTTGAAAAGTGGTTTTTTAAAAATTCAGTTGCTTCATTTGGTACTTTGGCAGTGTCTTTGATACCACAACGTTGAGTGCTTTTTCTGTCAGTAGTAGTTTTTTCCATTTGTGGCCTTAACAAAAACCAGTGGAAAGCCCTGTAATACATGTATGAAAGAGAATTTTTCTTCCTGCTCTGAAATATAATCTTGCTGTGGAGTGATTCAATGTCTGTGGCCATCCAAAATCTTTTAAGTGTTTATGCCAACCTGCTTACGTTACACTTTGTCCACATGAATCTAAACTGGAAAGGTGCCAGCTATTTTCCTTAAAGCATGCTATGGGTAAAGAGTAACAAAATAATCCCACTTTTTAATCTATAAGAAGTTATTCGTGTGAAATAATTTAGTAAGTGGGTTGCAGGATTTTAATGGTGAAAATGTTCAGAGAAAATTCTGTTTTATTACAGAAAGTATTTAAAAAACAAGCCTTGTTAAAAGGATGTTTTAAAAATGAGAAACTGTTATGTGGGTCATCAAACTTAACTGCCTTATATTTTATAGCTTAAAAATTTTTTTTTTCCAAAATACTTGAAATTTCTTATGTTAATTCTGTAAGTTCCTCTGAGAACTAGGTATTAGAAAATAAAGGTAGGAACATTCTGTCAATCATTTTTTTCTGTATTTAAATTTTCATTAGTATAGTACTTAATTTTTCTACCTTAAACTTTTCCTCTGGTAACCAACAGTTAGGAGACTTTTAACTTAAAAAAAAAATCAGTTAATTGGAAGCTTTTCAGTCTGTTTAACCTTTTTTGTGTAAGTCTCTAGAAGGATTGGTTTGGTAAAATAGTAGATGCCATACAGTTATATAGCATTTACAAATTATTTTACACTTTTATTTATATTTTTAAATTATAAAAACAGTATTGCTCATAATAAGTGAAATAGTCCAAAGTTGTGTAACATCTAATCCCCGATAGCCCTTGCTTTTTCACACCTAAGGTAATATTGTGACAATCCGTAGCTCAATGTATTTTTACAAAAATTATATTTCATTGTGTTATCCCAGCAACTCTGTGCAAGACCAGTATTATTCGCAGATGAGAAAGCTGAGGCTTAAACAGCTTAGTTTCAGGCCTGTGATTACTTATCTGGATGGTGTTGCACCTGACACCGGTACCCAGGTTAAATGATTTCAGTATTTTTGCTGTTATCCTGCTTTGTGAAATTTGAGCAGTATCATAGAGTTGGGTCATTGGGGTCAGCCCTGGGTCAAAGGTAAAATTTTAATCTTTCTGAGTTGCTTTCCTTATCTCTAAAATGGGGATAATACCTTCTATCTCCCCAGGATTTGGGGGATTAAGTGAAATAATGTAATTAGTACCTAAAAATAGGCAAAGAATGTTAGTTCCCATTCTGTTTGATATTTGAAAATCCAGATCAAAGGTATTTTCTAAATGAAGGATTCACATAAATAGTAAACTTTGCTAGTGTACTTAATGTATAATTTGTTTATAATCAGTTTTCACATATGATTTATGTGAAATGAGGTGAAGCTGTAACATCAGCATAAGTGTGGATGTGGAAATAGGGTAGAGTGACTATTTAAAATATTGAAAGTTGTAGTTAGAAGTTTTTTATCAAGCAGAGAAATTGAATTAGCCAGTAGAATTGTATAGATGTGCATTTCTTATGGGAGACAGCCAGTAAATGGCAAAGAACAGAATGAAACTGGCTTTGAGATTGAAGTCCCCTTCAGATGAGGTAAAGAACTTACCAAGTTTCCTCAGTTTCTTGGTTGGTATATTCTTAGAACCTGGGTCCCACTGGAGGTATTGAGTCCAGTAACAGTGGTGCTCATTTGAAGTGCTTTGCTTACCTATAGGGAAAAAAAAATTTTGTTTTTCTTGATGTATGTGGTCTTTTAGGGTATCTGGAACAAGAACAACGACACGATTTGAAATTTCATAACTAACTTAACTTTTTTGTGCTGGTGAGGGACACTACTGACTGAACTTTTAAGGTTTATAGATTTTTTTCAAAATTAATTTCATTCCATCTAAACCCAAAACCCGTTTTAGTAATTGGGGTGGCAATAAAGGAGAGTTGAAATTCATCTGAATAAGTTAAAAATGTTTGTTTACAAAGGGATATAACATTTTACCTATTTTAGGACTGTCTTCTGGAAGTAATATTATATTTCTTCTGGTAGACTTACTTTTAAATTTTTAAAAACTTTTTAAGGATATACTTCTAGAGAAATTAATATAGTGTCTGTTGCTGGCCTTCACATGAAGGAAAAACTTCCATTTAAGTCTAATTTAACATCTTCAGAATTCCTATTTAGGGTCAAATTTCTTTTTCCCCCAATGTTGTTACCTCCTCTGATTCTTAATTGAATTTTGGATCCTTTTATGAAGTGCCTGTAAAGTGAGAATCCAGTAAAATGTATTTAAGTAAAATAGTGTGATCACTGGGATAGAGTACCATCCTGTAAATAGTACACGTAAACTGTCTTCCTGTATCATTGATGAGTCACAGTTGGTTTGGGCTAGTTGTTTAACCCCTTTGACCTTCAGTTTAATCATTTTTACTTGTAAGAATAATATTTTCCCCTGCTAAAATCACAAAAATGAATTAGTCTTTAATGAGGTATTGCCTCTCTTTGGATGACAAAGACAGGTTTATCAACAAAAATCATACATTTGGGAAATAATAGATTGTGTGTTTTTACAATTTTAACTTTTTAAATTGTAAAAAGCTGGGGATATAAACTACCTTATTTTAATTTTATGTGTTTAGCAGTGTTCTCAACCCTGGCTGTGCACTTAGAGAGTTTTAAAAAACATCAGTGCCTGGGTCCTACCCTCAAGTGATTCTAAATAAATTGGTCTAAGGTAGGATGCAGGCATTTGTATTTTTGAAAGCTCCCAGGATGATTCTGATATGCAGCCAGGGTTGAGAATTACTGGTTTGGCATTATCTGTCTATTGATTTAATTCATTAATTGAGACTTTGTCCTTTTCTCTGGATACTTGCGGCTCATTACCCAGCCTATTAACATTTCCTGCCCTCATTTCACCTCGTGCTATTTACTTTTCACTCTCTTAACTTTGCTGCCCCCTATGGCTAATCAGCTACTTTCCTGAAGGGGATAGTGCTCTTGGATTCTGGAGTTTTAGGTGTGATGAGTTGATTCTATTGGATTTTACTGTAGTTATCATAATTAAAAACCAGCTATTATCCTTTGATACAAGGTGGTCACGTGTTTTTTTTTCTCTCTGTGATTTTCAGAGCTGTGGCTGAGCTGTCAAGTAAAAATGAGAACATATGATAGCAGTTTGCCTAGTTTTAATCTCATCATTCAGGGTAGCATGATAATCCCAACCAATTTGGAATGTAAAGCTGATATTTGCTGTATGTTCACAGCATTGTTCTGCCTCTTGAAGATTTAGAACTAATATTACTAGTGTATATGTTGACTATTAGATGTTGAACAGATGAGATATTGTTGATCATAACTGTTCTTGGTCATGCCTTATATTTATTTAGCGCCAAGTAATGTTTTTCTTGTGGTTGCTTTGGCAGCACATAATACTAAAACTGAAACTATTGAAGATTAGCATGATTCCTGCCCAAGGGTGACACACAGATTTGTGAAGTATTCCAGATTTTTGCAGAATAAACAGGGCATTTTAGAAAGAAAAAGAAAAAGGAAAAAGAAATGTTTTTCATCAGAGTGTTTTTACATCTATCATCTTAATCTTGACCACAGTTTTTTACTGAAGGTAGGGCAGCAAGGACCTGGGGCCACTTATATTCCATAACTCTCTTTTGTCTTTGGCCTTTCTGCTAACCAGTTTGAATGATACCTGTATTTGTTGATTTGTTGTGCTGAGTCAGTGTCAGTTATGATGTGATGTTCTCCCTCCAGAATGAGATGGTAAAATTTTTGTGAAAGCAGAAGTTATCTGTGTTTTCATATCCTATTATAGTACCAAATACGGTGTTCTGTGCATAATAAGTGTGGTCATGTAGGCGGAGTCACTGTTTTGATTAAGAAATTACCTGTTGGCCCTCCCTCTACACACATCCCCCGTTATTGATTATGCTTCCTTCAGTGGTGTTCTGTGCTATCTACCAGCAGATGGGTTCTCTTCTGTTTTGTGTTTTGTTTTAATATATTTGTGCGTAAATCTGATTCAAAGTTATGAATTTTGGGTTTTCAGTACCATGATAATAAATAGTAAATGTAGGTTTGAAACAAAGGATTGTTTGCTGCTGTATTTGTGCTTTGCCAGTGACTGGTTTAAGTGACGTGTAACATTATTGATAGATTTATTTCTAGGAAAAGTATTGTGTAAGGTCTGTGTGGAAAAGTAATACTGGGTTGACTTCCAGATGTGGACAACTATGTAAATATCGGGTAAACTGAAATAACTAGTTTCCAGTAATTTCTAAATTTGAGGCTCAGTCTTTATTTATAAGGATGTCCTTGAAGGAGATGAAAGGAACAGATTTTAAATATATAATTACTTTCAGTGCATTATTATGTGATAGGGAACCTAAATGCTTTACTGAAAGAGTTTTACATGACAGGCTAGGTTTATGTGAAATAAGCTCTGCTTGTCTGGGCAGGATATTCACTAATGAGCAGTTTCAAACCACTTTTTATATATATTTTTGAACTTTTCCTTGAAGGAATTTGTTTATGTGGTTTTTTCGTGTAATGGTGAATTTTAGAAATCCTGCAATTTTGATCAGATTTCTTAAAGAAATCTATTAGGATTTTTTTTTTTTGTAGTTTGCCACATATGATAGGTTCACATAAAATTCAGAGAACCTATTTCTAACTTGGATACTGAAGGCAAGGGATTTCTTGGGAACTCACTCCTCCTACTGGAATGGTGATGCTAATTGCATTTACTGTAACATTATTGTGATGTTATATCTAGTTGAGCCTTCCAGTGCTGAATGGGACCTCAGAAGTCATTCTGGTTTAGCTTTCATTGGGAATGAGTTTCACTCTTGTTCTAAATAAACAGCTATCTTGTCATTTCATCAGAAAAGCTTTCTTTAAGGTAGGGAGAAGAAGTACAGGGTTTTTAAGCTGTTAGATACTCTCTCAGATTTTGCTTAGTGAGGAAACTGCATAAACGATAGTTAAAAAGATGTTAGGTGTATGAAACTAGAATTTTTTAATGACTGGGCTTAACTTGTAGTACAGGATAATAAAATATTAAATATAGCTTTAAAAATGATACATTTTCTCTTTTTAATTGGATTTGCCTTTGATTCACACTCATTGATAACGGATATTCTAGAATTATAGATGTTACCAGAAGATGATGATTATTTGAACTCATGGTTGATCCTGTGCCTCTAAATTGATCAAGTCAAAAGGATGAGACAGTTTTTGTCATAAGCTCTGAATTTTGATTTAGCAAAACTGGGTGTTTTTTTAAAACATAATTTTCCGAACAGACTTTTCTAAAGATAAACATCTGTTGAAGTCATAAGTAAAATAAAATATAATTTCTATAGGAATATATATTTGCTTTTTTTTTTTTTTTTGTGGTACGCGGGCCTCTCACTGTTGTGGCCTCTCCCGTTGCGGAGCACAGGGTCTGGACGTGCAGGCTCAGCAGCCATGGCTCACGGGCCCAGCTGCTCCGCGGCCTGCGGGATCCCCCCGGACGGGGGCACAAACCCGTGTCCCCTGCATCGGCAGGCGGACTCCCAACCACTGCGCCACCAGGGAAGCCCCTGCTTTTTTTTTTTAACTTGTACTACTGTTCTTCTTATAATTAGCCAGAGGAAGAAGATTTTGTTTGCCTGCTGTGAAACTAGATACATACTTTGCTTTCAAAGTCTAGTACAGAAATATTTTCCTCTTTGATGTTCATAGTGCTTAAATTTTAGGTGAACCATTGTAGAGATTAAAACTTTTACTCAGTAAAGTGAATAAAATGATGAATGCTTTTTCTTTCAAAATTAAATGTCTTTAGGGGCTTAGAGTCTGGTGGGATAAATATAGACATGTAAGCCGGTGGTTTCAATTAGAGACAAGTGCTGTGATAAGAGTAAGCAGTGAAAGCCTAGGGGGGTGTGTGAGGGACCCAACTCAGTTTTGAGGAGAGAGAGGAGAGAGATCAGGGAAAGCTTCCTGGAGAAGGTGACAGGTAAGCTGAGACCTGAACGGCCAGACGTGTTAGACCAAGACACATGGGTTCTAAGAGGTCCACCTAAAAGGACAGTATGGGCAACCCCAGAGGTAGGTGAGCATAGCGTATGTTGGGAACTGCCAGCAATATATGTGGCCGTGATAAAGAATATTATAATAGGGAACTGGCTAGAGAAGAGACTGAAGCGACAATTAGTGTCTAGGTAACAGCCTTGATGCCATGTCCTGCACTTATTCCTGACAGTTGTGTGAAGAGTATATTGGGAGATGAGAGTGAAGAATACTAGTTAATGCTGGCCCAGTAATCCAGGCAAGAGATGATGGTGGCCTTATCTAAGTGGGGATAGGTGGTATCACAGGGGGACTTGGTGAGAGGGAAAAATCAATGATGATACATTTCTAACTTGTGCAACTAGATGTATGGTAGCAATTTACTGAAAGGGAAAAAGAGTGGAAGATCTGATGTGGGAGAAGACAGGGACAGGTTGTCTGTGGGACAGGTTGAAGTGCCTGTGGAAATAGAAGTGAAGAGTCTAGTAGGAAATTAGATATTTGGGTCTGGAGCTAAGTAGAAAAATCTGTGCTAAAAATAAGAATTTAGGAGCTTTAGATTAAAGGTGGCATTTGAAGAGATGCAACTGCTTACTGAAAATGTATATAGAATGAGAAGAGGGCAAGGAATACCATCATTTAGATGATGATCAAAGAAGAAGGAGCAGCAGCTTGAGTGGAAGACAGGAGAGAGTAGAGACAAGGCAGTCAAGGGAAGAAAATATGTTTTTAATTGGGAGTGGGGTGAGGCTAGTAACAGTGAGAAGAACTGCTAACAAGTCAAATAAGAATGGAAATGTTTCCATGGGTTTGGTAGTCTTCAGGCAACATTTGTGACTCTAGAGGGGTTTCAGAGGATTGATAGACTTGAAACCAGACTTCTCTAAGGAGAAATGAGGAGTGAATGGAAATTGGGAAAGCCAAGTCAGTAAGTATGGACATCTCTTTCAGGAAGCTTGACAATTAAAACAAAAAAAATGTATCACTGGCTGCTGGGTGGAGAATGGATTGTAGCAGAACAAGATTTTTAGAAGGAGGATCAGTTAGGAGGTTGTTTTAATAGACTAGATGAGGCATGATGTGGCTAGGGCTAGGGTGGTAGCAGTAAAGATGGAGAGAAGAGATATATTCACAATATAACTTAGCTAGGACTTGTTGATGAATTGTTTGGGAGAGATGGACAGGCAAAGGTAGGAGCCAAAGATGTTTCCCAGGTGTTTTAGCTTGGACAGCTGCGTTGCATAGGTCTACCACCACTGAGAAGGAATACATTAGAAAAAGAACCAGATAAAGAGGGAAAATCCAGAGTTATATTTTAGAGATTTTAAGTTTGAGATGTCTTTTGGAAACCTAGGTATAAACATCAAATAGAATTTTGGATGTGTGAATCACAGAGTGCCCATTGGTAATTTCTATGATTTCTAAACATTCATTAAAAGATTTTCAACGGAGCTTCCCTGGTGGCGCAGTGGTTGAGAGTCCGCCTGCCGATGCAGGGGATACGGGTTCGTGCCCCGGTCCGGGAAGATCCCACATGCTGCGGAGCGGCTGGGCCCGTGAGCCATGGCCGCTGGGCCTGTGCGTCCGGAGCCTGTGCTCTGCAACGGGAGAGGCCACAACGGTGAGAGGCCCGCGTACCGCAAAAAAAAAAAAAAAGATTTTCAACGTTGTTTATTAGAAAATGTTCATAGTTTGGGATGCTGGCCACTTGGTCTTTTGGGCAAAATGGGATTATGTATTCCCCATTCAGTGGAATGTCATTGCGCAGTGGCAAGATGTCCTTGGTATATGTGTGAGGTAGATTACAAAATTTGTTGGGACAGGTTCATGAGTAGGGTTAGTTACTTAATTGGCTGTTTTCTGCCTTTAGACTATAAGTAAAGTGCTCCAGGACCTGAGATCCATATCTTCCTTCCCAGAATTTAGGCAGTCAGTACTTGGTTTAATATTTATTGAATGAAATAATGACGCAAATGCTATTAAATTCATTTAAAGAAAAACACCATTTTGTGTCATGCAGTAATTCACAAATTTATAATGATTTATAATTGAGTAATAGTTTACATACAGCCCCAAATTTAGCATTTTGTTGATGAAGAAACCAAAACAGGTAGGTTATATTCTTGTGCAAGTCATTTATAGCTTCATCTTCTCAATTGATTCGTCCTCTGTAATATGAAACCAAGATATGTATTGTCTGCACTAAAGCAAAATTAGCATGTTATTTTCTAACAGTGCAAAGGAGAAATATTTGTAGTTGAGAGCCTTACAAGAGAGATAATGATTTCTTTTAGGTCCTGGGCAGGTACTGAAAGTAGGTTTTTCTAAGACCCTGTAAAGCAGAGGATCTTTATTTTTTAAATTCTTCTGGTATAAAAATGCTTCATTGATCTTTGCAGGTCTCCCTTTTAGCACAATTCTTCCCTTTTTTAAAGTAATGTAAAGTTTTTCTGAAGAAGAAATTGGAGAACAGTTGTTTTATGAATGAGTACTGAGAAACAAGATGAAATGAACTTTTAATCACTCAGCACATTTGTGTCAGAGCTAGATTTATAATTTGGAGTCTCTGCTCACTTAAAGTTATAATGATATGTAATTAGCAGCTTTGAGGAATTATGGAATTATTATGGAATATCAAGACTGATTAGATTCTACTTATTTTTGCTTCTCTGTTCTATACACAAGCTATGTACACACAGTTTTTGAAAACTTTTTTTTTTTAAACTATGACCACATTAACATAGCACTGTCTTTCTGATCATTATTTCCCAATTCAAGGGAGGAAAATAAATTGGGGCAAGATAACTGAGACTTGGATATAAAAGTCAATTGGGCCAATTCATCTATCACTCTACTGATTTTATTCTCCTGAAAACTGAGAAAAACTGAAATTAGACAATATGTCATCTCTCTAAGTAGTTTTCTACATACATTTGTGACTAAATTTGAATCCAAAGTGGAAATAAAGTAGCAGATGTAACAATGAAATGCTTTTAAGGTGCATTTAATTTTCACAGTCATATTTCCTTCATAGGAAATTTCTATCATTCATGTAGGAGAGGTAAAAATAACCCAGGTTTTACTTAGCTACCAGATACCCAGGCACTGATTTTGGTATTTCATATATTTTGATAATTCTGTTTTTAATTTGAACCACCTGTATAAGCTTACACATAATCATATTTTGATATTTTGAGAACTTCTTTTTTTTAAAAAAAGATCTAGAAAAGTAGCTTCTCCTGTGGAATAGGAATGACTATTTTAGGATACAGTACTTGCTGTGAGTCATGAGTGAGTCTCAGTTTTCATGGTTTTCTAAAATAAAGTCATTTAAAGACTATGCAGTGAGAAATGTCATATTCTTAACTACCCTATTTCTTGTATAATGGCTTTATTAGTTTTGTAAAAACTTACAGACTCACTCTTAAAGACAAGTCAATAGAAAGTAAAAATCCCCAGGCAGAGGAAACTTCTAAAATTTTGAACATCTTCCTATATTTTCCCATTAGTGAGATCATATAATGTATGTTGTTCTATAACCCATTACTTTCACTTTAATAGAATACTATAAATAGCATGTTTCTGAAAGAAAAAAATTAAAATCTAGAATTGTTTCTGATTAAACTTTATTTTTGGAAATACTGAGTCAAATCATTTTAAACCTTGATTATGAAAATTCCTTATGTTAAAAGGAGAGGAAATAACTTCTAAGAGTACTGTTGTTTAATTTTGGGGAGATTATACATGGATCTCCTAGAAAATCTGATTAAAGAAATCCATCATCTCAGAAAATATCATATACAATATTTTGTATATAATTTCAGGGTCCTTGGATTTGCAGCACCACCGCCATGCTGAAGCCCGTCTCTGGTCAGATGGAGGAGGGAAGTGGGTGGGTTGGTTTGTGGCCCTTAGGCCCTGCCCTAGAGACTTGAACCACCTTGTTAAAGTAGGTAATCCTTTTCCTAACACAGTAGCAGGTGTTTCTTAGGAGTTGCAGGTAGAGTTAGCTGCAAGATGGAACCTCATCACAGCTATGGAAACCATCTATAAAGATCTGTTTTAAAACACTTCTTGTTCCCCAAGGGTCCCAAATGAAACAAAGATGCTTCTAAAAACCTTTATTTAATGAATAGATTTTATATTCAAATTGAATTAAACAGATGACACAATATTCCATTTATTCTTCTAGGAGACTGTTTTTCAGTATTCTGCTTCTCAAGGTTCTACATTCCAAGAAATCCATATAACATGCCCCACCAGCTCATCTTCATTTCTTGTTCTTATCTTCTTTAAAGTGTTTTTTTTTTTTTTGCGGTACGCGGGCCTCTCACCGTTGTGGCCTCTCCAGTTGCGGAGCACAGGCTCCGGACGCGCAGGCTCAGCGGCCATGGCTCACGGGCCCAGCCACTCTGCGGCATGTGGGATCTTCCCAGACCGGGGCACGAACCCGTGTCCCCTGCATCGGCAGGCGGACTCTCAACCACTGCGCCACCAGGGAAGCCCCTTTAAAGTGGTTTTGATAACAAGAGGAAACATAATTTTTTGAAATAAAAATTGAACAGTATATTTTAACCCTTTTGTAGTGTAGTAGTTGTGAATGTATTTGTATTTGAATGGTAATTGAGTAAAGCATGTAAATATTTATGCTTTTTAAAGTTTTAGATAGTATTCTAGGGGTTTTCTTAAAATGGTATATATTTGTATATTAGAATGCATTATCAAACTGGTAGGTTTCATGTATTCAAATTCCTAAGATGTGATATCTACAATTTTTCCCACCATTTTCAATCTTAATGAAATCATAGACCCTTACCTAAGTCATATGTAGTTACAATGCTGTGAATCATTTGTTAATAAACGTTTCCATTGTTACCTTATAAAAGCTTGATCCTCTGAAGTTTCAAATAAAAGCTGATTTTAGACTCTTAGTTATTAATGTTCTAGGGGTATTGCCAAAAAAAGCTGCATGTCCTATATTCTGTGCCAGTTTCTTAAATTAGAATCTTGGATTGCATCCTCAGCGTGTCACTGTAGTGGTATTGCTGGGTTGCTATGATACGGTGCTTGTTCTGTAATTTGTAGCACGAATCTTATATGAGAGCCTACTTTAGATTTCAAGTATGTGAGCAACAGTAATAGGGAATATGTTATCTTTTTTCTTTAAGGAAAATTATACCTATAAAACTTATTTCTGTTACAAATTATGATATCTAGTACTTCAAACTATTCTTAGATGTAATATAGAGGATTAACAATGAACAACTTGAAATAATTGGGTTATCCCTAAGAAGTTTAGTTTATCACATTGACTTTTATGAAAATGGACAAGAAATGGAAGGCTTTATGATAATGAATATTTTAAAATTTTAGTGTTCTTGATATTTGAGGTCTTGAGAGAACCGAATATAGACTAGATTTTCTGGTAAGATTCATTTGAGACAGTACCAGCAAAACTATATTACGAGGGAAAACTCAAAATTATCTTCCTGTACTGAAAATAATATTTTTTTATTCAATGAACTGTTATTAAAACCAATACTACATAGCCATGTTAATAAACTATTATTATTATCTCTTTTTAAAAAAATTTTATTGAAGTATAGTTGATTTACAAGGTTATGTTAATTTCCGCTGTACAGCAAAGTGAGTCAGTTATACATATATATATTCTTTTTCATTATGGGTTTTTTTTTTTTTTTGCGGTACACGGGCCTCTCACTGTTGTGGCCTCTCCTGTTGCGGAGCACAGGCTCCGGACACGCAGGCTCAGCGGCCATGGCTCACGGGCCCAGCCGCTCCGCTGCATGTGGGATCTTCCCAGACCGGGGCACAAACCCGTGTCCTCTGCACGGGCAGGCGGACTCTCAACCACTGCGCCACCAGGGAAGCCCCATTATGTTTTTTTTTTTTAACATCTTTATTGGAGTATAATTGCTTTACACTGGTGTGTTAGTTTCTGCTTTATAACAAAGTGAATCAGTTATACATATACATATGTCCCCATATCTCCTCCCTCTTGCATCTCCCTCCCTCCCACCCTCCCTATCCCACCCCTTTAGGTGGTCACAAAGCACCGGAGCGGATCTCCCTGTGCTATGCGGCTGCTTCCCACTAGCTAGCTAGCTATTTTATGTTTGGTAGTGTTTATATGTCCATGCCACTCTCTCACTTTGTCCCAACTTACCCTTCCCCCTCCCTGTATCCTCAAGTCCATTCTCTAGTAGGTCTGCATCTTTATTCCCATCTTGCCCCTAGGTTCTTCATGACCTTTTTTTTTTTTTTTTTTTGATTCCATATATATGTGTTAGCATACTGTATTTGTTTTTCTCTTTCTGACTTACTTCACTCTGTATGACAGACTCTAGGTCCATCCACCTCACTACAAATAACTGAGTTTCGTTCCTTTTTACGGCTGAGTAATATTCCATTGTATATATGTGCCACATCTTCTTTATCCATTCATCTGTTGATGGACACTTAGGTTGCTTCCATGTCCTGGCTATTGTAAATAGAGCTGCAATGAACATTTTGGTACATGACTTTTTTGAATTATGGTTTTCTTAGGGTATATGCCCAGTAGTGGGATTGCCGGGTCATATGGTAGTTCTATTTTTAGTTTTTTAAGGAATGTCCGTACTGTTCTCCATAGTGGCTGTATCAATATACATTCCCACCAACAGTGCAAGAGGGTTCCCTTTTCTCCACACCCTCTCCAGCATTTATTTGTAGATTTTTTGATGATGGCCGTTCTGATGGGTGTGAGACGATATCTCATTGTAGTTTTGATTTGCATTTCCCTAATGATTAATGATGTTGAGCATTCTTTCATGTGTCTGTTGGCAATCTGTCTATCTTCTTTGGAGAAATGTCTGTTTAGGTCTTCTGCCCATTTTTGGATTGGGTTGTTTGTTTTTTTAATGTTGGGCTGCATGAGCTGCTTGTAAATTTTGGAGATTAATCCTTTTTCAGTTGCTTCATATGCAAATATTTTCTCCCATTCTGAAGGTTGTCTTTTCATCTTGTTTATGGTTTTCTTTGCTGTGCAAAAGCTTTTAAGTTTCATTAGGTACGATTTGTTTATTTTTGTTTTTATTTCCATTTCTCTAGGAGGTGGGTCAAAAAGGATCTTGCTGTGATTTATGTCATAGAGTGTTCTGCCTGTGTTTTCCTCTAAGAGTTGTTTTTGGTTTTGTTTTTGCGGTATGCGGGCCTCTCACTGTTGTGGCCTCTCACTGTTGTGGCCTCTCCCGTTGCGGAGCACAGGCTCCGGACGTGCAGGCTCAGCGACCATGGCTCACAGGCCCAGGTGCTCCGCGGCATGTGGGATCTTCCCAGACCGGGGCACGAACCCATGTCCCCTGCATCGGCAGGCAGACTGTCAACCACTGCGCCACCAGGGAAGCCCTCCTCTAAGAGTTGGATGGTGTCTGGCCTTACATTTAGGTCTTTAATCCATTTTGACTTTATTTTTGTGTATGGTGTTAAGGAGTGTTCTAATTTCATTCTTTTACATGTAGCTGTCCAGTTTTCCCAGCACCGCTTATTGAAGAGGCTGTCTTTTCTCCACTGTATATTCTTGCCTCCTTTATCAAAGATAAGGTGACCATATGTGTGTGGGTTTCTCTCTGGGCTTTCTATCCTGTTCCATTGATCTACATTTCTGTTTTTGTGCCAGTACCATACTGTCTAGATTACTGTAGCTTTGTAGTATAGTCTGAAGCCAGGGAGCCTGATTCCTCCAGCTCCGTTTTTCTTTCTCAAGATTGCTTTGGCTATTTGGGGTCTTTTGTGTTTCCATACAAATTGTGAAATTTTTTGTTCTAGTTCTGTGAAAAATGCCAGTGGTAGTTTGATAGGGATTGCATTGAATCTGTAGATTGCCTTGGGTAGTAGAGTCATTTTCACAATGTTAATTCTTCCAACCCAAGAACATGGTATATCTCTCCATCTATTTGTATCATCTTTAGTTTCTTTCATCAGTGTCTTATAGTTTTCTGCATACAGGTCTTTTGTCTCCTTAGGTAGGTTTATTCCTAGATATTTTATTCTTTTTGTTGCAGTGGTAAATGGGAGTGTTTTCTTAATTTCACTTTCAGATTTCTCATCATTAGTGTATAGGAATGCACTAGGAAGGAAATGTCTTTCCTTCTGCTAACTTTGGGGTTTTTTTGGTTCTTCTTTCTCTAGTTGCTTTAGGTGTAAGTTTAGGTTGTTTATTTGAGATGTTTCTTTTTTCTTAAGATAGGATTGTGTAGTTATAAACTTCCCTCTTAGAACTGCTTTTCCTGCATCCCATAGGTTTTGGGTCGTCGTGTTTGCATTGTCATTTGTTTCTAGGTATTTTTTGATTTCCTCTTTGATTTCTTCATTGATCTCTTGGTTGTTAAGTAGTGTGTTTTTTAGCCTCCATGTCTTTGTAATTTCTTACAGGTTTCTTCCTGTAATTGATATCTAGTCTCATAGCATTGTGGTCGGAAAAGATACTTGATAAGATTTCAGTTTTCTTAAATTTACCAAGGCTTGATATGTGACCCAAGATATGATCTATCCTGGAGAATGTTCCATGAGCACTTGAGAAGAATGTGTATTCTGTTGTTTTTGTATGGAGTGTCCTATAAATATCAATTAAGTCCATCTTGTTTAATGTATCATTTAAAGCTTGTGTTTCCTTATTTATTTTCATTTTGGATAATCTGTCCATTGGTGAAATTGAGGTGTTAAAGTCCCCTACTATGATTGTGTTACTGTTGATTTCCCCTTTTATGGCTGTTAGTATTTGCCTTATGTATTGAGGTGCTCCTATGTTGGGCGCATAAATATTTACAATTGTTATATCTTCTTCTTGGATTGATCCCTTGATCATTATGTATTGTCTTTCTTTGTCTCTTGTCATAGTCTCTGTTTTAAAGTCTATTTTGTCTGATATGAGAATTGCTACTCCAGCTTTCTTTTGATTTCCATTTGCATGGAATATCTTTTTCCTTCCCCTCACTTTCAGTCTGTATATGTCCCTAGGTCTGAAGTGGTTCTCTTGTAGACAGCATATATACGGGTCTTGTTTTTGTATCCATTCAGCCAGTCTATGTCTTTTGGTTGGAGCATTTAATGCGTTTACATTTAAATAAATATCAATATGTCTGTTCCTATTACCTATTCCTTCTCTTGTGTTTCCTGCCTAGAGAAGTTCCTTTAGCATTTGTCGTAAAGCTGGTTTGGTGGTGCTGAATTCTCTTAGCTTTTGCTTGTCTGTAAAGGTTTTTATTTCTCCGTCAAATCTGAATGAGATCCTTGCTGGGTAGAGTAATCTTGCTTGTAGGTTTTTCTCCTTCATCACTTTAAATATGTCCTGCCATTCCCTTCTGGCTTTCAGAGTTTCTGCTGAAAGATCAGCTGTAAACCTTATGGGGATTCCCTTGTGTGTTATTTGTTGTTTTTCCCTTGCTGCTTTTAACGTTTGTTCTTTGTATTTAATTTTTGACAGTTTGATTAATATGTGTCTTGGCGTGTTTCTCTTTGGATTTATCCTATATGGGATTCTCTGTGCTTCCTGGACTTGATTAACTATTTCCTTTCCCATATTAGGGAAGTTTTCAACTATAACCTCTTCAAATATATTCTCAGTCCCTTTCTTTTTCTCTTCTTCTTCTGGGACCCCTATAATTCAAATGTTGGTACATTTAATGTTGTACCAGAGGTCTCTGAGACTGTCCTCAATTCTTTTCATTCTTTTTTCTTTATTCTGCTCTGCAGTAGTTATTTCCACTATTTTATCTTCCAGGTCACTTATCTGTTCTTCTGCCTAAGTTATTCTGCTATTGATCCCTTCTAGAGAATTTTTTTTTAATTTATTTTTTTGCAGTACACGGGCCTCTCACTGTTGTGGCCTCTCCCGTTGGAGAGCACAGGTTCCGGACACGCAGGCTCAGCGGCCATGGCTCACGGGCCCAGCCGCTCCGCGGCATGTGGGATCTTCCCAGACCAGGGCATGAACCCGTGTCCCCTGCATCGGCAGGCAGACTATCACCCACTGCGTCACCAGGAAAGCCCTTATAGAGAATATTTAATTTCATTTATTGTGTTGTTCATCACTGTTTGTTTGCTCTTTAGTTCTACTAGTTCCTTGTTAAACGTTTCTTGTATTTTCTCCATTCTATTTCGAAGATTTTGGATCATCTTCACCATCATTATTCTGAATCCTTTTTCAGGTAGACTGCCTATTTCCTCTTCACTTGTTAGGTCTGGTGGGTTTTTGCCTTGCTCCTTCATCTGCTGTGTGTTTCTCTGTCTTGTCACTTTGCTTAACTTACTGTGTTTGGGGTCTCCTTTTTGCAGGCTGCACGTTCGTAGTTCCCATTGTTTTTGGTGTCTATTCCCAGTGGCTAAGGTTGGTTCAGTGCATTGTGTAGGCTTCCTGGTGGAGGGGCCTAGTGCCTGTTTTCTGGCGGATGAGGCTGGATCTTGTCTTTCTGGTGGGCAGGTCCACGTCTGGTGGTGTGTTTTAGGGTGTCTGTGGCCTTATTATGGTTTTAGGCAGCCTCTGTGCTAATGGATGGGGTTTTTCCTGTCTTGCTAGTTGTTTGGCATAAGATGTCCAGCACTGTAGCTTGCTGGTTTTGAGTGGAGCTGGGTCTTGGCGTTGAGATGGAGATCTCTGGGAGATTTTCGCCGTTTGATATTACATGGAGCTGGGAGGTGTCTTGTGGACCAGTGTCCTAAACTTGGCTCTCCCGCCTCAGTGGCACAGCCCTGACGCCTGGCTGGAACACCAAGAACCTGTCCTCCACACGGCTCAGAATAAAAGGGAGAAAAGGAAGAAAGAAAGAAGATAAAATAAAGTAATTAAAATAAAAAATAATTATTAAGAAAAACATTTTTTTAAGTAATTAAAAAACCCCAAAACGGACAGACAGAATCTTAGGATAAATGGTAAAAGCAAAGCTATACAGACAGAATCACACACAGAAGCATACACATACACACTCACAAAAAGAGAAAAAGGGGAAAAAAAAATATATATCATTGCACCCAACGTCCACCTCCTCAATTTGGGGTGATTCGTTGTCTATTCAGGTATTCCAGGGTACATCAAGTTGATTGTGGAGATTTAATCTGCTGCTCCTGAGGCTGCTGAGAGAGATTTCCCTTTCTCTTATTTGTTTGCACAGCTCCCAGGGTTCAGCCTTGGATTTGGACCTACCTCTGCGAGTAGGTCGCCTGAGGGCATCTGTTCCCTCTCAGACAGGATGGGGTTAAAGGAGCAGCTGATTCGGGGGCTGTGGCTCACTCAGGCCAGGGGGAGGGAGGGGTACGGATGCGGGGCAGGCCTGCGGTGGCAGAGGCCGGCGTGATGTTGCACCAGCCCAAGGTGCGCCGTGTGTTCTCCTGGGGAAGTTGTCCCTGGATCCCGGGACCCTGCCAGTGGTGGGCGGCACAGGCTCCCGGGAGGGGAGGTGTGGAGCGGGACCTGTGCTCGCTCACAGGCTTCTTGGTGGCAGCAGCAGCAGCCTTAGCGTCTCATGCCCGTCTCTGGGGTCTGCGCTGATAGCCACGGCTTGCGCCCATCTCTGGAGCTCCTTTAGATGGCGCTCTTAATCCCCTCTCTTCGCGCACCAGGAAACAAAGAGGCAAGAAAATGTCTCTTGCCTCTTAGGCAGGTCCAGACTTTTCCCCGGACTCCCTCCCAGCTAGCTGTGGTGCACTAGCCCCCTTCAGGCTGTGTTCACGCAGCCAGCCCCAGTCCTCTCCCTGGGATCCGACCTTTGAAGCCCGAGCCTCAGCTCCCAGCTCCCGCCCGCCACGGCGGGTGAGCAGACAAGCCTCTCGGGCTGGTGAGTGCTGGTCGGCACCAATCCTCTGTGCGGGAATGTCTCCACTGTGCCCTCTGCACCACTGTTTCTGCGCTCTCCTCCGTGGCTCCAAAGCTTCCCCCACTCCACCACCCGCAGTCTCTGCCCACGAAGGGGCTTCCTAGTGTGTGGAAACCTTTCCTCCTTCACAGCTCCCTCCCCGAGGTGCAAGTCCCATCCCTGTTCTTTTGTCTCTGTTTTTTCTTTTTTCTTTTGCCCTACCCAGGTACCTAGGGAGTTTCTTGCCTTTTGGGAGGTCTGAGGTCTTCTGCCAGCATTCAGTGCGTGTTCTGTAGGAGTTGTTCCACATGTAGATGTATTTCTGATGTATATGTGGGGAGGAAGGTGATCTCCGCGTCTTACTCTTCTGCCATCTTGAAGCTCTCCTCCTCCATTATGGTTTATCACAGGATATTGACTATAGTTTCCTGTACTATACAATAGGACTTTGTTGTTTATCCATCCTATATATAATAGTTTGCGTCTGCTAATCCCAAACTCCCAATCCTTCCCTCCCCAACTCGTCCCTCCCTCTTGGCAAATACAAGTCAGTTCGCTATGTCTGTGAGTCTATTTCTGTTTTGTAGATATGTTCATTTGTGTCATAGTTTAGATTCTGCATACAAGTGATATCATACGGTATTTGTCTTTGTCTTTCTGACATGCTTTGCTTAGTATGATAATCTCTAGGTCCATCCATATTGCTGCAAATGGCATTATTTCATTCTTTTTTATGGTTGAGTAATATTCCATTGTATTATGTATATAATATATATATATGTTATATATATATATATATAAAACACATCTTCTTTATCCATTCATCTGCTAGTGGAGATTCAGGTTGTTTCCATGTCTTGGCTATTGTAAATAGTGCTTCTATGAACATTTATAGTTATGCCCAGGAGTGGGATTGCTGGATCATGTGGCATGTCTAGTTTTTTGAGGAGCCTCCATACTGTTTTCCATAGTGGCTTCACCAATTTACATTTCCAACAGTGTAAGAGGGTTCCCTTTTCTCCACACCTTCTCCAACATTTATTATTTGTAGACTTTTTAATGATGGCCATTCTGACCAGTGTGAGGTGGTACCTCACTGTAGTTTTGATTTGCATTTCTCTGAAAATTAGCGATATGCCTTTCGGCCATCTGTGTGTTGTGTTTGGAGAAATGTCTAGGTGTTCTGCCCATTTTTCAATTGGGTTGCTTTTTTGTTGTTGTTGTTATTGAATTGTAGGATCTGTTTGTTTATTTTGGAAATTAAGCCCTTGTCAGTTGCGTCATTTGCTAATATTTTTTCCCAGTCCATAGGTTGTCTTTTTGTTTATGGTTTCCTTTGCTGTGCAAAAGCTTATAAACTTGATTAGGTCCCATTTGTTTATTTTTGCTTTTATTTCTATTGCCTTGGGAGACTGACCTAAGAAAACATTGGTATGATTTATGTCAGAGACTGTTTTGCCTGTGTTATTATTATCTCTTATGTGATGGTTTTGAATTTTCATTTACATGTTCCGTGAAAATTTCTAATTTAGTATTATAAATTAGTATAGGCAGCATAAAGACAAAAACAAGGATATTCTAAGCATCCATTGTATATATTGTACATTTATGGTAGAATGAAGTTTATGTTATTTTTACGTGTATTTGATCTTTAAACTACAATTGATCTTTAAACTTTTACTCTCTTTCAATAATGTCTTAAGTATTTGATAGGAAAGTATTTTAGAGACCAGGACTGGACTAAATTTTTTAAACACCTTTATTTAGATATAATTTATGTACCATACAATTCACCATTTAAAGTGTACAATTCAGTGGGTTTTGGCATATTCACAGATATGTGCTACCATCACTACAGTCAATTTTAGAACATTTTCATCATCTCAAAAAGAAATGCCATACTCCTTAACTATTACCCCCACTATCCCCTCATCCCTCCCACCCCTACCCTAAGCAATCACTAATCTAATTCTGTTTCTATAGATTTCCCTATTCTAGACATTTTACAATAATGGAAGCCTATAATGTATGGTCTTTTGTGACTGCTTCTTTCCACTTAGCATAATGTTTTCAAAGCTTGTCACGTTGTAGTACATATCATTACCGCATTCCTTTTATGACCCATTAATACTCCATAGAATGGCTTTAACACCACATTTTATTTGTCCATTCATCAGTGGATGAACATTTATGTTTTTTCCTCCTTTTAGTTATTATGAATAATGCTATTATAAATATTTGTGTACAAGTTTTGGGGTAGACATATGTTTTCATTTCTCTAGGGTATACCTACACTTAGGAGTGGAATTGCTAGGTCATGTGGTAATTCTGTGTTTAATCACTTCATAAACTGCCTCACGGTTTTCTACTGCAGCCCCACTGTTTTACATTCTCACCAGCAGTGTATGAGGGTTCTGATCGTTCACATCATCACCAACACTGTTATTCTGACTTTTCGATTATAACCATCCTAATGGATATGAAGTTATATCTCTTTGTGGTTATGATTTGCATTTCTCTAATGATTATTGATGTCAAACATCTTTTAATGTGCTTATTGGCCATTTGTTATACCTTCTTTGGAAAAATGGCTCTTCAGATCCTTTACCCAATTTTTTTTTTTAAATAAATTTATTTATTTATTTTTGGCTGCGTTGGGTCTTTGTTGCAGTGCACAGGCTTCTTGTTGAGGTGGCCTCTCTTGTTGCAGAGCACGGGCTCTAGGCACACGGGCTTCAGTAGTTGTGACACGTGGGCTCAATAGTTGTGGCTCGCGGACTGTAGAGCGCAGGTTCAGCAGTTGTGGTGCACAGGCTTAGCTGCTCCACGGCATGTGGGCTCCACACACATCCCAGACCAGGGATCGAACGCATGTCCCCTACATTGGCAGGCGGATTCTTAACCACTGCGCCACCAGGGAAGCCCCTTTGCCCAACTTTTAATTGAATTATATGTCTTTTTATCATTGAGTTGTAAGAATTCTTTATATATTCTTGATATAAGTCCCTTTGTCTTTTCACTTTCTTGCTGGTGTCCTTAGAAGCACAGATGTTTTTAATTTTGATGAAAAGTCCAAGTTATCTTTTTTTTTCCCTTACTGCTTTTGGTGTCATATCTAAGAATCCTTTCTAAATCCAAGGTTATGAAGATCTACCCTTATGTTTTCTTTTCAGAATTTAATGGTTTTAGTTCTCACATTTAGGTCTTTGACCCATTTTGAGTTAATATTTGTATGGAATGTGATGTAAAGGTTAAAATTTACTCTTTTGTGTGTGTCCCAGCACTATTTGTTGAAAATACTATATGTTTTTCTCATTGAATGGTCTTGGTTCCTTTGTTGAAAATCAGTTGGCACATGATTTTATTTCTGGACTCTTAATGCTATTCCATTGATCTGTCTATCTGTCTTAATCAGCACCACACTGTATTGATTACTGTTGCTTTGCAGTGTGTTTTGAAATGGGGAAGTATGAGTCTTTCTACTTTATTCTTTTTATGTTTTATATCTTGCCTTCCCAACCTGCCTCTAAACTCCTGAAGGCAGTAAATCATCTCTAACTTTCAGAATTAACCCCAAAGGATTGGTTTTCAAGATTGTTTTGGATATTCTTGGTCACTTGCAATTGTAAGGCTTAGGTTATTGATTTGTGATCTTTATTCTTTCTTATATAGGCATTTACAGCTATATTTGTCCCTCTAAATACTGTTTAAGCTACATCCCATATGTTTTGTGTCTTCATTTGCATTTGTCTCAAAGTATGTTATGATTTTCCTTTTGATTTCTTCTTTGATCAACTAGTTATTTAATAGTGTGTTGTTTAATTTCCTCTTACTTTTGAATTCTCCAAATATTCTTTCTGTTTTATTGAGTTATAATTTTATTCCATTGTGGTCAGAGAACATGCTTTGTATTATTTCTGTGTTTTTAGATGTTTTGAGGTTTGTTTTATGACCTGGCATATGGTCGGTCCTGGAGAATGTTTCATGTGCACTTGAGAATATATATTCTGCTGTGATAGGGTGGAGTGTTCTATAGTAAATAAAAATTTGTAGTGTTCTTTAGAAGTCTGTTAAGTCTAGTTGGTTTATTATGTTGAACAAGTCTTCTGTTTCCTGTTGATTTTCTGCTTCAATGTTCTATCCATTATTGAAAGTGAGATATTGGACTTCCCTGGTGGCGCAGTAGTTAAGAATCCGCCTGCCAATGCAGGGGACACGAGTTCGATCCCTGGTCTGGGAAGATCCCACAAGCCTCGGAGCAACTAAGCCCATGCGCTGCAACTACTGAGCCTGCGCTCCACAGCCCGCAAGCCACAACTACTGAGCCTGCGTGCTGCAACTACTGAAGCCCGCGCATCTAGAGCCCGTGCTCTGCAACAAGAGAAGCCACCACAATGAGAAGGCCACACACCGCAAGGAAGACTAGCCTCTGCTTGCCACAACTAGAGAAAGCCCACACGCAACAACGAAGACCCAATGCAGCCAAAAGAAAAATAGTGAGATATTGAAGTCTCCAACTATTATTAAGCTGTCAGTTTTTCCTTCATGTATTTTGGCATTGTGTTAGTAGGTACAAATATCTTTATAATTGTTTCATCTTACTGATGAATTGACCATTTTATCATTATAAAATGGCCCTCTTTGTTTCTAGTAAATTTTTTTGTTTGCATTAAAGTCTGTTTATCTGATATTAGTATAGCCACTCCAGCTTTCTTGTGATTGTTTGCATGATATATCACTTTACATCCTTTTACTTTCAATCTGTTTATATCTTTGAAGCTAAAGTATATCTTTTGGAGACAGCATATAGTTAGGTCATTTTTTAAAAAATCCAGTCTGACAATCTCTGCCTTTTGATTGGATTGCTTAATCCATTTGTATTTAATGTTATTTATATGGTTGGATTTATATCTGCCATTTTATTTTTTTGTTTTATATATATGTCATGTCTTTTTTGTTCTGTATTTTCTCTTTACTGCTTTCTTTAATATTAAGTTTATATTTTCCAATTCAGCATTTATGTTTGTTTAATTTTTTTTCACTGTATCTTTTTTAGTTTATTTTTAGTGATTGCTTTTGGGCTTACTATATGCATATTAATTTATTGGAATCAACTTCAGATTTATATTAATTTAGTTCCAGTGAGATAATAGAATCATTACTCCTATATTCCTCTATTTCCTTTTCCTCCTTTTTGTGGCATTATTGTTATACAGTTACATTTATTGATGTTACAAACCCAATCATACATTGTTATAATTATTGTTTTACCATAAGTAGTTATTTCTTTAGCCCAGTACAGTTTTGCTCCCACCCACCTCCTTTGTACTGTTACTGGCAAATATATTAGGTATCTATATGTTAACGACCCAACAATACATTCTATACATATTATTTTATACAATTTAAAAAATCAATTAAGAGAGAAAGAAAAAATATGCATTTATACTCTCTTTTATAATTATATAATTACCTTTACTGTTGCTCTTTGTGTGTGTGTGTGTGTGTGTGTGTGTGTGTGTGTGTGTGTGTGTGTGTGTGAATTTGAATTACTTTCTGTAGTCATTTGCTTTCAGCCTGAAGAAATTCCTTTAAGGAAGGTTGGCTAGTGATAAATTCTCTCATTTTTTTGTTTATCTGGGAATGTCTTTATTTTGCCTTCATTTTTTAAAGAGAGCTTTGCAGGATTTTTGGTTGATGGCTTTTTTCTTTGAGCAGTTTAAATATGTTATTCTGCTGTTTTCTGGCCTCTACTGTTTCTGCTGAGAAGTCAGCTGTTAATCTTATCCCTGTACAATCTGTTTTTCTTTTGCTGCTTTCAAGATTTTCTCCTGTCTTTAACTTTCAGCATTTTTACTATGATATGTGTATTTGTGGATCTCCTTGAATTTTTCCTTCTTGGAGTTTGTTAAGCTTCCTCAATGTGTAGGTTAGTGTTATTCAATAAATTTGGGAAGTTTTCAGTCATTATTTCTTCAAAGTTTTAAAATTTTGCTCCTTTCTCTCCTCTTCTTATGGTACTCCCATTATGTGCATTTGTCAAACCTGATGAAGTCCCAAGAAGCTCTATTCATTTTTCTTCATCTCTTATTTTTTCCTCTCTGTTCTTCTCATTTCCTAATTTCTATCATTCTATCTTCAAAGTTCTGTAATTCTTTCTTCTGACAGTCATATCTACTGTTGAGCCCCTCTGGTGAATTTTCCATTTTGTTATTATACTTTTCGATGCAGAATTTCCGTTTGTTTCTCTCTCTCTGTGTGTGTTAATTCTGTCTCTTAATTGGTATCCTCTATTTGATTTGACATTGTCACATCTTCTCTACTTCTTTAACCATGGTTTCCTTTATTTCTTTGAACATATTTACAATAGCTGCTTTGAAGTCATTTTCTGTTAAATCCAACATCTAATTTCTCTCACAGGCAGTTTCTGTTGCCTTTTTTTTTTCCTTAGTGTATAGGTCATACTTTCCTGTTTCTTTGCACATCTTGTAATTTTTTTGTTGTAAACTGGACATTTTAGACAACATAGTCTAGCAGCCCTGGGTACTGGTCCTACCCTTTGGGGCCTGTTACTGTTGTTTGTTTGTTTAGTGACTGGGTGACGTTTTCCTCCACCACAGCATTAAGCCTCTGGTGTTCCTCAGCAAGGCAGCTTTGGGTATGCCCATAGTCCCCCTGAGATAACAGTAGTTGTGACAGGGCTCTCTTTGTCTTCTCCTGACCACAGCCCCAGCTTTAAATTCCAGTGACTTTCATCTAATTGCTTACTTGTTTTCAACAATGCCATGGAGCATACTTGTTCTACAGAGCAATCCAATCAAATTTGGGCTCCTTTGAAGGAATATTTCCTGACATCAGTGTTTGATATTTGTTCTGACACCAAGAGGGCTCCTCCAAGCTGTTCCTTTCCCTGGTGTTGACCTGCAAACTAGCCAGCCTAGAGTTTAGCCTTATATCCTCATTGAATCTGCAAATGTCTCCATTACCTTTTACCACAACCTCCATTGTTTTGAGGGGTTAAGCTTGAATTTAAGCTTGAACTTTCCCATGCTCTGTTGAAAATGCAGTCTTTGGAAAGAGACATAGCTTGCTTCCCCACTACCCCACTGCCCCAGGCAAAATCTCTGAGCCAGGGCTCTGGAGCTGGTGGTGGGGAAAATAACAGACTTCTCTCTAAGGGACAACACACTTTAGGAGCTGAACGTGAGGTGGAGAGGGGGCAGTAGCCTGAGATCTTGGCTTTTCCTCTTCCAATATGGAACCATAGCATTACAGGCCAAGACTCAGGTAATCAGGGCTCCAGTATTCTCAGTGAGTGGTTCTGCACCAAATATAGAGTCTCTGTCCCAGAAATACAGGTTGGGGAGAAGAAGGGAGCCCCTCTTTTCAACTACACTGGCCTGGAAATTGGCCTCAGCAACAGGTAGCTGTGGGCAGAATGAGAAATGCCAGCATTCTGCTCCACATCTGAAGAAAGCTGTCTGACTGGGAGCTGGAGGTAGAGGGAACCTTGTGTTCTTTTTTTTTTTTTTTAATTTTTTACTTTTATTTTTGGCTGTGTTGGGTCTTCGTTGCTATGCGCAGGCTTTCACTGGTTGTGGCGAGCGGGGGCTACTCTTCGTTGCGGTGCGCAGCCTTCTCATTGCGGTGGCTTCTCTTGTTGCAGAGCAGGGGCTCTAGGTGCGTGGGTTTCAGTAGTTGTGGCATACAGGCTCAGTAGTTGTGGCTGGCGGGCTCTAGAGCACAGGCTCGATAGTTACGGCACACGGGCTTAGTTGCTCTGCAGCATGTGGGATCTTCCCAGGCTAGGGCTCAAACCTGTGTCCCCCGCATTGGCAGGCGGACTCTTAACCACTGCGCCAACAGGGAAGCCCCAAGCCTTGTGTTCCCTTTTTTTTTTTTTTTTTTGAAGCCTTGTGTTCTTGACTGCACCTCTCTGGAGTGGAGTTTCTGCCTACTGAGCTGGGAGGAGGCTGTCTTGGTTTAGATACCAAGACTGGCTTTTCTTACTAAATTTTCATAGATATTCTTGGATAGATGTTTCCTCATTTACTTTTTTGCCTTAGGACCATTTCCAGAGGCTTTAAAAGGTTGTTTTAAAAATGATTTTAATCAGCTTCACTGGAGAGCAGGTCTGTGGAGCTCTTAACCTTGTCTTGCTAAAAGTTGATCTCCCTGTGGTCTAAAAATTTAGCTTCTTTTACAGTAAAAATTAGTACTTTACAATTATCTAGGATTTCATAGCTTACAGGTATGTAATAATGCCAGTAAATTTGAAAACTTAGAGGAATTGGGAAAATCCCTTAATAAACAGCTTTCTCAAACTGACACAAGAAGAAACAAAAGTCTGAATAAGTCATATCTATTTAATTGAATCCTCATTAAAAACCCTGTCAAGGACATTATTAAAAAAGATAATTACAGACCAATATCCCTTATGAGCATAGACGGAAAAATCTTATACAAAAGTATAGCAAATTGAATTTAGCAACATATACATAGGATGATACATCATGATCATGTGGGATCTATGCCAGGAATCCAAGGCTGGTTTACATTAAAAACTGATTTGCTGAATAAATAGAATAAAAGAGAAAAATCATATCATTACTTCAATATAAATAGAAAAGTAGAAAATTCCTTTTCTGTATAGTTACCTTCTCTCTAGTACTTTTCCATACAAATTCCAGCCACCTCAGTAGCCCTGATCTACTCTGTCTATTTAGCTCAGTAAGGCTGCTGGCTATTTTGAAGCTATATTGCTTCTCCCTATGCTGCAATCTGGAAAGTGTTAACAGGTAGAACTGGTGCAATTATGGGAGTCACTCTGTTTTCCTTCTCTCAGGGATCGAAGTCCCATACTACCTGATTTTCAACATCTGAAAACAATTATTTCATATATTTTGTCCAGTTTTCAGTAGTTTACTATAGGAAGATTAATCTGCCAGAAGCAGAAGTCTTGGCCACACTTCTTGTCATCCTTATGCAATGGGTATGAAGTGATGTATGGCATTTCATACATAAATTCATATACATAGTTTATATAATACATATTTACATTTTTCTCCTTACCAGTGTAGTTAAATGTCTTTTCATATGTTGATTGGTCAGTTGTGTTTCATGTGCCCTTCTATAGGTTTATTTGCCTTTTTCTTACTGATTTATAGATTTTTTTGTGTGCATTCTGGATACCATCCAGAGTTGGTTATAAAACACTTAAATGTTTTATAATTTTCCTATTCACATTTAGTTTTTTAGTTCTCTTAGAATTAATTTTTATAAATGATGTGAAGGAGGGAATCTAATTTTTTTATATGCATAGACAGTGGTCCTTGCATAATTTATTTTAAAATTCCCCACTGACTTTTTAAAACACCAATTCTATTATATATTAACCTCCTATGTATGTACGCTGGCATGTTTCCAGGTACCTTATTCACGCCCCCCCCATGGTCTTTTTGTCTATTCCTGCACAATATCATTTAATTTTGTTTTTTTAAATAATTTTATATATTTTATTTACTTGGCTGCATTAGGTCTTAGTTGTGGCACATGGGCTCAGTAGTTGTGGCTCACAGGCTCCAGAGCGCAGGCTCAGTAGTTGTGGTGCATGGGCTTAGTTCCTCCACGGCATGTGGGATCTTCCCGGACCAGGGCTTGAACCCGTATCTCCTGCATTGGCAGGCGGATTCTTAACCACTGTGCCACCAGGGAAGCCCCCACCATTTAGTTTTAATTACTATATGTGGTAAGATGACTGTTCCCTTCATCTTAAAAATCATGTTGGCTATTCTTGGCTCTTTATTTTTCCAGACGGATTTTAAGAGCAAGTCTTCAAGTTCCAACAAAACACCCTGTTGCAATCCAAACTTTATTCCCTGTATAGAATCATTGGAGAAGATGTTGAATATTCTCATCCATGGATACAATGTATGTTACTTATGTCTTCGATATATTTCTTAAAAGTTTTATAATTTTCTTCATAAAAGTCATATTTGTCCTTCGTTAGACCTCTCAAATTACTTGCCCCTGGAACCCAGTCACCATATTATGAGGAAGCTCAGGCCACATGGAGAGGTCACATGTGGGGGTTCTGGCACTAGCCCCAACTAGTCCTTCAGCCAAAGGCCAGAATCAACTGCAAGACATATGAATGATTGAGTCCTCACATGAGTCTAGTCCCTAGCTTTCTAGTTTTCTAGCTGAGGCCTTAGACATCATGGAGCAGAGATAAGCTGTCTCTGCTGTATCCTGTCTGAATCTCTGACCCAAAGAAATCGTGATAGATAGTATAATAATTGTTGTTTTAAACCACTAAAGTGTGGGATAATTTATTATTAAGCAATAGAAAATTAATACACCAGACATCATTCTGATTATGGATTGGTTTCTCCTGTAGGTCTGCCTAAGGTCTAATTATATTCTAATATAATTAGAGTATTTTAATATATTACATGGAATAATTTCTCATCCTAAATTAATAAATTGGCATTTATTACTGTGTCATGAGCTTGGCTAATTTATATTTGTATTGTGTATAAGAAGAAACCATGTATTTGCATGTATAAGGCAGAGGAATAAATTCAGACATTGAAAATTCATCATGAACACCATGGGAAATATACCCATGTGGTTGAGAATGAGAGTTTTCACGTTCCATGATATTTCTGTAGTCAGATACAGTTGTACAATGTTAGAAAACCTGAACTTGTCTTAAATACCTCTTGATTTGGTGGTAGTCTTTCTAAATAGGTTTCGTAAACTGACACCAGAGAGTACAGTGTAAAACTTCCTTATACTTTTCTAAAGACTCTAATTTACTTCAAAAAAATTCTTACGAAGTTTTCTAATAACAAATGAGTCAGTGTGATCAGCTAGGCTATGTACTCAACTACATAGGTATTATTTTTCTCAAATAGTTTATTTGTGAACCTTGAGGTCTCTCATGACTCGAAGATATTTCCAGGAAGAATCCACCTTGGAAGTCACATAGCCTCACTTTTATGACCCAGACTTGGAAGTCATGTAGCAGCACTTCTGCAATACTCAGTCTGTTCCCTAGAAGCCAGTCACTTTAGTCCAACCCACATTCACAGGAGAAGTAGGCTCCACCTTTTGAAGAGAGGAGTGTCAAAATAATTTGTGGACTAATTTTAGAACTACTACACTTGATAGGCATGGAATTAGAACAAGGGAAGTTTTATAAATATTTAATGTTATTAGGCTTAACATACCTGATTCTCTGTCTCACAACAGAGGATATAGTCGTGTTTAATGGTCCTGGTAGACTTAAAATCCTTTGGCTAAAGCTTTTTACTCATTGGGTAGTATTTGGATGGGCATTGTCTTTATTTGCTTCTGCAGAGAATGAAGAATAATGATGGGAGAGTGCATCCCAACCAGTGCATGTGCAAATAGGCCATTTGGGGAACTTTAAGTATCAGTATAAATGGAATGTGGGATGTAAAGGGGGGGATGATGGGAAATGAAGTTGGAAAGGTAGTGCCCCTCAGTTTCTCCTCCTCTCCTTTTACCCTCAGCTTTTGTCATCTTTACATTTTTAAGGCTAATAACATTTTCTGTAGCCATAATTAAGTTTTCTGTAAATTGTAAGTTAATTCTAAAAGTTGAAAGCCAGTGAACAAGGTTTATATTGTGTGACTGTGTAGGCTTCAGAGCTGCATAATGTAATTATATTTCCTTTCTTATATACTATTTTTAGTATTTCCTGGAGTTTCTAATTGTCTTTTTTTTGCACCTTTAACATACGGTTTTTTCCTCCAAATCTCCATGTGGTAAGATATCCTAATGATTCTGCTTTAGAGACCACTCTCATGGGGCCTTCTTTCCTCCTGCTCTAAACTGATCCACTTGTTCTCTAGTCCTGCTTTCTTGAATTTCCCTAATTCCTGGATTCCATTCCTTTCTCTTTCTCCCTATTGCTACATCATGTCCTCAGAATTTCCTATGAAAGGATATGAGGGTGCTAAGTTTTCCAAGTATTTGCATGTCTGAAAATGCCCTTTTTGAACCCGTATACTTTATTGATACTTGGCTAGTTACAGAGTTCTAGATTGGCATAAGAATTCTAGTGGCAGGGCTTCCCTGGTGGCGCAGTGGTTGAGAGTCCGCCTGCCGATGCAGGGGACGCTGGTTCGTGCCCCGGTCTGGGTAGATCCCACATGCCACGGAGCGGCTGGGCCTGTGAGCCATGGCCGCTGAGCCTGCGTGCCCGGAGCCTGTGCTCCACAACAGTGAGAGGCCCGTGTACCGCAAAAAAAAAAAGAATTCTAGTGGCAGAGCCCCATTATATTCTGGCATCACTCTTGCTGATAAGAAGCCTGATGGAGATCTGCCTCTGGTTCTTTTTTGCGTGACTTTTTAATTTGAAAGCTTTTACTCTTTTTTCCTGGGCATCTGAAATTTTGGTGTTAACTAAATTATCCCTTTGTTTAGGTTTTTTTCCTCTGTTGATTTAGTTTTTTTTCATGTTATAGGCTTTCCTCAAATATCTGGTGATCCTTTATAATCTGTTGATACGTATGAGTGAACAAAAAAAAAGTCACTTCAGAAGTTGGATGGGATTTGTTGACGGTCTAGTTTTGTTTAGAGTAATCGGGCAGGGAACTAGTTAAAAGCTAGAATGTATGAATATTTCTCTGGGACTATTCAGTTTCTTTAGGGAAGAACTTTCCAGGTTTTGTTTTTGTTTTTTTGTTTCTTGGGTTTTCTTTTTGATTTTGTTTTTGCCTGGAGCATGAATGCTTCACTGTCTTTTGGAGTGGGGTAGTAAACTGCATAGCACATACAGATTTATGTCATCCCCCCTATTTTCAGTTCACGTCTTAATCCGTCTTCTATTTCATCTGGTGTTTCTAATCTGTAGTTCTGTAGGAAACTCACCTGTAATACCTTTTCTGTTTATTCTAGGATATGAGTTCCTCTTTTTTGGTTTTGTCACTTACCACTTAATGTCCTTCGAATTTTCCAGAAATTTGATTGTCTTTTGCCTGGGAGACCATTCTTCTATTCTCTTTGATATTGTGGATTTATCCCTCTCCCTCCCTCCCTCCCTCCCTCCCCCCCACCTCTCTCTCTCTCTCTTTCTCTCTTTCTCTCTCTCTTTTTTCTGGTCTAATCTTCTAGAGCAGGGGTCCCCAACCCTGGGCCTCAGACGAGTAATGGTCTGTGGAACTGGGCCACCCAGCAGGAGGTGAGCGGCAGGCGAGCAAAACTCCCCATCTCTCGCATTACTGCCTGAACCATCCTTACCTTACCCCCAAACCCCCCACACCCCCCGGGTCCATGGAAGAATTGTTTACCGTGAAACCAGTTGCCAAAAAGGTTGGGGACTTCTGTTTTAGAGTAAAGGGAAGGAGATAAACAAATTTGCCATTTTTAAGTATATGCATTGTGATCTGTAAGTGGGTAAAGATTTAGAAGATAGCTATTAAAGGAACAGTTGACATTTCAAAGACAGTAGTTTTATATAACACTTGTTTTCCTTGCATTCTAGGTGATTTGAATCCCATTTTTATTACAGATATTCTTTGTGATCTTGGGCGTGCTATGTAGTGTGGGATCTTATTGTATTTTACATATTGTACAGCAGTGGTTTACAGGGTTTTTTTTTTTTTTTGACTGAAAACTATAACAAGAAACACATTTTATTTTACAACTCAGTTCTCATATAATGTTTCATAAAATAACACTCTTACATGCAATATGCTGATATTTTATATTTATTTTAAGTTCTGGTTGTGACCCACTAAAGTTATCTTATTCTACCCACTAACGCATTGCAACCCACACTTTGAAAAACAGTTCTCTAGAGCAC